>NW_017962978.1:1067282-1092908 GCF_001890905.1 Aspergillus aculeatus ATCC 16872
CCCCCCCCCCCCCCCCCCCCAAAACCCCAAGAACGAGAATCAGAAACACTGGTCTATACCAGGGGTCAGCTTCTAGAATCAACCAAAACGGTCATCTGCCTACTGAGTACTAAGTACTGTGTGACTGTGTAGAGTACCCTCCGGTAGATTCCGGCGGCAAATCCCGGGTGATCGATGTGGTTTACCATTGGATTACCATTGGACCTGCACTTTTCGATCGACGGCGGAGTCGACCCAAGTTAAAGTACATTCCAGCCAGTCCGCCTAAGCTTGTCGTCCCAAAAGGCCCCAAAATTCTACCTCCACCTGGGCGGGGAATTTTTAGGTCCGTGATGAATCCTCTTCCCATGCGTCCGCGTCCTATCAATTTCATTCATTTAATGAGGTCACTCCGGGGTCACTTTCCGCACTTTCCCCCCCTCCCGTGGCTCACTGGCTTTCCCTTCAACTTCCAGGGAACCTTCACTCAACGGCTTTGTGATCCTTCTAGACGTGTTGTCAGCCTCGACTATTTTCTAATTTTCGATGGAGACTATACCCATTTCTTTTCATGATCTAACCTCTATATGGTGATCAACCCTTAATTTTACCTCATCGGAACGGGGGACCGTTATACTACTGAGTCTAACCCACTGCTCAATCTTCCTTCTTCCCCCCCCTCTCTCCCTCCCCACCTCTCCGGTCACTCTGCTGCCACTGCCAGGTGCAAGAACAATATTATTAAACTAACGGGCCAACGAGGTCAACCTAGTGTCCAAAACCCGCTGCCCACTAATACTATTTGCATATAGCCTAAGAGCCTACCCTTACCGACTAAACCGTGATTCGTGTTGTGCCTTTCTCCGGATCTTCTTCATTAGCTACGTACTACTACTACTACTACTACTACTCATCTCATCTCATCTCATCTCGCATCCGCTCCATCCCGCCCCGTGCCCGACAGCGCCGCTGCAGCATCCGGCCAAGCCACATTTTGCTGGGTCCGTAGTATGCGAGCGCCGCCTGGTCACTGTCGGGAGAAAAGCGACCAGCGTGCAGTTTTCCAGGGTCCACGCCCACAAAGCATGGAAAAGCTCAACCAGCTCGATTTGCATTCATGGACCAACGAACCCGCCTGCGGAAGGCATGCGATGCCTGCAGCATTCGGAAAGTAAAGGTACATACATACAACTACTGGTTCGATGTTTGTTTGATTTTGTATTTGTCAAGCGACCGAGTATGCTGATTCGCGTTGGAATTGACCACAGTGTGACACCAGCGGACCACCCTGTCGGTCATGCGCAAGCTTGGACATCCCCTGCACGTATGAGCGGCCAAGCCGTCGTCGGGGACCACCAAACCGGCATGCTGAAGCTTTCAAGAAGCGAAAACTCGCTGAATCTCCCTCGGGTTCTCCAAGCCCATCGGATGCAACCTCGCCTATTCCCCCAACCCCTGGGGGAGGCGGGATCCCACCCTCACTTCCCTATCCCGCATCACTGGAAGCCATTTGTTCGATGCCCACCATCTGGCTGCTGATTGATGACTATTTCACCTATATTCATCCCTTAGTTCCGATCCCTCATGAGCCCACGTTCCGCGCCGCGCTGGAGCGGCGAGAGGATCTTACCAATCGCACCTTTCTAGCCCTCGCGGCCGCCATGATCGGGACGTCGGTCGCGTCTTTCCCTCGGAGGCCCAAGCGTCATCTGACGACAGATGCCGAGAAGGCGGCGTTCCCGCACTCTATGGCACTGGTCAAACGGTGCCACGAGGTAGCCGTTCAGGCTCGAGGTACCGGATACCTCGATCGGACCGCGACCGTGTATGATGCCGCCCTCAGCTACCTTCTCGGCCTCTGCTCCTGCTACGCTTGGCATATTCGACGATGCCGTGTATATTTTGCCGAATGCCTCACCATGCTCCATGTGTATGACCTTTACCGCCACTCGAATCGGCTGTCCTATGTCACCATCCCCAGTCCCCAGTCTGCCTCGTCGCGTCTCTCTCAGGAACCCAACGGTAGCTCCGGAGAAGCCCAAGTCAACATTATCGAGCGGGAACTGGGACGGCGCTTGTTTTACGTCGTCCTTGTCGGTTATCGCACGATGCAGCAGTTGGGCGGAGGCGACACCATCATTCATGTCCCCCCTGAAACCCCGACAGAACGCTATCCTCCTCTCCCACTTGAAGTCGACGACGAGTTTATATATGCCACACACTTCGATCCTCAGCCGTCCAACCGCGTGTCGCGCCTGGTGGGGTTTATTGCCAACATCCGCGTGATGAGCTCCTACAATCAGCTCTCGGCTTGGGAGACGGCCTTTGGAAGCGGCCAAATTCTGGAATGGGAGCGGCAACGCTCCCTTCTATGCCAGTGCCTGCAGAATGCCAAGATGGCTCTCAATGAGCTTCCACGAGAGCTGGTGATCGAGGGAATCCATAGCCCAGCATCGACCCATGGACAAGATAGCCCCAGCTCACTGTCCAGCACGGACGACCAGCGATCTTATGAACGTCACATACAGTATGAGATCCAGAAGGCGAACATATATGCCAGTCAGCTTGCTGTACGGTCTTATCTGGTGGAGAAATACTGGTCCCTGTACGGCGCTGTGAAAATGCACCAAAAGCCGACCGAGCAGCATCCCTCTGGCAGTCCTTCGGTGGCTGTCAAGACTGAAGGGGGCCAACCGCATACCCAGGCGGCCATGGATGCGGATGCCCAGTCCGACTACATCGGAAGGACCATGGCTGAAGAGCGACGACTCGTGATTCGGGACTTGTTCGCATTACTGCAATCGGTCAACGAGGTCAATATGGAGCCTAACGGCGCGAGCTTTGTAAGTGTTCCCCCTCTTTCTTTCCTTTCCGTCACAGCTCAAACGAATACTCATCAGCTATTGGAAACAGACAGCGAAAGTGCGACAGGTTGCGTCTACCCTCCTGAATTTTTCTAATCCGAATGCCACCTCCACGATAAGCGGACCACAACCCCTCACCAGCGCCGAAGTCGAGTCATACCTCCGCGCCTTTATTGACACACTCATGCGCCTTGAAGGCTTTGGGTCGACCGTTTCGAGCAAGGGTCGACAGCAACCAGACGTGTCCGGACGGTCCATGAGTTATCTGAGCGACCACGACCGGGACGAGGAGGAGCTGCGGCAGTGGGCCGGCATCAAGGAATATCAGGCCAAATTCGCCGAAGAAGGGGGGATGGCTTTTCAGCTATAGAGTTTTCTTGCTTCCGGGTGCATACAACGCATCTGCTGTTGTTTGTCCTTGACGAACACTGTCTGGTGATTGATTGAGATTGTTTTTTTTTTTGCTTTTAGCATGTTGTGTCCAGCGGAGTTCGGTGGAGTTTTGCTTGAACTGACTTCTCAGGGGTTGATCGGGTTGTCTGTCTGTCTGTCTGTCTGAATTAGCGGCCTGCTTGTTGACATGTTTACTTGTGCATATGCATGGGGTGTTTGTAATAGTATGGACCAATTATTGGGTGGTGTGGCTGTGTGCTTACTTTCTTTGTTGTTAGCTGGGTTTGGGACAGTTGTGTTTTTACGTTTGGATGCATATACAAATACAGATATACCATGGCTCATACTCTATAACTCACGAGAAAGTATCGACCGTCAGAATTGCCCGTATATCCTCATGACTTCGCCAAGTAAAACTGCACTAAGGGACGTATTCAGGGCCTCAGGCGCAGGAAAATTACCCGAGCGCTGGCTAACCTAGCCTAGCTTATCGATAAGCAAAAGGCGGTCAACGGCCGCCTATAAGAACGAAAAATTCTCCCCCCTCCAGCTTTTTTCTTTTCTTCTTCATACATATACTGATCACTCCTCCCTATTCACTTCGAGAATCCTTTCCTCCGTGGGTTCTTGAAGGGGAAATGGGAGGTCAGAGCAACCTCTGCTGACTTACCCCGGACTCTTCTCTCTACCTTTGGCGTGGAGCGTTTGGAAATTACTACAGCGGGACATCACCTCACCTTTATCCATTGCCTTTTGCCTGTGGCTTGGGCTTGCTTGACACGGAAGGAAGCAGGACCTAAACCTGGTACATAATTATCTATTGGTAGTCTTTTAAGAACCACGTCCACGCACTCGGCCAGCCGACGAATCGTCGCCGTAGGCTTGACCTCAGGCAGTGCTTGGTCGGACCAGCCCGCCTGGTTCTGGTCGCGATCGACCCAGTTCGTGCTCAGGCCTGCACTCTTCGCGCCGGCGATGTCGAATGGATTCGCACTGATGAGCCAGATCATCGCCGTGCTGCTGCTGCTGCCGCCGCCCTTGCTGGCTACTTGCTCCCGCAGGTGACTGTAGGCCGCCGGGGCGGGCTTATATTGTTGTAGTTGCAGATGCTGCAGCTGCGGCGGTGCATGGCTGAGACAGGCGCGGACCATGTCCACGGTGCCGTGGGAGAACACCACCGGCTTGATCCGCGCGATGGCGGTTATCTTCCGGAGGGCTTCTTCGACATCCGGAAAGGCTTGGAGGCGATTGTAGGCTGCGAGAACCCCGTCGAGGGCTCGAAGGGGAGATAGCGTCCTGTAGTAGTGGGTTCGTCAGATCGGTTTGCTTCGGGCAGTATTTCCTCGTCTGCATGGGCATTGGGGGGGCAGGGATCAATGATGAATGGAGGTCTCGTACCCATGCTGTTCAGCCGCCAGGTGTACTCCAGCCGGTAGCGTCGCCATGTCTGGGCCACGGTGCGCGCGCGCGCTGGGCGTCTCCCCGGAAGTGCTGCTCCAGCTCCTGCGTGGCCGTTTCAAGGGAGAGTAAGGTCCCGTAGATGTCGGAGGCAATGACCACTTCTGCCATGGTGTGGGTTGCTTGCTGATGAGGATTGCAATAAGGGAGGAGGAATCCAATCCTACCCAAAGTTCAGGAATGTTGGAGCAGAGTCAGTAGTCGAAGTATGAGAATAAGCAGCCTCTCGCCGCGGATACCAAACCCCACAATTTTGATGATGTCAAACCATCTCCATTGCATTTCCGCCGCCACCTCTTCTTTTTTTTGTTCTGTACAGTACAACGTTGTCTACTACTTCTCATTTCCAGCATCGATGACCTCCTCCTCCCTCAACACCGAAAACTACCCGGTCTTCCGCGAGTGCCTGTCCACGGCTATCGTGGAGAAATTCTCCACCCCCGCGCAGCCCAAGAAAGCTCGTCGCACACGCGGCGCCGTGTCGCAGCGCCAGAAGACGCGCAAGGAGACTTTGGGGACTTCCACTGCTGCAGCAGAAGCTGCTGCTGACGCCTCGCAATCTCTTCCTGACCGTGCGAGTCCGGAGGAATTAGCTGAGTTTATTGATGTGCGTGATTTTTCCCGCTGTTTGCTTTCAAGTAGCACCACGCTGTGTTGCATACCCAGCCAGACTCAACACCCCGCGGGCACTCTATGCATGCCTCCAAAAGTATGGCAAATGCCCACCCACGCCCACGCGCACGCCCTCCTCGCCTCCACATCCATGAAACAAGAATACCAATGACCCATAAGAAGAAGCCCGCGAAGCATCACAATTCACAATTGAATTGGAACTAAGAGAAGAGAAACAGTTCCTCGCAACCGAAACCTTCCCCGCCCTGCCCCCCTCCATCCAAACCCTAACCTACACTCCTCCACCAACATCATCAACAACATCAACATCAACAACAACAACAACCACCACCCCCTCCCCCTCGGAAACCGACCCCCAAACCCTCGCCTCAACCCTCTGCACCACCACCCTCCCCTCCACCGTCCACGACACCCTAACCACCTACGCCATCCTCGCCGACCAACCAGAAGAAAATGAAGAAGCCCTAACCACCTTCTTCACCCCGATCCTCGCCGAATACCTCGCCGCCGTGACGCGCCCGCCCCCCGTCTGGGCGACGACCCGCACCGACAGCTGCGAGATCTGCGGCCGCGACTGGATCCCGCTCAGCTACCACCATCTCATCCCACGCAGCGTGCACGCCAAGGTGACCAAGAAGGGGTGGCACCCGGAGTGGATGCTCAATAGTGTCGCGTGGCTGTGTCGCGCGTGCCACAGCTTTGTGCATCGGATGGCGAGCAACGAGGAGCTGGCGAGGGAGTGGTTCACTGTGGAGCGGATCTGTGAGCGTGAGGATGTGAGGGTTTGGGCGGGCTGGGTGGGGAGGGTGCGGTGGAAGAGTCGATAGTTTTTTCTGGGGGGAGGTATGTATATATGGGGATTGGGAATGAGGGTTGGTGCTGAAGATGAGAGCCTAATACCCAATACCTAGGTCACGCACTATATACAGTACACATGTGGACAACCTCGGACTTGATCGTGAGGTGAGTTGAGGTATGCAAAAGTTGTGTTGTCTATGTGGTATCCGGATATTTAGACTAATATACAAGAATCAACCGGGCCCCCCTTGTTCTCGCATTAGACATGCTTTGCGGTAAACAAACCCCCAAATACAATCGAATCCGTGATAGTACAGAATAGGCAGATCGTAAAATACAGCCCCCCCCCCCCCCCCCCCAACCCGAGCACTACAGATAGCGCTTCTCGAAGATCTCCTCGTAGCACTGCACATGGTCCCCGACCTGGAAGTCGAACCAGCCCTCGAAGGCCATGCCGCACTCCGTGTCCTTGCGCATCTCGGTGACGTCCTTCTTGACGTTCTTGAGCGAGCCGATCGTGCCCGTGTAGATCGTCTCCTGGCCGCGCAGCACGCGCACCTTCTTGGTGCGGTTGATGAGCCCGTTGCGCACGCGGCAGCCGGCGATCTGCATGCGCTCGCGCCCCTTGAGCTTGATCTCGAAGATCTCGCCGATCTCGGCCTCGCCCGTGACGCGCAGGGTGACCAACGGCGGCAGGTGCTCGCTCAGCGTCGCCTTGACGTCGTCGATGAGCCGGTAGATGACGTTGTGGTCCTTGATGGCCACCCCGCGCGACTCGGCCATCTGCTTGATCCGCGGGTCGATGGGCATGTTGAACGAGACAACGTGCCCGCCCGCCGACGCCGCGTGCTCGATGTCGAACTCGCTCACGGGGCCTACCTCCGCCCGCAGCACGTTCGCGTACACCTCGTTGTTGCCCACCGCCGTCACCGAGTTCAGCACCGCCTCCGCCGACCCGTGCACGTCCGCCTTGATGATAAAGTGAATCGGCTTGGGGCCCGATTGGGCCTCCTTTTGGTCCAGTCCGGCTTCCTCGAGGCGTCGCCGCTCCATCAGCTCGCGGCGGGCCTCGTTCATCGCCGTCGTGTCCTCCCCCAGCTTCGAGGATTCGGACCGCTCGATTCGGTATTCGACGACGGATTTGGCCTGTTGCTCATGCTCCGCCTGCAGGAACTCCGTGCCAGCGGTTGGCTGCTCGCGCCACCCGTCTACCTCGACCGGCATGCCGGGGGTGGCTTCTTTGATGGCGACCCCGGCCTCGTTGCGCAGGGTGCGCACCCGCGCCCAGGTTTCGCCGGCCACGATAATGTCCCCGACGCGCAGGGTGCCGCGGCGGATGAGCACGGTGGCCACGCGTCCGTAGCTCTTGGTCGTGCCTTCCACCACCCATCCTTCGACGTTGCCGGTGGGGTCAGCGCGATGGTCGAGCACCTCGGAAAGAGTGATGATCGCTTCTTCGAGCTCCAGCATGCCGGCACCGGTTTTGCCGCTCACGCCAATCGCCTGCACGTCACCGCCGAAGTCCTCGACGTGGACGCCGTGGACGGACAGATCTTGCTTGACCCGCTCGGGGTTGACGCCCTCCTTGTCCATCTTGCTCATGGCCACGATAATCGGCACGTTGGCCGCCGTGGCGTGCTTGATAGCTTCGATGGTCTGCGGCTTGACACTGTCGTCCGCGGCCACGACCAGCACGACGATATCGGTGATGTCAGCACCGCGGCGACGCATGTCCAGGAACGCCGCGTGACCCGGGGTGTCGAGGAAGGTAATCGTCTTGCCCGAGGGCATGGAGACGGAGAAGGCGCCAATGTGCTGGGTGATGCCTCCGTGTTCCGAGTCCACAATCGAGGACTTGCGAAGCCAGTCCAGGATCGTGGTCTTGCCGTGATCGACGTGGCCCATGATCGTCACCACCGGCGGCCGGGGTGGCAGGCTCGATTTATCTTCGGGCTCCGGCGCGGCGGTCAGCTCGTCCTCACCGGTGTCAAAGACGGGCTCGAAGTTGTACTCGGCGGCGATGAGCCCGGCGGTTTCGGCATCCAGAATGTGGCTATGCGTGACGTCCTCAAAGCCCATCTCTTCCATGCGCTGGATAAATTGCGCCTGTCGCACACCGATGACGTCCGCGAGATTGCTGACGCTGATGAACTCGGGCAGATATAGAGGACTGGGCTCAGCGACTTCCGACTCGATTTCTTCTTTCCGATCCTCCCTCTTCTTGCGCTTCTTGTCCTTCTTTTGTTGACGACGTCGCTGGTAGTCTTCCGTATCGAATTCATCCTCATCCGCGAACGTGAGGGGTTTCGCGCGACCCCCTCGTCGCTTGAACCCCCTGTCAGATGAGCCTCCCACCTCCTGCCCCGCATTGAGCTTCTCCAATGCGGAGGTATCCCATGACCAGTCGTTGACGGACTTTTGTGGTTTGTCTTGCGTCTGCTTTTCCAACTCCTCCTGCTGCTGTCTTTGCTCTTCTTCATATCTCGTGGCATATTCGTCCAGAGCCTGGTGTCTCCCATCCCAAGATAGTGTACTGCTGCTGTCCAACTTTCGAATGGTCAAGGGCTTGTTCGACTGTTCCGACTTTAGCTCAGGCCTGGGGGCCCGGCAGCAAGGGCAAGCCCTCTCCGTCCCGGGGCAAAGATAATGGCAGTCTGGGCAGGTCCAATCCACCGTCTGAAGGTGCTCGGGAATGTGATCGTAGCGACTGCGCCTTGGCCCATCGGGCCGAAAACGTCTAGTATCTTGCGACACCATGTCTCCGGAGGAGCGCCAATTACTGTCATACCGATCGTTCGTTCGCCGGGAGTCGAAGCGATCTCTGTGCGATTTGAAGCCACCGTGCTCGATGGAGCGCTCTTGGTGTGACCACGATCCTTGATGTTGCCACCTTGAATGCGACCTATCACCGTGCAAATGTGTATGTTGACTCTGTTGCTGTTCGAGCAGGGACTCTCGCATTGCCTTCTCTGCCGAACTCAGGCCAGTGGATGTCGTGGCCCTACTTCCCCAACGAGGAGCTGCAACTTTGCGACCCGTTCCAAAATTGTTCGAAGTTTGTGAGAAGGGGAGATCCACCTGCGCCTGTTGTTCGGCTACCAGAGCATCTCGTGCTGCTTTCTCTTCCGCATTCAGGCCCATTGATTGGGATTTTCTATCTTCTGCACGGATAGAAAACCGCGTCTTGGCGGGGGAACCTTCTGCCGAGCCATTCGAGAATTCTGAGAGGGGAGTGTCGGCGGGTTTATCTGAGGTCTTTGAGGTGGATCCTGAAAGATTCTTCTGCGCCTGTTGCTTGGCTGCCAGAGCGTCTCGCGCTGCCTTCTCTGCCGGGGTCAGACTCGTTGCTATATATTTCTTATCTCCTAGCCGAATAGTGAACGCGGCGGAACCCTTTTTGAGTTTATCGGATGATTTTGACGGGGGGTTTGAGAAATTGGTTTTTGGGGAATCCTGCTGTGTTTGCTGTTTGGCCACCAAGGCATCTCGCATCGCCTGCTCGGCCGCACTCAGACCCGTATGTCTGGACGCTTTGCTCCCCCAGCGGGAAGTGGATTTTGCGCCAGTGGGAGAGCTTGTTCCGGGGCTTTGCGAGGAAATTGAAGGGGTTGTACCAGCAGGTTTGTTTGGATTTTCCGGGGAATTGATGCTTTGACTGGCCTGCTGCGCCTGCTGTTTCGCCTGCTGTTTCGCCTGTTGTTTCGCCTGTTGTGCCGCCAGCGGAGCCTCTCGCGGTGCTTGCTCTTCCCGTCTCTTCGCTTCTCGTGCCGCTATCAGGGCTTCTCGGCGTGCTTCTTCCTGTTGCTTGGCCTTCTGTCCGGCTATGATAGCAGCTTGCCGGGCCTGGTCTTCTGCTTCCTTCGCCTTTTGCCTTGCTATCAAAGCATCCTTCCGCTCTTGTTTCGCTCTCTCTTCTGCCAGCAAGGCATCCTGACGTGCCTGCTCTTCCCGTAATTTCTCCTGCTGCTTCGCCACCATAGCATCTCGTATTGCCTGCTCGGCCGGGCTCAGGCCTAGCGATCGCGTGGCCTTGCTTCCCCAACGGGGGGCAAATTTCCGGGGCTTTTCGGAGCCATTTGGAGATTCTGAGGAATCAGCACATGCGGGAAAGGCTCGAAACCCCCTCCGGGGCACAGGATTCAACACTGGGGCGAAAGCCGCATTTCTGCGGGCAGTTGCGCAGGACCAATCGACACCTTGACGTCGAGAAAGCTAGGAGCGATTTTGTACGTTAGTATCTGAGGGGAGGCATCGATAGATATATCCTAGATAATATGCTCACCTCCAACGCAGCTCGCCTGTGCATGATGAAGGTCGTTGCTCGCAGCGATTCCCTTGGCGTCAAAACTGCTGCGGCGGAGGGAAAGTTGTCGGAGACGTCACGGACATGGAAGTACTCAACCTCCGCCCGTTAACTTACGATCCGATCCTACCGCGCATTGAGTTTGGGCGTAAGATGACCGTACTGTAAGTTAAGTTACAATGAAGAGTGCAGCTGACTCAGCGTTATGCTTGTCCCGCTTCACGTGCGTCGTCGGCGCCTTTGCCGAATCGGAGGCCGCGATCGGGGAAATGGGGCTATCACCTCATCGCTCTCCGATAAGCTTCTCTTTCTCCCCTGCCTCCTCGCTGCTTCTTCTCAGGATCTTTCCTCTCCATACCGATCGCTGAGGGTTTCTGTGCTGCTTGGACCGAGGAAAGGCCCTTTTTGGTACTCTCAAAACCCCAGTTTCTGTGAATCTCCTCTCTACTCCACCTAATTTCACTTCTCCGGGCGTGATCAAGTTCCCCGCAATGGAGTCCGAGGCTTTTGAGGATATGCAGAAAGGCGGCGGCAGTCTTCGCGCTGTCAAGGACTTGACGGCCGGTGCTGCTGGCGGCATCGCTCAGGTGCTCATTGGTAAGTGCTCAACTATTTTGTCCTGTTATCTCTGCTAGCAATGCATCATGTATCCCCCCAATCGGAGCATGGGCATCGACCTTCCAATCTATTTCCGCATGTCGCAACGACATAATACCATCGCTACCAACTGATCGCGTCGCACATTGACTGAGTACTAACGACCTCTCTAGGTCAACCTTTTGGTGGGTAAAATGAATGCTCTCAAGATTTGTCCATTCGCAAGCTTCTCACCAATGGCCCCCTCCACCATAGATATCGTCAAGGTGCGCCTGCAGACAACCACGCAGTACGCCAGTGCGCTTGATTGCGCCACCAAGATCCTGAAGAATGAGGGTCCCACGGCCTTTTACAAGGGTACCCTGACTCCTCTGATCGGTATCGGAGCCTGCGTATGTCTTTTGTCTTCCTCCCCCGGCCCCCTTCTGCCCCGGGACCCCGCCCTTCTACATCAACAACCCCGTGCTAACCCCTCCATGTGCAGGTGAGCGTCCAATTCGGCGCGTTTCACGAAGCCCGGCGACGGCTGGAGGCGCTCAACAAGAAGAAATACGCGGACCCGACGCTCTCCTACACGCAGTACTACCTGGCGGGCGGGTTCGCGGGGATCACGAACTCGTTCTTGTCCGGGCCGATCGAGCACATCCGCATCCGGCTGCAGACGCAGCCGCACGGGGCCAACAAGCTGTACCAGGGGCCCATCGACTGTATCCGCAAGCTGTGCAACCAGGGCGGCGTGCTGAAGGGCCTCTACCGGGGCCAAAACGTCACCTACCTCCGCGAGATCCAGGCCTACGGCACTTGGTTCCTGGCCTTCGAGTACCTGATGAACGCGGATGCCAAGCGTAACGGCATCCGTCGCGAGGAGATCTCCAGCCTCAAGGTCGCCACCTACGGCGGCCTCGCCGGCGAGGTCCTCTGGCTGAGCAGCTACCCCTTCGACGTGGTCAAGAGCAAGATGCAGTGCGATGGGTTCGGGGCTAGCCAGCAGTTCAAGAGCATGACCGACTGCTTCAAGAAGACTTATGCGGCTGAGGGGCTGGCCGGGTTCTGGAAGGGGATTGGGCCCACCTTGCTGAGGGCCATGCCCGTCTCCGCGGGGACGTTTGCGGTGTATGTTTTGATTTCCTGCCTTACCTTACCTTACCCCCTTTTCGTTTGTGTCTTGGACGGTAGATCCAATGCTAATTTTCTTGGTTGCACAGTGTCGAGCTCACTATGAGAGCCCTGGGATGAGGTATATTCATTGAAAAATAACCAATAAAAAAATGCGAAAGAAATTCAACAGCTCAATTTGAAATACCCTGCCCCTGCATTTTTGTTGTCATCTTCTCGTTGTCCGAACATCCACGATTTCCAAAAGCAAAGGCAAAGGGGATAAAAGTGGCATTTTTTTCTTATTAGACTGGATCTTCGATGTCGCTGTTTAGCGGGAATCATACCTTGGATAGATTTTTTCTATGCAGGCAATTTCAGATTCAACACAGCAGCTGGATCTTATTGCTCATGAATACCAAATTGATTTGGCCTGTAAACCAAGAACAGCAAGTATCAAACCAGAATACACCCCCCACCCCTGACTCTTCCAACGCAACAGCTAATACAACTCTCCGCGGACAAACGACTGGCGTAAATCAGCTCCCAAACCCCAACGAAAAGTCTCCAAAGAAATCCTGCCACGCTGTCGGGAAATAGAACAGATTCAGCCCGGGGAAATCCCAGTCGCGCACAAACTGTTCCGGCACGAACGACTGCAGATCGACCTGCGCGTCGAACAGGTCCCAGAAGGAAGAAGAGGTTTGTTCTGCTCCTGCTGCTGTCGTCGGCTCCTCTGCTGTTGCTGCCTCCACACCTGCAGTGGTAGTCGCACCGTCACCACTACCAGGACTGCTGCTGCTGCTGCTGCTGCTGCTGCTGCTGCCACTTACCCCCCTCTCCCCTCGCTCCTGTCCCTGGAATATGCGGCTGTATTTCTCGATGCTCAAGCGGAGGATATGCATGTAGACATTCCCCAACCCTATACCTGTTCCTGATGCCAGGCCCTGAACGGCGGGCGCTCTTGTTCCAGGATCGGTGATGTGTGAGGACGGTGACGTTGTCGCCGCTTCGGCACAATGACGACCTCTAGACGGTGCAATATCCAGATCGAGAGGGGCCGATGTCTCCCCGCCCTCAGCCGACCGGGTCAACTCCCACAGGAGCTTGTTTCCGAGCTGCAGCAGCTCCTCGTGTTCGTCCCGCTGTTCGGGGAGGAGGCGGGAGAGTTTCAGCAGCAGCAGGAAGCAGAAGGCGCATTTGGCCCAGACGAAATCCATGGCGTATTTGAGCTTGGCGAGGTAGAAGGCGGGCTCGAGGCTGATGAGGCGGAGATGTTGGCGGGCGGCGGATTTGGCGAGGCTGAGGATGTTAAGCTCTAGGGGGGTGATTGCTCTGTTTCGTTGTAGCGTAGAGGTTAGTGTTTGGGTATCCAAGCTAATGGGGTTATGGAGGATGAGGTGGTACGGCTCGTTGTAGCGAGCTGTGTTGTAAGGATTGGAGACTGGTGCTGGACTTACGCTACGTTCTCCACGCCCATGGAGCGCAGCGCTTTGCAGTGGAGGATGAGTTCGGCCCAGCAGTGTTGGACACTCAGGGCGGCCAGTAGGAATGGTCGTTCTTCTTGGGCTGTCGGGGAGTTGACTTTGGGGGTGACGTTCAGTATAAGTTACACGCTGTGGCCCTAGGGCTAGAAAGGTCAAGGAGGGCTGCTCACCGATGATGCGCTGCCAGTCACTGAGCACGTTAGTTTGGGACTTGTGGGCAGGACAGGGCAGGACAAGGAACTCACTCAAACCAGAGATCAAGGTCGACCTTGGCCTCGTGTACAAACTCAGCAATGGCTTCTCGAGACAGACTGTCTCGGATGTCTAGTGTGTCGTTGATGTTGGCTTTATCCATCGCCCATTAGTATGCTGCACCGCACCCTCTGGCAACAGCTCTAAACGCATACCTCGAATAACATTCAACTTATATCGACGATCAGCTATCCGTTTCCCAATGCGACTGTCAGAACCTTACCTCAACCTGAGAGAAAAGACGCATATCTAATACTGACGACGAAGGATGATGCAGCAGGATTCGGCATCGCCGAGCATTTCCCATCATCCGTATCCCAGGTGGCTTGCCGCCGTCGACGTGAAATCTGAGCACAATGACCATTAATTATACCCAGCATAAGTGACTTGAGAGGAGCTTTTACATGTGATCCAGAACCAGGAGCCCAAACCATGTCCTGGACTTCCGCATCAAACAGCGCACCTGTGCTTCCATGCTATCACCGGGAATTCTCAACATGTCACTAGTCCTCTTCAATGTTAGTAGCTGGATCAGCTCTTCGAACGCTTCGTCCAGACCAAGGTCCAACGCCATTCTGGTGGCAAAGGATAGTATCAGCGAGCGTTCGGCGGTGTAGCACGCGACGATCAGCAGCGCCTGCACCGACTCCAGGCAGTTCAGATTCTTGTTTTGGATCACAATGCCAATCCATTTCTTGAGTTCCGCGTGCAGCAGATCGGGAATTTGAGATCCGGGGCCTGCATACTACCACTCAGCATGCTATCATATCAGGGAAGTTGGGGTAAGGGATTGCAGATTACCCGTCGCTGCACTCATTTCAACACGGCTGCCAATCGTGCAAATCGCGTTTAGTAGTATGCTGCTGCGAGAGCGTACCGAGGTGAAGGTGTCGACCTCCGGATCGAAAATCGGGATGTACCTATCCTGAAAAGCTCATCAGCATGAGATACTCGCTAGGTCCGTCCAGCGTCGAGCAGTACATACGCAGCCCTGGAAGAACCTAGTTCCCTCCCTGTCAGCATATCTTATCGAGTCACATCTCTGGAAAAAAAGCGCATACGTTCTGAAACAGGCGAGAGCTTGATCAGCAGTCATCAAGCCCTGAGATACGAAGTCCGAGATGGGCTCTTCCTTAACCTCAAATCCAGAGCGCTTCCGTCTGACCGGACGAACTGTCTCCTCGTCCATCGCGGATGGAATCTGCGACGAGGAAGACAATCCTCTTTGTGGATGCAACTCGGATCCCCTCTCGGAATTGAGAGCAGAAGTCGCCGCGGCGAAAAGCATGGGCATGCCTCCTGAATCAGAAGCCGCATGATTCGAAGTTAGGAAAGGTGCTTCGGCGGGGTATGCACGATGCTGTCCCACGAATTGGTCCTGAGCATGCTGCACTTGCCCGAGACCTTCTTGTGGCAATTGCTGCGTGGAGAGACAAAAAAGCTCGCCCATGGCCTCTATCTGTGCACGGAGACGTTGCACTTCAGATTCGACGTTCTCCAGTCTCCTTGCGTAGGTGTTAGGAAATTGATATGGTGGTGCTGCGGGATGGAAGGGAAGAAGTGTGTGGGATGAATGATAGGGCATACTCAGTGGTGGGATCTTTAGGAACTTCGTAGAAAATGCATTGTTTGTATGATCGCTTGCACCTATTAGTAGGTATGCGTCAATCGAGTATGCTCGTCTCGCAGTTTGCGATGGGGAGAGCGCTGGATGGGATACCTCGAGCAGGGCCGTTTCCCATCACATCGCACCTGCCAAGCGCTGTTAATGATCAAGGATGGAAAAACTAAAGCAGGGTCTACCTTCGACTGTCGACAAGCACTGCATGCTTTCTAAATTGCCGAGGGGGTGGTCAGTCACTGTATGCAGTGTCTTCCGACAGTGACAAGCAGGAGAGGACGAGTAACTATACTGGGATCCGTTTCTTGCCGGTAGGAAGTTGTCTCACGCATGAGGGGTCATCTGATTCCATCTTCGCAAGCTGCCGGTCACTGTCGCCTCCTGCAGCAGTGTATAGTAGTGCCCGATGCTGAAATACTGCATGTACATGGCAGACCAAAGAGTGGGTCGTGGGGCAATGCCAAAGGCGGGGGCGACGCAAGCCATCAACAGTCGTCGGCTCGGCTAATGTGTATTGGCAGGCGGCTTGTTGCACATACTGGATCATCAACCTCGTCCTCTTGCTCGCGCACCCAACTTTTTCTATTCGAATGTATACTCTCATTCAAGCTCCATCTACTGACTGACGTAACCTAGATTCAAAATACAAACTTACTCTACAGTACGATAAAAACATTGCACGCCTTCATTGAACACTAGCCATACAACTTCCCACGCGTACTTTACTTCACCACACGTCGTTCGTCAGGCCTCCGAGTACAACTAGCGCTAATACACATACACAAAGTCCTCATTCGACCAGTCCGTTAGGTCTTTGAATGCGTTGTCCTCCGTTACGGCAGTCTGCACCGGTCCTTCTAATTTGTCGCCCTCGGCCGCCCCAACAGCTTGCATCGAGTGATCGACGATTTTGGCGCTCTTGCCCATTGATACTCGCTGTCTCTCATGCTTCTTGTTGAGGAAGAAAAGGAAGGCCATATTCAATCTAGGCTGGTGAGCAGAGGATTATAGCGGTTGAGACAGAAGACTTACATGCATAGCACAACCAAGACACAGAACATCGCCAGGCTGCAAACTGTCATCAGTATTGTTGGTCCGTAAAGATGAGTACGAGGGGTCAATTTACTTAGACCGCAAACCTCGTCGATACAAAGGCGCGTCTGTAGTGGTGTATAAGTTCGAGCCCAGAACCTGTTCTCAAAATCAGCATAAAAGTCACTGAGTGGACTCAGGTGCAAAACCTACGTTACCGGCGCATTGTCCCACCAGGACAATTCCATTCACGATCTTCTTCTTCGTCTCACCCGCTGTGTTTGCTGCTGACCAAGAATAGATCAGGGGTGCTATATCTCTTGTCAGATTGGATCGCGCGCGCAATAAGACGATAAACATACTGATCCCGGGGTAAACAGACACCTGAAAGCCGGTCAGTTTTTATTTTATCTGAGGGAAGTCGCTGCGAACTCACAATGTAGTATCCTGCGAGTAACGCTCCATTGTGTTGGCCATCATGGGGTATGACCAGCAACATGATGCAGCCCGCAATAGCAGGCAAGCATAGCAGCGCAATCACGGGGCCTTTCATCTTGAGAAAAGTCGCCAGCCAAGCTCCACCCATCGTTGCGACGAGTTGAACCGCACCGAATGGAATGTTGAACAGAATCGTTTGGAACTGATTGAACCCGAAGGCCTCAATGATCAATGGACCAAATGTCGAGATGCCGCCGCTAGGGATTCTTTGAAAGGTAAGATGAATCATCCGAGCCTCAGAGAATAGGGTTGTCTTACGAGATTGAAAAGGTGAATGCAAACCAGAAGTAAGACTTGAGGTCAAGGCAGGCCTCCTTGACATGTTCCCACTTCCACACGTGGGTTTCAAGCCCTTGCTGGTTCATGCGGAGTCGTTCGATAGTCAGTAGCTTGTCCTCTTCCCCCAGAAACTTCGATTGGACGGGTGAGTCGGGCATCGCGTAGAATATGACCACGGAGAACACGATTGTCAGGAGACCGAAGAACAAGAAGATGATCTGATAGGGTTCGAACACCGAAGAATGGATATGCCCAAGCCCATAAGTGATGAGGCTTCCGAACTAACCGCAGCCCGTGTGTTAGGTCGGGAAAGACGAGTTTTGGAAGTAAGTGCTAACCATGTAGACCACGCCATTCATAGCATACCATGAACCCAGTCGCACGGGCTGTTCGATACGCCGATACCACATTTGGGTGATAGCGATAAAAGCAGGAGCTACGTTGTGATTGGGTTAGTTCCAGTCTCGTTGACAAAAAATGAGAAAACCTGCGCGAAGGATCAGTACTCACGAACGCCGGCTTCGAACAGCCCCAAGAACATCCGGCAGACCAACAACCCAGCAAAGTTATTCGCCGGGGTCATGCACGTCAAGGACACGCCCCAGAGAAAGGTGGTGACGGCCAAGAACTTTCCCAACGGCACCTTGACGAGGATATAGGCCACAAACGGCTGAGCGACAAGCTGCACCAGGTAGACCACCGCCCCCAGCCAGGAATACATTTGTCCATGCAGGTGGGCTTTCTCGACGAGACCGAAGACGGACGCATATGAGAGGGTGGACTTGTCAAGCTGTTGTAGGAAGTAGATGCCCAAGAGTATAGGCAGCAATCGCATATCAATCTTCCGAAGCACACGAGCATTGTTCTCGGGCGTCAGGACAGTGGAGTGGCCTGCTTCTACCACCAACCCCAGGGCTTTGTCCACTTCTGGCTCCGTCGGACGGACCTCTGTCTGAAGGGGAGCGGCCTCAACAGACTCGATCTGTTCATCTTGTGCATGTTCTCCATGGTCGACCTCTCCGAGATGGGCCATCTTGCCTTCAGTAGTGAGTCTTGCTTGTGGATGGTCTGTGGTTACACCGCCCTAGATAAGATCAAGGCAACAAGTGTAGCCACAATCGGGGCCGGACAAATTCTTGTATCGCAGACCGTCGAGCCAGCGAAATGTTAGGGATGCAGATGAACCAAACCAACAAAAGTTACGCCTCAAGGGGAGGGGCGTGGTGCCCTTTTTACTCTCTGTTCCTCTCTCTCATGGTGTACGTGCAGCACGGGATGGACAGGGGCTCGCCAACCCCCGTGGGGAGGAATCCTCAACCCCGGCCCCGGACAAGCCATCCCCAGACCGACGCGGGGACGAATCAAAACGTGTCTGGAGACTGCTTGACCGCATCGCAAGTGCCGCGTTCACGTGAGGGCACTTCAACCCGGGCTAGCATGACGGTGGATGGTGGGGCATGAGGGCTTTCGGACAAGAACCGACGTAGGCATCTGGTAGACGAGCCTGCAGTGATCGTGCCATGGCCCAACAGTGGCGCAAAGTGGGCAGATGCTTGACGCTGGAAAGTTCTCTAGCTTCGGGGATCGGTATGAAAGGCCGACAATGGTAGACGAGGGGACATGCCTATGAGGAATAAATGAGGGGTGGATGTGGGGAAAAAGAATGTGGGGGTCGGAGATGACGGCCGAAATCCGTGCATACCTTATACTCTATACAACCCAACCTTTGCGTTTGGCAGTGTCATGACCAGACCGGAAGAAGATCACTCAATCACTCAAATAGAGCCCTCTGTGCATCATGTCGAGCCGAAAGAAATCAATCAATTGCTTCCTATACTTCGCAAGCGCGAAACACAAGCATCCAACTTCCCCCATATCACCCCACAACCCGCTCGGGAGCTGAATGCGCAATAATTATGCCTCAGAAGGAATGCTGCCCCAAGCGCTACGAGGCCATTTCTGCAGATGCGCAGGAGTCTCCGGGTATATCTCTCCGTTCTACGTCCGAGAACCGTCAATTCGAGTTCTCCTTCGAGCCCGTCCGTGAAAACCTATTCCGCGTCTCCTTCACGTCGCCAGATCACCCTCTACCTCCGTATCCCAGCATCACCAGGCCAGCCACCGACCTCAAGGACACCCACGTATCGACGACGAGCGATGCTCAGAGCAAGACGATCCAGGTCGGGGACGTCACGGCATCCGTCGAGTGGGCCAACTCGCCAGTGGTGTCACTGTCGTGGAAGGGGCAGCCGAACCAGAACCAGCCACTGTACCGGGATCTGCCATTGCGCTCGTACGTCGCAGACGGGGCAGGCATCGCACACTACACGGAGCACGACCGCGACGCCCTGCATGTGGGACTCGGAGAGAAGCGCGCCCCGCTAGATCTCAGCGGGCGCCATTTTATCCTGTCCGCCACCGACAGCTTCGGATACGACGTCTACAACACGGACCCGCTCTACAAGCACATCCCGCTGCTGATCAAGGCGACCCCGCAGGGCTGCGTAGCGATCTTCTCGACCACGCACGGCCGAGGCACCTGGTCCGTGGGCTCGGAGGTCGACGGCCTCTGGGGCCACTTCAAGGTCTACCGCCAAGATTACGGCGGGCTGGAGCAGTACCTCATCGTCGGGCGGACGTTGAAGGACGTGGTGCGATCGTACGCCGAGCTCGTCGGGTTCCCCCTCCTGGTGCCCCGCTGGGCCTACGGATATATCTCCGGCGGTTACAAGTACACCATGATGGACGAGCCCCCGGCCCACGAGGCTCTCATGGACTTCGCCGACAAGTTGCGAGAGCACGGGATCCCGTGCTCCGCCCACCAGATGAGCTCCGGCTATTCCATCGCGGAGACGGAGCCCAAGGTCCGCAACGTCTTCACCTGGAACAAGCACCGCTTCCCCAATCCCGAGGAGTGGATCGCCAAGTACCATGCGCGGGGCATCCGTCTTCTGACGAACATCAAGCCCTTCCTCTTGGCATCGCACCCGGACTTCCAGAAGCTGGTGGACGCGAATGGGTTCTTCAAGGATCCAGCCACCAGCGAGCCGGGTTGGATGAGACTCTGGAGCGCAGGAGGCGCGACGGGGGGCGACGGATGCCACATCGATTTCACTTGCGCCGCGGCGTTCAGGTGGTGGTACGAGGGCGTTCAGAGCCTCAAGCGTGCGGGGATCGATGGCATGTGGAACGATAACAATGAGTATACGCTCCCCAACGACGACTGGCAAGTGGCCGGCGACGAACCCACCGTGGTCGTCGCCGACGCCGACGCCAACGCCACTGCGAGAAAGACTCCGAACTCCGTCGGCCTCTGGGGCCGGGCAGTCCACACAGAGCTCATGGGCAAAGCCTCGCATGATGCTCTGCTGGATCTGGAACCCAACCAGCGACCCTTCGTTCTCACCCGGAGCGCCACGGCGGGAACCATGCGGTACGCCGCCAGCACCTGGAGCGGAGACAACGTCACCAGCTGGGAAAGCATGAAAGGCGCGAACGCACTGTCGCTGAGTGCAGGGATCTCTCTCCTGCAATGCAGCGGTCATGATATTGGTGGTTTCGAAGGTAAGATCTTGCCCCCTCCCCTGCCCCCCTCCCTCGCGCTCAGCAAAACCCAAACATCTAACCCCCACCCCCTTCAAAACCAACCAGGCCCGCAACCCTCCCCCGAACTCCTCCTCAGATGGATCCAACTAGGCATCCACTCGCCACGCTTCGCTATCAACTGCTTCAAGACCAGCCCAGGCAACAGTTCCATCGGCGAAGTCATCGAACCGTGGATGTACCCAGAGATCACGCCCCTGGTGCGCGACGCGATCAAGCGCCGCTACGAGATGCTGCCGTACATCTACTCGTTGGGAATAGAAAGCCACCGGACGGCCTCGCCGCCCCAGCGCTGGATCGGCTGGGGGTACGAGTCCGACCCAGAGGTGTGGACCAAGCCCCTGAAAGCCGGCGACGAGCAGTTCTGGTTCGGGGACACGATCCTGGTCGGCGGCGTCTACCAGCCCGGCGTGAGCGTCGCCCGGATCTACCTGCCCCGTAAGACAAACGAAGAATTCGACCACGGCTACGTCAACCTCAACGCACCCTACAACCACCTCGCCTCGGGCCAGTGGGTCTCGATCCCGTCCGAATGGCGCACGAGCATCCCCTTGCTCGCGCGCGTCGGCGGCGCAATCCCCGTGGGCAAGGCGGTGCAGACCCGCGTGCCGGGTGACGAAACCGCGGCGTCGCGGGCCGTCGAGGAGGTCGACGACTACCGCGGCGTGGAGATCTTTCCCCCACCAACGGCGGCGTCGTCCCACGGGCAGGTCTTCGTCAACTCTTGGTACGAGGATGATGGGATCTCGGTCCAGCCGCGCATCGCCCGGTATACGACCCGGTATCGCGCCACGCGGGAGACGGTCGTTGTGGGGTTTGCGCGCGACGAGGAGGCGGGCGGGTTTGTCCCGGCGTGGAGGGATTTGGATATTATCCTGCACTGCGGGGATGAGAGGTGTATTGTGGCGGAGGATGGAAGGAGTACGGTGGTGTTTAAGGGGAAGGATAGCCGGGGCCGCCTGGTTTATACCTTGAAGAATTAAGCGAGAACTGAAATGGAAAGGGAAAGGATGGGGCCACACCGAGTCCTTGACTTGAGATATCATCAGAGTCGGAAGGGGTTCATGTATATCTTCATAAATTAGATGAGATGCCAATGACAGATGCTAAAAGCTTATGGTGTGCACACTTGCAACTATGGAATAGATGACTGTCATCCATGTCAGTCTGGCAACTAACATTGAGATGTTCTGTCCATCGACTAACTCAAACAAGATGTTCTAAGAAAGACACAGCTAGAAATTCTCCAGAACTCGGTCCATCGATGATGGGGCAAATCTACAATGGTTAACTTATTTACTATCCAGCCTGGCCCAAATGGCAGCTCCCAATTGTCCGAACAATAATACACTATATACAGTTCGCCACAATTCAATCGGAAATAAAGACGATTCAAACATAAAAGTAAGTCCTCAGGCTCCAGCGCGCATCTGTTCGCTCGGCTTGCTCGGCTCCAATTCCACCCACGCATGCAACAGTATAATATCATCAACGAAGGTGGGGAATGATTATCTCTCAATGCTAGAAACTTGTGTCCTGTACTAGCGCCATACCACAGCCCATGGCGCTTGACCTGGTTTTCAATGGAGAGGTCATATACAACATGTCTGATCATGCAACTCTACTCTTGTCCGAAACCCAATGTCTCCTCCACAGCAATGGACATCTTGTGTTCCAGAGCTTCGTGTGTCTTGTACGGAGGTAGATCCAGACGGTTGAAGCTGGGGAAAGTTAGCCAGCCGCTTAAGATGAAAGAAGCCAGGGGACATACCAAGTGTGCGACTTGGGCAATGCGTTGGGATCGCCCGATTTCTCGATAGTGAACCGGCGAGGCCCGTCCGAGCCTTGCAGATCTTTGAATCCGTTGACCGGAATACGCGAGGTACCAGTGGTGAACTGCAGGAGACGAGACTTTTGTTCGGCATCCCAGGTGCGCACAATCTTCCAGAAATTCTGGATGACTTCGTCCTGCTCCTGGTAGCCGCGGTAATCGGTGTGTTTCTTCCAGTCGTCAACATCAATATCCGCAATACCACCAATCAACAATTCCAACTCGCGCTCGTCAAACACGTTGACCAGATCGGCCGGAATCAGCTCGTTGAACCCAGACATGAAGGCATTGAACTGCTCCTCCACCCGCTTCACAATCTTCCACTCCGTCACCAATCTATGACCGTCAGCGAAGTCCACCAGCTTACTAGCACGAGCAACTTACTCAACATATTCATGCTTGTTCTCGTTCGTCACCGGAATGTCGCGACCGCCCGGCTTCAGGTCAACAGTGGTACGCTCGCCGAACTTCTCGTCATCAACCGCGAACGTCAACTCCAAAACACCGTCGATGTCGTTCTCTCTGTTATGCGTTAGACGGAATACTCAAAACCCTCCATTCAAGGCACTTACAGAGTCCATGTCAAGTTGCGGTGCAGGTCCTCATCAACACCCTCCATGTCCTGGAGCGAAACCTTCTTTCGCAGCATCATCTTATAGAAGGCCCCAATGAAGAAGGAATCCAAAAATCGACGATGGAAGATGGCCAAGCCGACAACTCGTCCGATGAACTTGAAGTAGTTCAGGTGCTCCGGGTTCACTCCAGAGTGAGGATTAATTTGAAGGGTATAATTATCGTGCGCCGAATACTCGAAAAGACAATAGAACGGGTTAAACATTTCGTGAGAAAGAAGGAAGAAGAATTCACTGTAACTGTCAGACTCCGTCATGATTCTTGAGATAAGACATGGGCAGACTTACCGTGAGAGACCACCATAATCCAAACCATCTTCACCATCGAACTTGATCATCAAGCGCTTCTTGAGATCGGAAGCGCTCTGCCGCATGATCTCGGCGTATGAGTCCTCGAAGATGTTGTTACGTCGGACCTTGACATGGCACTGTCCAGACATGATACGCAATGCCGGTTGAGACCGGAAGTAGATCAGCTTGCGTCTAAAGTCACGCTTGTACTGCGGTACGCCCTGATCCAGAGAGGAAGGCAAACGGGGGTCATCCCACGTGGTCGTCTTGGTGTTGTGATCCACGAAGTACACTCGGGCTGTATTCGTCAATCGCATCTCCCATCCGCTGGGCAGCGGACCCAACTGCGACACCGGCTGCTGCTGAATCGTGGTATTGGTGCCGTTGGAATTCTGCCCGTACATGCGAATATACTGTTGACGCCGAGGATCTACCCAAGTCGTAGTGCGGGTGTTATGGTCCACGAAGTATGGCCGGCCCTCCGGTGTATTGCGCTGCTCCCATCCGGGTGGGAGCTCACCAGTGCCTGCAGTGGTAGCTCCCGTCGCCATCATAGAAACTGCACTGGCGCTGCCTCCTGCCGGAGGTGTTTGAGCCTGCGGCGGCGCCGGCTGCTGTTGGCTCTCAGCCAGATTCGGAGAATTGGCACCCGTGCGGTCTTCGGGCAGCATTCGACTCTGATGGGCGCGACGCTCCAGTTGCATGTTGGCTTCGCGCTGCGTACGCTGCGTGTGTTCGTTGTAGTTCGATGATGGTCGAGTCCAAGTCGTCGTCCGTGTGTTGTGGTCAACGTAATAGGTCCGCCCCAGATTGTCTTCTCGGCGCTCCCAGCCAGCTGGCAACCGGCCCTGACTGTCTTCAAACGAGCTCAGGTTGGTGCGAGAGCCTTGCTGACCATTGGCTGGTGCAGCCGGGGCGCCATTGGGCGGCGGAGCAATGATGCTGGTCGGTCGGGTGGTCGAGGGAACACGCTGAGGGTTCAAAGACGCAGTAGAAGCGGCGGCGGACGAATCGACCGGGCCGGGACCGACAGGAGGGTGCGGTGACGATACTTGCGGGACAAGTCCACTGGATGTCGATGGCTGAGCATGTGAACGATGCAAGCCATTAGCCTGGTTAGGAATGGGGGTGGTGAGGTTGGTGGACAGATTGATGATAAGCTTTCCATGAACGACCAGATTGTCGTTGGATTTCTTTAGGTCGCGGGTGAGCATTTCTGTTGCAGGCAAGGCAGACGCCTTGCGTTAGCCCCGGAGATTCAGCATGATAAGAACATAGCGACTCACCATCACCACCCATCTGTAAATCGATCACGTCGCCAATCCGTACATTGATAACACCAAGGAATCCCTGATCCTTCTTCTTGAACTTCTTCTGGTCGAAGATCTGAATTGCGAGAATGCTGTCCTCATTGACCCGGCTGCAGAGAATCCCGCCGTCAGTTTCCGAGACCAGCAGTTGCACCACGCGGGGCTCCTTACAGATCAAACATCTCATTCCAGTAAGGGTTCAGCGTCTTCTTGATTACCGACGTCGTGTGGGTTTGCTCGCCCCCCACGGTGGCCACCGCAAAAGGATCGGGGAATCCTGCGGGAGGTCAGCCCCAGAATGCATGGCTTGGTGAGATCTCCTTGCGGAACTTACGAAAGACATCACGCTTGTATAGACCGTCCGCGGCGATAACTGTAGAATCACGCTCTCCGTCAGTCTCCATCCATCCGTAGGCGCCATCCTCTAGAGTCGAGAAAGGGGCATGTGCTTCTTACTTGTGACCCGAAGATTTGGCTGACTGCAGAAAGTATCTCTATTAGCATCCATTCGAATCCGGATTATGCACGCATGACACTTTCGTCAAGGAAAATGATCGTGCCCGCTTTAAGCAAGGGAGGGAGGGGAGGGGGGAGGGGGGGGGGAGTAGGTGGAGGGGTTGGGACGGAGGGGGAAAGGAGGGGGAGGGGACGGGCGTTGGCGACGAGTACG
>NW_017962978.1:1093716-1135932 GCF_001890905.1 Aspergillus aculeatus ATCC 16872
GATATGAGGGGTTGGGACGAGGGGGAAAGAGGGGAGGGACGCTTGCACATACGCAGGCAGGTTGGAACCCATCCTGAACCTGAACTGAACCGATCAGTGCAGGCGATGAAGTGCCTTTGGGTGCAAAAAAAAGCCGATCCGGGCAAGCCTCAAAGGGTGATTCGCGGTGTGCGCATCCACCGCTGTCGACAGGCACGGACCCCAACAACAGCAGTCGAGTAACGGTGGTGATCGTGATAGTAGGGAGGAAAAGTCGGTTGGCGGGGGTGGTTGGAAGGGCGTTGGAACTGGTCAACTCAATGGGAAGAGAGGGGAATATCCGGAAGCGATTCGAAGGCGAATAGATTGGACGAGGGAAAAGTGGTGGATAGGCGGCGATAAGAGGCGATTTCAAGGAGAGGGAAAAGAGAGAAAGAGTGAGCGCGAGCACTAAGGCTTGACGATGGAGGCGCGCGGACTTCTATGGGGCTGAGCAGGACAGTCCTGACGTTGCGCCTTCGGAACCAATCACGACCGAGCGAGGGGTTCAACCGGGAGGAGCAACTGGAGGAGGACTCGGAAGAGTAATAGTAGGTAGGCTAGGTAGTAGTAAGAATGCTCATAAAAGAAGGAAAAGGTAGTGACAGCCTGAAGTCAGACAGTAGTAAGCTCTTCCGTAAGAATCCTACCTCCCCAGAGGATTCGTGGAAGAGAAAGTGGTGGTGGTGTGGTTGGTGGTCGTGGTTGTGGTCGTGGCAAAGGGAAAGGAGGGGAAGTGCAGTGGTGGTGGTGGTGGTGGTGGAAGGAGGAAGAGGGAGGAGAGACGGAGTACAGTAGTAAGAGAGAGAGAGAGAGAGAGGAGTAAGTCAGCCATCAATGGCGGATTAAGCTACTGATTTCACTACAACTATCTTACACTTCTTGACACCAACCTCACCACACTCACTCTTGAGGTTGATATTTTACCCATTCTAAATCAGTGTCCGATGAATCGAGCACTATTCTCATGTTTCATTCCGATCAGAGTCGGAACCACATCCCATAGGGCTGCAAATATCCAAAAAAAAAAATCATCAACTGAGTTTTCCTCCCGGGAAAACATGGGAAGTAATGAAGTAATCAGCGCCTACGAAGATGATAATACCTGCTACCTTGCCCTCGGTGCCCTATCACTATTCGTTACATTATTTGCCAACGACAAACCAGGGGAGGAGAACAGATTAGATTTTCAGTCGCATCATGGGGAGGTTACACTGGAACGAACCTAGGTGATGGAATAAATAGAACAATACTTGGTTTTCCAGCCAATCACTCGGCCTCAAAAGGACAGTGATGGCCTGCTTAACAAGGCAACAAGATTATTTTCAATTCACTCATATTGTCTTTCTCCTACATCTTCCGGGCTCTATTTACCGAAAAGAAGAAGGAAAACACCCCGAATAAGTTATTGAACACATATTCCCCCCTAATCGTGCCGGACCTTCTCCCTCATTACGACTCTCTTTTGATGGTGGGGACCCAATGAACGTCGCAATTCCGGTTGCTCTGCTCCGCTTCCTTAGACAAACTCGTCAGCATCGCCGTCTAGACTGGCTGAAGTACCGTCCGTGCCGGTCCTTACCCGGATTGGAGGCCATAAGGCCACAAGTTCAGGGTTATCATGCGCAAACATGATATCGTAATTAGCTCGTGGCTAAACCGCTGTGACGCCATCCCTCATCTCCCTGTTCATTAGTCAGGTCTACGGACCGAGACCATAACAGATCGGGACCCGGTGACAATTATGGATTTCTTCGATGAAGAAGCTGTCAAGAAGACTAGTTTTCAGGTGCAGATTCCTATTGCGGTGTTCTTTTCTTTGAGAAGCGTAGTTTCATGACCGTCCTGGTCCTTTGGAGGAGGGGTTTAGCAGGCAATTCCTGCTCGTAAAGCAATTCTCTGTAGCTAGATGATATCACAGTGGTTCCGCCCATCTGACCCAGTCCGAGATTGCCAGAAAGGTTATCATACAAAAGTCCATTCCAGTAGGTTGACTCCAAAGACAATTAGAAAATAAAGAAGTTTCTCGCTTTATTCAGAGACGCGCACACGTGCATCAGAGCGACCACGACCATCATGGTCAACCCGGACGTCTTGGTAGCGCTGGGGCTTCGTGCGATGACCTCTGTTCCTTGCGCAGACGAATGCCACCCCGTATACACTGAACTGGGGCTTGACGTTTCTCTAGTAAGGCGCATAGCCCCGACCCCGGCCACGATAACCGCCGCGATAACCGCCGCGAGGCGCGAAACCTCCGCGGTAGCCCCGACCGCCACGGAAGCCACCCCGTCCGCGTCCTCGGGTCATACCCGGCAAGTTGGTACGCTTGGGAACGACCTACAGCATCAAAGTATTCAGTCAGTATCGATGATGGAAGGGGGGAGTTTGATTGCAAGAGGAAGCACCTTCAGGTTCCGGCCGCGGAAGACACTCTCGTTCAGTACAAGGGCCTGGGCTACCAGACTGGGCTCTGCAAATTCAACATAGGCATATCTGTAGTCGCCAGTCAGCCAATCTTGTAACACGACCGAATTCAATGCGCTGCAACATACCCCTTGGGCTGCCCAGTGAACTTATCCAACAGGATGGTGACCCGATTTATCGAGCCACAGCTCTGAAAGTGTGCTTGGATTTCCTCGGGAGAAGCACCGTAATCCACATTGCCAACGAAGATACTCCGGGCATCAATCTCTTCTTTGTCCTCACGTAGGCTCTCCGACTGCTGATCGAGCGTGGCTTGCATCTCGCGCAGCTTGGCCGCTTCAGATTCCATCTCGGCTACCCGCTTCTTCATCGCCGCAATTTCCTCCTGTTATGGACAAGAATACTCGGATTAGAACGGATGTCATAATTGCGAATGTGTGATTCACATGAGGGCAGCGGTCGGGAGCCAGCGCTCAGAATCCCAGCAAGCAGCTTCAAGCCAAACAGGACGGTTTTTACCTCATCGTCACCTGCTTCCTCAGGCTGCTCCAGGTGCTCATCTTCAATCTTGTGTTCTTCTGTCGCCATGTTGAATAGGGTGTGTGAATTCCGATTGTCCGTTCGAGTCCGTTTACACCACTGGGTCGCAAAGTGAAAGCTCGAGCGGGCACCGATAGCTTTCCCGCCGGGTTGGTCAAGTGAGCTGCGGGTAGGAAATTGCTGGAAAAATACAAGATCCGATAAGATAGGAGCGATATGCAACTCCCAGAACTGGGTGTGTAGCGGTCGGTGGGGAGAAGGACCAAGTCAAAAGCTGATTCAATGGAAGACTGGAAGTGGAGGAAAGTGAACGTGATGCTTGCGTTTGATTGTCCCCGAACTTACTGCCTGCTCTTTCCGGCTTAGCTCTTTGTCAACTGGAACATCCGCCGCCGACTCGGTCGTCAATAGTCGAGTATTGGACTGCGGTACGCGAAAATGCTTTCGATCCTCACCCTATTGCTGATCGTTAACTACTACTACCTAGTAGGTACGTGCATCAATATTGAGTGGATTAATAGGACCAATAGAATTGAAGAGTATCCTGAGAAAATTCCCTCACACCAGCCACTTCTTTTAAATCCAGTATCTTTTAGAAATACCCGATTACAGTGCTACACTACAGCGAGACTAAGTAATTGCAAGAACGAAGCTGACAGCCTTTCAGCCATCATCAGTGCAAATCTAGAGGAATTGGCCTTGCGAGATTAAACGAGACTCGGCCACATTGAGCCCACATGATGTGACACTACGATCCTCAAGCAAGCCGCAGTTGAACCATATCTAGGCAGTACTCGATCCTGATCTCTGGTTAGAATGCGCTCAGCAGCCTGGTTGCGAAACAATTCGTGTATAGGCGCTCGAGCTTTGGGGCCGTCGGAGCAGGAAAGGAGCGACCAACAAGGAGGAAGTCATTATCGCGTCAGATCTATGGTTATGTACAAGAAAAATAGATAGGAGCGTCAACTCATGAAGATGCGATGTTGTTCTTGCGGTAGGATACTTTCTCCACCGCCACCGTCTCAGCCCCGTTGGCATCTGTCTTTAACTGGTAAACATAAAGCACGAGAACATCACCTTGGATCTACAGCGATGATTAGCATCAGGTCGTCTCAGCCGTCTGTGGCACCTCTGCAACTCACATCCATCAAGCAGAAGCTGGGTGTGGGCTCATCTCCCTCGGCCCAGTATCCTGTGCTCATCGCACCCGTGGCACTGCCGGGATTGATGAAGAATCGACCTTCCAGCTCGAAAGCCTCGAATCGATGGGTACCGCCCCACAGCAGAATATCTACGTCCATCTGACGAGCGGCGATCAAGAGAGCATCCGCATCTCCTGGGGGGATGATCGTATGGCCATGCGTAAATCCGATGCGCAGGCTGCCGTGGGTCACGACCTTCGAGAGAGGGAGATTGGGGGAATCGACATCGAAATCTCCTTTAACCAGTTGCAGGTCAGGCGCCACCTGCCGGAGGAATTCGAATGTGTTGCGATCGGTCAAGTTGCCGAGACAGAGAATCTGGCCGATCTTGCCCGGCGTCAATAGTTTCTTGAACTGTGTTGCGATTGTGTCAATAGAGGGTAAGTGGCAATTGTCAGGAGGGCCATGGGTTATGGCCGAGCAGAAGTCGCACCTTTGCGGGGAGGTCCTATATAAGAATGGGTTTGAAAGTCAGTCAACTGTTTGTTGTTGCGGGGGATGATCAACAACATACGGGAGCTCTGTCAGGGATGAACAGGTCGCCGATGACCAGGACCAGGCGCGAAGTCATTCTGAACGGTGCGGTCACTCAAGGCCCAATTTTGGAGTGAGCTATGAGTCTATGGAATATGTTCAGTAACGAACTGAGGGGTGCAGATGTATGGAGTGCACAGTTGTCTGATGGAGATATCAATTAAGCTACCTAACGTAAGAGGGAGTGACTATCTAGGCTGGCGCCCCTATCGCTGGAGCGGCGCGGGGAAAGCTTAGGCTATTCCAACGCCAATGCCACGCGCCTGACAGCCCTATGCCCTAGAAGCAGGACCAGTTCGGACTAGCCCGCGCTGCTTACATCTATGAAGGCCGGCGTTCCTGCGTACTGGTCTGCATCTACTAGGCTGCTGGGAGACATAAAAAAAAGGACTGGGAAAATGCGGGAAGAGTGAGGGAGCAACACGAGTGAGTGAGTGAGAAATGTCTTGCCCTCTCATACTACACCTGCAGGACAGCCTGGAATACTGGGCCTATTTCCGTTTCTGCCACCACAAGTAAGAACGGCAGTTTACATCGTCATCCTCAGTTGCGCAAGTATACGGAGCAAGTAGGTGGGCTCGCATAAGCCCTGCAAGCCAATAAGTAATGGCTGCTCGGATATACTATCCTCATTCTTGCTCAGACACTAGTTTCATGAGTCAATGCAATGTGTCTTTAGATTCCTTCCCCAATCGATCCACGGCAGGGCCCGCCCGTTGGAGGCATCCGTCGCTTTACGGCCGATAGAAGGCAAGGGAAATGGGGGAAATAATGCGCCAAAGGGGGAAAGGAACCAAACCAACCATTGAGAGCTGAGAAAATCTCCTCGATTGATCAACACACCTGGGGACTTCTTCTCCCCGTTTGTAGTTATCGTCCTACAATTGTTTCTCCTCATCCTCACATCCAATTCTACTCATACGTCAGTACAGTAGTACTATACACCATACTATACACCATCAATACTCTTCACCCAAGCAACTCAATCCATCCGGAAAGTGAACCCGGCGATCCCCGACCCTTTCCCCTCTTCCTCCCCCCCAACAAGCCCAGTCAACGCCTGGGTCTCCCCCCTCCATCTCACCAGCAAACCAGCAAATCCCCCTCCCCGCGGGCTCTCCCGTAGAGAGCCGACCTTTCGGAAAACTGGCGGCCAAACGGACGCAGCAGCGCTTGAGCCTGATCTCCAGACACCTGGATCAGCGACTCCCGCTGCCTGAGCTTAATACCCCGTTCTCGACCGAGAGGAACTCCCTCGCTCCAGACGACCTCGAATATAAACCCATCGATCGCTCCGTTCCTTCTTCCATCCCTCCTTCTCCTACCACTCCATCCTCCTCCTCCCCCCCGCCCAAAATGTCTTCCCAAGCCCCCCACAACACCCTGCTCATTCCAGGGCCCATCGAATTCGATGATGCTGTCCTCCAGTCCATGTCTCACTATGCGTAAGTCCAACTGCCCCTCCTTCCCACGACCGCTCATCATCACTATCCGCCATTGAATCATACCTTCTTTCTACCCCTCACTAACCGCTGTATGTTCTCTCCAGTGAGAGTCACGTTGCCCCCGGATTCGTCAAGACCTTCGGTGAGACTTTGTCTCTCGTGCGCAAGCTCTTCCAATCGTCCAACCCCGCCGCTCAACCCTTCGTCATCTCCGGCAGCGGTACTCTGGGCTGGGATGTTGTAGCTTCCAATCTGATCGAGAAGGGCGAGAATGCTCTGGTCCTGCACACCGGTTACTTTGCCGATTCGTTCGCCAACTGCATTGAGACCTACGGGGCTCATGCCACCCAGCTCAAGGCCCCCATTGGCGAGCGGCCCTCGTTCGAGGAGATTGAGCAAGCCCTCAAGGCGAAGCCCTACAAGATCATCACCATCACCCACGTCGACACCTCGACTGGCGTGCTGAGCGACATCAAGCGCGTGGCCGAGATTGTGCGGCGCGTCAGCCCTGAGACGCTGGTCGTCGTCGACGGTGTGTGCAGTGTCGGCTGCGAGGAGATTGCGTTCGACGAGTGGGATCTGGACGTTGTGCTGACGGCCAGCCAGAAGGCCATCGGCTGCCCTCCTGGTCTGAGCATTCTGATGCTGTCCGGCCGGGCTCTTGAAACCTTCAAGGCCCGCAAAACGCCCCCCGCCTCCTACTACGCCTCCATCGGCAATTGGTTGCCCATCATGCAGAACTACGAGAACTTCAAGCCCTCTTACTTCGCCACTCCCCCCACCCAGCTCGTCCACGCCCTGCACACCACGCTGTCTCAGATCACCGCTCGCCCCATCACCGAGCGCTACGCCATTCACCGTCACGCCTCGGACCGCGTCAAGGCCGCCGTCGCCGAGCTCGGCCTGAAGCAGGTGGCCGCCACCCCGGAGAACCAGGCCCACGCCATGACCGCCATCTGGCTGCCCGAGGGCCTCGCTCCCCCGGACGTGCTGCCCGGTCTGCTGAAGCGCGGGGTGATCTTCGCAGCGGGTCTGCACAAGGAGGTTGCCACCAAGTACATCCGCTTCGGCCACATGGGCGTTAGTGTCACCGACCCCGCCCGGTCGGACATTGACAAGGCCATTGCCGCCTTGAAGGAGGCTCTGACCGAGGCCAAGCAGGCCAAGGGACTGTAAATATCCATGAGACTGTCATATATTGAACGTAGCAAAAATACGAATAAAAAATCGCAAAACAATCTTTAATAATCGTGCCCTCTTCTGGCCAAAATCCCAATGGAGTTCTTCCTCTATTACTTGGTCTCAGCACTTAACCCCACCAGTTAGTTGTACTGTAGATTGGCGCGCCCCGATCTCGGACAAGTGGTGTCCGATAAGCGCGGCGCGGCGATAGGGATGACCTACCGAATCAGGCAATCCTTTCCCGCCCTCAACGACCAGGCGCAACTCAACTATCAGCACCTATCATCACTTGTAGAATATTCAGGTATAAAACAGGAGGGGAATGAATCGTGGATCGTGGCCTTAAATAAAGACATGTACGCCTACCCTTTGCTCATTCTAAGAGCACCAACTCCTTGCTCAGTGGAACAGACCTCAATCGCAACCTGAGTGGACTATATATTCCAGCACTTCGGCATCTCACAAGTTCTGCCTCACACTACCGGGCGACTTCTGCTGTGATTTCCTTTCTCATGTGATTTTTAGTTCTACGAATGCCTAGGCGGTTCACCGTGGTTCACACAGCGTCGAACCCTACTGTCTTGAATGGGGAACGTCTAAAATAAGATAAGGAACCTTGGGGGATAGGAAGTGATGATGGCTATGGAAGAACAAGAGCTATGGGTGAAGGGAGGTTATATCTATTGCGGTGCAGACCTTCTGAATACTGTCATCAGACGAGTGGGGAAGTGAAGGTCGAGAGACGATAGCCCATCGTATCAACTCCCCTCATGCCTCTCTCGACTTTACAAGAGCAGAGACATGGGGATCTGATAACCATGGGATGCATTGTAAGATTTCCGTAATAACATCAAGCTTGGAAAACATTCCTGTCAGGGTTTCCTTTTTTCTGTTTTCGTGTTTTCTGTGCAAAGGGGGGGGGGGTTTATTATTATATTAAAGGCCATAAGTCACTCCGTCACTGCCACGGGTCCATCCTTCTCTCCTTGTCAAAGCTATGCTTCTGTTTCCCCTCTACGCAAGGCTAGGAAAGCCCGCACATCGGTTACATACTGTAGAGCTTCTAACATGGGGACGAGGTGGAGCAACCCGTTGTCCGTCGGATCATTAATCCAGCCCTCAATGGGGATTGCGTTATCTGCGATCGAAGGTCAGTGGGGGGCGAACTGCACCTGAAATCCACAAACCTATACGTACCTTCGTGAAAAATATAACTCATAGGACTATTGTCCAGGATCATCACTTTACTCAGGTCTGGCTCAACAGAGCTGAGATCTTTAATGTACGCGCCGTTGCGAAAGGTACAATGCTGCCGGTAATATCGCGCGTGGAAGTATTTCCGCTCCTGTTCCAGCCAGTCGATAACCGGATCTGCGTACTCTTGCACACTCGCAGTAAAAACCACCAGCTTGTACCATTTACACACCTTGCGAAGAAACTCGTCACAGTGAGGCCGTTTGTGGACATAGTACAAGATGGGATGTTGCGGACCAAGCGTAGTCGGAGGCCCGCCTGGAGTCAGAGCGGTCGTCATGGGCGTGGACAACTTGACTTCAACCATGTGGCCGCTGGACATGCGGCCACCCTTGGCCAGGGAGTGGATGAGAGTTTCGTCAAGATCGAGGACCAGAGTCTTTTGCGGGCTTTTCGTGTTGCGTAGGTTGGCCGTGTAGGAAGGTATGCGCTGGGGAATCAGAGGTCGAGGAGGAACGGGCGAATGCGGATATCGAGTGACTCGATGGACCGACGGGGAGGTCGGGGACTTCAAGCTATCAAGATTGAGAGCGCCCTGGGATCCATTCTGTGACGCCTGTCCCAGATCCGTGCTTTGCGCACGGCGCTGCCGGTTCCGCTTGAACGCCTCTTCATTATGAAGCTTGATTCGAATAGATCGCCGAGGGGTGTTGTCGTCTGGTGCATGCTCTGAGTTGGAGGACTTGGACTTGACGGACCGAGGATGACTGCTGCCGAGTCCCTTGGCGCTTCGCCGATCCCCCTCTGACTCCGATGTACTCGAGGCAATTGATTCGCGTGATCTATGAGCTTTGGGTCGTCGTGATGTTCGTTGTTTGCCATGTGCTGGAGTCCCTCCTTTGCCCGGCGCGTCAAGACCTGATCGTTTGGAACGACGCGGAATCAGGCGGCTGATTTTGCGGAACGGAGCCAGCGGAGAGTATTGCCCATCGTCATCGCGAAAGCAGTGGGCGACAAAGAATCCAGGCGCGGCCAAGGTTGACAGAATGAACTTGATGGTCTCGGCAATCGCCTCGAAGAACCGGTGCACGAACAGTCCTATGGTGCTGGTTGCGCCCAGCGAGCGATCCTTGGATAGACTTCGTAATAAGGGTGATTTCTCATCAAGCGTGTACTCATGGTTTTCGAGGTCATCTGGCGCGCCGGGCGTCTCATCGTGGCTTTTCTCATGGTGATCCGAAGCATGGAAGTTGCTCTCACTATAGGACCGAAACTTGGCGAGGTCGCCTGGTTCAATTGTCCGGGAAATCTCTCCTTGCGATCGAGATCGTTGACGACTTCTACTGGAACTGGTAGGCTGGCCAATTACTCGGGACGACAAGATGTTCAGCGAGTTCATCTTCCGACGTGGTCCACGGGTGTCCGGGCTGGCGCAGGTGTCTAGTTATGTTGAGCGGAGGCGCCGGTCAGCACCTGGTCAAGTCACGAAGCAACTGGAGGTAGATATGCGATGCACGAAGGAGGAAAGACATCGAGCTGCACCGACCTCAATGCGCCAGTCGACAACCCGTGCTGATAACTGTTGACGGTTGACCCCAACTGGTTTTGGGCTGGGCGGAATTGGTGGGCGATAGCCGTCGCCGTAGTCCTTGGCCTAACCGGTGGGCGGATAAGCGGGATGGAGGAAGGGAGAAGGAGGATAGGAAGAACCCTCGTGACGGTTTAAGACGACTATATACAGACAGTCGAGGACGAGGGTGTGGAAATCAAGCGGCAAAGGGAGGGGGTAAGGGAAAGAGAAAGTGAGAAGAGTTGAGGAAGACGCCGAGAAGGAGGAGAGAGAGAAGAGGTGGAGGGAGAAGGAGGAGGAGGGAAGGCAACCAATCCATAGTTACCGTATGTATGTATTATTTGGTTGTATGTATGGGCTGCTGCTACGGCTCCTACTACGGCTGCTACTACGGCTGCTACTGCGGCTGCTACTGCGACGATTCGTTGGGCCGAGCGGGCAAAATCTCCCTCCGTCACATCCCACTTTGGCTCTTCTTCCGCCTTTCACCTCCTCCTACTCTCCCCCCCCCTCTTTCTTCTCTCCCTGCTCGGCTGCACATTCCCCTCTTCACCTACCTCGAACTCATTCTCCAGAAGCTTTCTTCCTAAAGCTGTTTTGAGGCGACCAGCTTACGAGCGTGATAGTTGTTGCGAGCGCGCTAACACTTACTTCCCAACGAGTTTCTCTGGTATGCGACTTGTGCGACCAATCCGATGACTCCACCGTTCTGCCTCACTAATGCTGCATATAGCTCCAACACACCATTGAAGCTTGGTGACATTCCGTCTCAATTAGACGCTAAATTCGTCGGATCAGAGCCCTTGGCGGTCTAACTTTCGAACTACAAAAACAAAATGCCTGCTACTTCAGGGCCCTTGACGCCCGGCCTGGCGTCCTTCCTCAAGACATTGAGGACTAACCCCATTGACACATCCATCGACAATCTGATCTCGTGCGTCTTCTTCACCATGCGACGGCTGGCTGCAATCGATATTGAAGCTGTACTGACATACCCTCAGGCTCCTCAAGCGCAGACAAATCCGCCATTCCAGATCGTGTGCTACTGCGACTGCATACCTGCTGCGCGGTGTTATATCGGCCTCTAGAACAAACGACGCCAACAAGCTGATTGAGAGAGTGCAGAATGTTGGAAGACGGCTCATGGCAGCTCAGCCCCGGGAGATGGTGGTCGGCAACATCGTCAGGCGCGTGCTCGGATTGATTCGTGACGAGGCCGAAGACGACCGTGAGGGCGACTTCAACCTTAGCGAAGCTGGCTCTGAAAGCCAACCTCAAACCCCTCGTGGTCTCGACGGTATGGCATCTACCTTGTAGCATTTTTTTTTTTTGGCTCAAGATGAAGACGGAACTAACGACGAACGACTACCATAGATCCCGCCGATGTTCTTTCCGCTCGCCATGACGGCTCCGACCGTGGCGCATCGAGACAACCCTTGCCTGCCCTGACCGCCGCCCCAATCTCTATGTTTAGTCTGCTTTCGCATCCCGATACCGAGAACTCCTTGCCTGGAACCCCCGTGTCCGCGTCGCCCTCCGGTCGGCTATTAGGCCACGCGCCCAGCAAAGACATCCGGGCTGAAGTTCTGGACGGTATCAGCGAGATCATCGACGAACTGACGCAGGTCGACGACCAGATTGCGGCTTATGCTCTGGACCACATTCACTCCAACGAAATTATCCTCACTCACACCTCATCGACCACGGTCCAGAAATTCCTGCTGAAGGCCGCTGCCAAGCGGAAGTTCACGGTCATCCATGCCGAAGCCTTCCCCAACAACCACGAGGCGACGCACGCAACCGTCAGCGGGGCCAACCCCCACGACGACGAACTTCTGAGCACTGAATCCTTCCAGAAGCCTTTGATTGCTCTGGGCATCACCGTCATCCTCATCCCTGACTCCGCGGTATTTGCGCTCATGTCCCGTGTCAACAAGGTTATTCTAGGCACGCACTCCGTTCTGGCCAACGGCGGACTGGTCGCCTCAGCCGGTACTCGGGTCATCGCTCGCGCCGCCAAGGTGCATCAGACCCCTGTTGTTGTGGTGAGCGGTGTATACAAGTTGAGCCCGGTCTATCCGTTTGACTTCGACTCGTTGATCGAGTACGGAGACGCCAGCAAGGTCATCAGCTACGAGGATGGCGACTTGGTGGATCAGATTGACGTGCAGAACCCGCTGTACGACTATGTTCCGGCAGAACTGATCGACCTCTACATCACGAACTTGTACGTTCCATTTCTTGTGACGGTTTCCGCACTGTTTGACTTAGTACTGACCACTACTTCTCTTTTAGGGGAGGACATGCGCCATCTTACCTGTACCGTATTGTTTCGGATCACTACCGCAAGGAGGATATCAGTGTCTGAAGCCTGGCCAATAAAGGCAGAATCACATAAAAAATTACAATGGCGAAAGAAAAGCGGATTTATGAACAATTGGATTGCTCATGGCCGGACGAAGGTCACATGCCAAAATGGATATAAAAGGCGTAAGGAATTATCATAGACAATATAAGAGACGATACCCAAGGCGTTTGTTACACAAAGGGACTCATCGAATGCGGTCTGCAGCGACCCAGTATGAGTATAATCGAGCATTTCCAAGAACTACGTCAAGATTACAGAGAGTAAGTTTTTTTTTTTTTTTTTTATTTTTGAAGAATTTGATATTTTGGGCCCTTCCCAAGGAAATCAATCATGGCGCCATGTTTTTATGGATATAACAATCGTAGTGAAAGCCGCAAATATTGGGTTTGTATTTGCAGGGTGTCTTTCTCATCCAGCGCCTTTCTTTGCTTTGAACCATTACAAAAAAAGGGAAAAAAAATATTCCAGACCATAGAAGAAAAAAAAAGTTTCGCCTCCCAAGCCGATAAGTTTTTATTCTTGCTATGGAATGGGCCCCCCCAAGAGAGAGATCCTCCCCCCGGGAAAAAATATCATGATTCCCCCGGAGTAGTAGCCAGCATCTTGTTTTGCGTTGGTGGTAGGTTGCTTAAGAGCGGGGCTTCTCCTTCTTCTCCTTCCAGAGGGCCATGAGACCGACACCGGAGACCTTGACGACCTTGAAGCGGACACCGGGAATATCACCCTTGGCCTTACCCTTACGACCGAAACCGGCGAGGAGGACCTCGTCGTTCTCATCGATGAAGTTCAAGCAACCGTCGTTGGGGACTGTAGAGGGGTGTCAAGGTCAGCGGATTATTCATTTACGTAGATCGTGGTTCTGTGTAGTCGCTGTGATGGACATTCTCATTGTCGCCACCTGTGGTTCTTCACGTCGCACTCAATGCGCAACCCATGAACCATCCACATGATCGTCTCCGAGAATCCACCACAGAACACACAACTAGGGGGAGAGGGATGACCCACCGAAAGCAGTGACCTTCTTGCCGTTCTTGATGAGCTGGACCTTGACACACTTGCGGATAGCGGAGTTGGGCTGCTTGGCCTCAACACCGACCTTCTCGAGGACGATACCCTTGGCGTGAGAAGCACCACCGAAGGGGGAGGACTTGTAGGCGGTACCGAGAAGGCGCTTCTTGTAGTGCAAGTCGGCCCAACGGTTCTCGCGACGGGTGGTCGCGAGCTTGCGGGCGGCGTTCAAACCACGGGGCTGTCCCTTACCCATCTTGTCGGATTATGTGCGGAGGACTGAAAACTGTAGCAGCAAAAAATAAGGCGTTAGATGTCTTTGTTTTCCTTGACTTGGGCCATCGCGTAGTTCCTGGTTTTCCAGGTCCCCTAGAGTATGCGCGGATCGTGAAATGTGCATTGCGGTGTGTGTCCATCGGTGCCGTGAATCTTTATTCTTTGCTCGGTATTCGATCGGATCCCTTCTCTTCTCGATGTTCCCTTCACATGCATCTTCTTGCTGTTCCTGACTGGACTGATTGGACGGGAGGCGAAATGGGTGTCGAAGTATCGTACTGGTGAATATTGAAGGCGAGAAATATCTATCGGCGGAGGGACTCTTTCGCTCTCTCTCTAGGCGGGTTGCACTTTCGATCTCACGCAAAAACCGGGGAACATGGAAAACCAGACGCAGAGAATGATAGCAATGAGAGGAAAATCGTCAATACGTACCGACTGATGGAGATGCCGAAAGGCTGGATGGGCGGATGGATGTCGAGAAGTCGAAAGGTCAAAGGGGGGGTCTTCCTTTCACGGCCGGCGGTCGCTCGACTAGATCGAAAATGTTCTGCTGTGCGCCTTCGCCCTAAACGGCCGCTAAGCGAGACTGCCCACGGCAGACCTTTTCTCCGAGCCGATTATGCCGGTTTTCACCGCCTGTCGGCTTACTCCATCCTGGGAAGAGTCCATCGATAACGATAAGACCCCGGATGGAACATCATGCATGTTATCAACTACCCTACCCCTAACATACCCGTACTGTACTTTACGGCGTTATACAACCTTGTTAAACTCCAATCTACAGTCCTGTCGCTCTTCTGATCTCTCACTTTTCACTTTACAAACCTGGGCTATATTACCTAAAGAACCAAGTATAATGCCTTAATTCTAATCACCAGTCCACAACCAACAGAAACCCTAAAACACAATGGCCTCCAACACTCTCCGCATGGATCCCAAGATGGATCCCCGCATGGAAACCCTCCGGAAGATAAGCTCCCAGCGACTTCCCCCGCCAGTTCTGTTCCAAGGTCCCCCCTCCCACAATGCCTCCAACATCTCAATCCCGCCGCCCCCGGCATCCGTCGGCGTCAGTACCGGTGGTCGGACAGGGCCGGGGCCTGGACCAGGCCGCGGAGGCAGTCAATCGCCGCCGCTGCATCGGAATCGGTCCGCCCGCGGCGGCCTCGAGACCTCTGGCGGCACCTTTGGCTCCCCCTTCCTCACTCGCAAGCAATCCAAGGGGGATATCGACGGCTCCGATGCGATTTGGCAAGAGATGCAGAGCGCGCTCTCGGAGGTGGAGCTGAGTGCCACCACGGGCGAGCATGTGTTCGGGGAGAAACATTCTGAGGCCTTGGAGGATCTTCGGACCAAGCAGCTTAAGCTCGCGCAGGCGTGGGCACGCAGCGAGGCCGCCGATGACAAGGCCGTCGATGCGAAAGAGGCCGGTCCGCCGGCCAAGGGAGCTGCTGCTGCTGCTGCTGCTGCTGCCACGCAGGGCCAGGGGGCGCGGGGCGTTGCTGGCCCTGGCATCTCCGGGGAGCCGGCTTCCGTGGAGGATGGGGGCGCGGCTCGGAATCTGGATGAGGAGACGGAGAAGGATATTCTTCTTGCGCGCGAGAGACGCGAGGCTAACGATCGGTACTTTGATCGTGTGAATAACGGCGTTCTGGATGTTGTGGCTAAGTTGGAGGAGGTCGCCCAGGCTATGCGTGCTGTGGAGCGGGAGAGTCAGGATATCTGGAGCGATACTGATAGCGTGAGCACGGCGACAGAGACTACAGCAGATGCGGGCTGAACAAGCAGATGCGGGCTCGCACTCGAATCTCGTCCCCGATATGATCATCTCTGGCAAGAGATCAGCTGGTATGACCTTTTCGCCTGCAGGTGGGTTTCATGCTAGCTCACCAGGCATACGGACCTGGAACGGGCACTGCTGGGACTGGAGCTTGAGGGTTCAAGCCAGATGCCACTGCGCGCGGAGGGCAATATCCGGCCTTCGCCGCGTCTATCTATACTAATGCCGATAGTCTGTCTACACCAGACACTCTGTCATATCAAAACGACGAGCAATAATTAATTCGCAAAGGACACAGTAGAAGAACTTCCCCAACTTTTCAAAGTACCAACAACAAATCAAGGGTATCAGAGACACGAACCACTACCGATATCATACAAGCCCAAGCATGACACACATAACAAAATCAAAACCCCTTCTAACAAAAACCACATCCACACCCCCTCTACTCGTTCTTCACCAGCCTCGTGGCCGAGCTCCACCCTTCCACCGCCATATCCCGCACGTCCTCCCAGCTAGCCTCGTAGGCCTTGTTCGCCAAGGTCTCCACCTCTGTGTTCCAGCGGTGCTTGAGTAACTCGGACAGCGTCGGCTGGGTGCGTTTGGGCGGCAGCTCCTGTAGCTTCTCGGTCTCGCTGGGGATCAAGCGGCGATCGTAGGCGCCGGTCGACGAGGCCAGCCAGGTCAACGCGCGGGTCTGGTCGCGGATTGCGTTGCGTTGCTCGAGACGGTTGTACCGATGGACTTGCACGGTCAGGTAGAGGACGGTCGTGGTCAGGGCGAATCCACTCGCCTAGAGCTGAGGTTAGCTTCGTGGACGGCGTGTAGGATTTAGGCGTGGCTGGGGTGTCTAGGAATAGTGTCCATGGAATAAGTATCGGGGGTAAAGTCCGACTTACAAACCCTGTAAAGAAGCCCATTTGGGAGATATGGCCAGTGACTGGCTGGAGAACACCCGTTCGAAGTTTCGCAAGCCTGCGGGGTGCAGTGCTATTGACCGGGGCAGTTCAAGCAGGCGGGGAGAGATTGAACGACGGAAGAAGGTTGCAGACTGGCAAGGGATTCGAGATGCTGGATGTGGATGGATCCAACCGGCGACAATATTGAAAATATGATTCGATGCAATTCAGATACAATAGTTCTCTGAATATCTGAAAAAGCAGGTTTACCCCAGAAAGTTGCCGACAGTAACTGAAGTAATGCATCGTTGCAAGTCAAATAGTTACAGCGATTCCAACAAGCGCGGGACCGGGGCCAGCCGTCGACACGCACTCCGATTGGCCGATGCGGGCAAACGCCGAATCTTTTGCTTCTCTCTCGCAGAACTTCAAACCGCATGAATCGATAACCAAGACCCTTAACACCCAGACTCAACCCCTTCACCCACCCACACACCTACACAAACATCTACCCCTCTGGATCTCGTCAATTCGAATCCCACCCTCAACTGGATCGGATATACACCTCGAAACCGTTCCGTTCCATCCTCTAACACCCAACAACCGGGGTAGAGAAAACGACACCAACCTACACCACCACCACAACCCCGATACTCCCAACCCCCATCATAAACCAGCACAATGGCCGGAGGCGCAGCCAAATTCCGCCACCTGAGCCGCAAGTCGTCGCACCGACAAGCCCTCCTCCGCAACCTGGTCACCTCCCTCTTCACGCACGAGTCGATCACCACCACATGGGCCAAGGCCAAGGAGGCCCAACGACTGGCCGAGAAGCTGATCACTTTGGGCAAGAAGAACACCGAAGCCAGCCGGAAGAGCGCCCTGGCTACGTTTTACGTGCGTTACACCCCATCCCAGCTTGCCCCAAGCCCATTCTTTCCCTTTTCCCCCCTTCTCAGATCAAACCTACTCCCAAGAGAATCCATGTTAATAATAGGACTGAAAATAAAGACCCCCCACTCCATCCTCCCCAAACTCTTCGGCCCCCTGCGGGAACGCTACGCCAACCGACCCGGCGGCTACACGCGGGTGCTGCGCGTGGAGCCCAAGAAGGACGACCAGGCGGAGAGCGCGATCCTGGAGCTGGTCGACGGCCCCAAGGACATGCGGTTCGCCCTGACGGCGCGGACCATCGCGCGCCAGCGCGCCAAGGGCTTCGACACCCTCAACGAGATCACCGCGCTGAATGTCCGCAAGGTGACGCGGTTCCGGGACGGTGGGGTCGAGGCCCTCGAGGATGAGGTGCAGAAGTTGAAGCTCGGGGGGCATGGTGAGAAGACGGCCAGTAACAATGGCGAGGGCAAGGGCTTTGGTTGGAAGGGGCGGAAGGAGAAGGCCAAGAAGGCGCCTCTGGCTTAGAGTGAGAGAGAGAAAGGGACGGGGTTGGATTTGAGCGGGGAGGTTTGGGTTTGGGTCCTGCCACAAAAATGAATTCATAAATTGAGGGTCGGATAAGGCAACTGTTTCTCTTCTGGGTGATTTTGATTGTGATGGTGGGGTTTGTTAGCAGCGACGCTGGTCCGCCTTTTCTGGTTTGTTTCTTTTTTTTTCTCCATTTCATTTATGTACCTTATATCAATTCGTATGTTGTTTCTCTCGGCTGCTGCTTTCTTCTCAACCTGACTGGACCAGTGGCTGGCTGCGACTGTATTTCTAGCTGACTTGGCTTATCGAAAATCATATTGTTCAAACAAAAGGAGCTCACTCGATAGTAGTCAAACTTAAGAATTACCACGACGTTAGAGATAGGCTAAGAACGGCGACTAATATGGTTTCAGCATCGATTCAATCATACATTTATTGTGTCTAAGCACTGTCGCCCATCCCCACACCAGCAAGATCTAATGAGATATAGCAAGTTTTAAAGCTACTGTGACATGTTCGCATGTCAGTAGCTAAGCACCACCAAGCGCCATGGAAAGCCCAGTCCTGGTCTGCGCGATCAACGAACCGCAGACGCAACAAACCCCCCACAATTCGAGAATGGGCTATTTGGGCAAGCCAGAATAGGCCCCACACTCTCCATCCTTCTGATAAATCTGCCCCGAATGGGGGATCGCCACACCAGACCCTATCACACGTGCTTGGCCACGAGAAGAAAGTATGTGCACTTTTGAAAATAGAAATCAGTCTATCGACCGAGCAATAGTACTAGTTAGAACGTCAATTCGCTCGTGGTAACATAGTTCCTCCGGAAACAACGAGCGGGCCATTCTTGCTGTTTAGCGAAGTGTTTGGAAAAGGTGGAGTTGAGGTAGGCACATTTCGATGCTTCATGTCGAATTCGGATGGCACCTCGGACGGTGGTGGCTTGGGAGGGAGATGAGATGGCGTTCCCCATTTGGCAATTGAGTCTCGTCCACCGGAGGGTATACTGCGAGGGAGACTCTGCCCAGCGGACCCCAATGCATCCGGACTCTTGTTGTTGATATCCTGATAGCCATTCCACTGTGGAAGGACCCCGGGCTGCAGGCCTTGGTACGGGCCCATGCCGTGCTGACCGCCCTTAGCAGGGTGCCGTGCTAATGTGGCTGCTCCACCTGGAACAAACGAGCGGGTTTGAGGATTGAAAGGAGACCGACTAAAGTTTCCAGGCATAGGGTGAGAGCCTGAGTGAGGCTGCATAGCAGGGCTCGTTGGCTGGCCCGGATATTGAGTATAGGGATACGAAGTAGGGGTAGGCGGTTGGGTCTGATAATTTGTCCAAGCGGCCGGGACATGGGTAGGAGGGTGGTTGCGATGAGGCGGAAGAGGATAGCCGCCAGGATAAGGTGGTGTCGACCAGCCGGGCGTCTGTTGGTATTGTACAGAGTTGGGCATAGGATAGCTGCCAAGCGCAGGTGATGATTTCGTAGACGCCATTGCCGGCGACTGAGTGATGGATGCATATCCTGTGTAAGGAGACTGCTGAGAAACAGGCCCATTTTGCCACGGACCACTCGGCGTCATTTGGGGAGAGACAGGCATCGAGTAATGGGGCATCGTGTTCTGATTCACGGGACCTGGGTACATGGCCCCAGTCTGCACACTAGGTGTATAGCCCATACTGGGTGGGGATACTCCAGGTCCAACCATGCAGGGCTGGTTTGGGAAAGACGGATCATTCATAGCCGTACCATACGGCACTGAACCGTTGCCAAACTGCATCCCAGGGTAGTAGGCATTGAACTGAGACCGAGCTTCGAAGCTGTCGTCATGCGGCGTTTTCTGTCGGTGCGTTTTCTTGCGTCCGCTGGTTGAACTTGAGCGCGACATGTTGGCGCTACTGTCGCCATTCGCGGTTTCGGCTGCTGCCTTTGACTCAGGGAAATCTCGGAAGATGCGCTCGCGCGCTTCCTGATACTTGGCTTCTCGCTCCTCTCGGGTAAGAGCTAGTCTATCTTTCGCCGGGGTGGCACCTGCAGAAGAACCACCACGATCTCCGTCGTTACCGCTGTCGCCAGCTTCCGATCCATCTTTCGATTGACCAGAGCTTGCTGCGATGCTGCCCTCAGTGGAAGGTCGCTCACTGCCTGCACGTCTCATGATCTTCATGGCAGGCATGGCAGGTGGCGGCGTGCTGTTGTTGGCAGCATATATGATGGACAGGGGCGTTGGCCTGACAAGACATTATTAGCGCGCTGTTCTGCCCTAAGACTATGCAAGAAAAATATCAACATACAGTCGACAGAAAGGTGTTCTGTGAAGTCTGACTGACGTGACATTGTTATCCACGAAGTGGGTCAGATGGTAGTAGTCGCCCAGTTTATGAGCCAAGAGTCTCCCAAAAGCATTGGAAGGAGGAAGTTCCAATGAATGCTCCCTGTTGACCAAAAGTTAGAGCCCAACGTACAGACACCACGACACAATCAAGAACTTACTTGGAGTTCTGTATGAAATGCCGAACCTTCTCTTCTAGCTGTAGAATCAGAAGACGATCCTTAGGGGATTTAATGGCCTCAAGAAGCTTTTCATCTGGCTCAGACGGAAAACCATGTATGGGTCGTCCAGCTTGGAAGGCCTCCGAGTTGGGGGTGATAAAGCCGCTGGACATCGCGTCTGGAAGAATAGCACCGTTACTATGCTGAGTGCCGTCGGGATACACTGGTCCTGTCGGCTGAAGTATAGCCCGCGGTCGTTGTATGTCCCTAAACCCGCGAACACCCGAATCGGATCCCGTCAACGAATTGGGTGCACCAGAAGCAGGTCCGGAGAGAGATTCTTCCTCGTCAATGGCTTGCACGCTAGCACTATCATCAGGACGCAAAGAGTCCTTCTCGTCCATAGCAAATGTGGTGACTGACGCCATGCTCTTCGAGTCAAAACTCGTCGGTTTGGTCGAAGAACTTGACAGATGGGTGCGGTCATCCTCGTCAAAGGATGACTCCCGTTTCAATAATCCATTTTCTGGACCCTCACTAGAAAAATCGGGACTATCATGATATTTCTTTTCCGAAAAATCAATGCCTTGTACAGCCTGGGAGAGACCGTCAACGTTTCGATCGCTAGTAGCGGCATCATCAGGAGCGTTACTAGGGCCTAGCTGGCCAGAATGAATGTCATGGGAGCAGTATAGTTCGGAGGATGATGGAACTTCGATCGACTGAGAACCTTGTAGCTCGTCAGATGGCATGGAAGCTACCGGTCCAAATGGTGGAGGCATCGCAGCAATCTGTGAGGGTTTGTCAGACATGAACCTGGCCATGACCTAGTTGTTGCACCATAACCGACCTTTGCAAAGGAAAGACGGTGCTCGTCCCTCGTAGAACCTTTCGATGCCATTATCATGCGAATGCTTTCCGCCGGATCCGAGAATCTCTTTCTAACGTTTTCTTTCTTTGGTGATGAAAACGAGCGAGCGGGGAACCAACGGCTGAATAGGAAATCCCAACAAGAGAAAGCGCACGACTGAGCTCAACGCGTTCAGGAGTTGGCGAGAGAAAAAAACCGGAATTCGAACTGATCAAGAGCCACTCAAAGAACCCACTTCACACAAGCCCAAAAAGAAAGACGGCACATCTCTGGGAAACGTAATTCGCCATAAGGAAAGCTGCTTAAGGTTAGAACCGCGCAAAGTACATAGAGCCGTTTCGTGGGCTAAGCGGAGAGTAAGGTGACTGACTGATCGATCAGGGGAAGAAAGCCAGTGACGGAAGACGCGAGAATGGCCGGCAACGCAGTCTGAAGAAAAAAGTGACTATTATTACACGATTGTCAGAACGATCGATCCATAGCCCTCTTTGATAAGCTGACTCGTGTCTTTTTGGGGAAGGTTGGAAAAAAGGTTTATATGACTTGGGGAAGAGGGAGGAAGAGGGGAGGAGGAAGAGGGAGTGGGGAGAGAAGAGAATCTTCCTACAAGAGAAATAAAGAATAGGGGGAGCTTGAAGACAAGCAACCGCCCTGGAAGAGCAAGTTGAACGGAGCCGACAGACAAATAGTACAGTACTTTAGATAAGTACTGTGGAAGGGTATGGTGTGGCCCGGAGTGGGTGGTGGTGGTGGTGGTCCGTCGCAACTATGCGGGTGTGGAAAGTGAATGAGTGGGTATGGGATGGATTCTTTTGGGCTGAAGAAGGAACGACAGGAAGCAAACCTGACCAAGAGAGGACTGGCTGGCGGCAGGCACGCAGGCAAGAAAGTTTAGCCGCGCGTTTAGCCCCGATGTTGTTCCGGCCCGCATGGTTGGCTTGATCAGCCGCCGAGGACAAAGCCTGGAAAGACTGGCAGTTGAGATTCCATACTAGTAATTGCCCAGTGGAACAGTAACCTTACATACTACGGATACCGAGTATCAAATCTGAGTCGGGTCGGACCGTGAGCTACAGGCGAGGTAGTAGAAGGGCTGAAATAAATCCCCTCCCTGTCGTTCCTTGTGGTCAATCACGTACTTCCACTTCAGCGCCTATCAGCCAAGTCTCTCTAGCCTCGACCGGCTGGCGATCTGAATGATGAATCGGTATCGAAATGCCCCCGGGCTAAGAGGCCCTAGCAAGGCAACAGCCAGCACCTTGTGCCAAAAATGCTTGCAACGAGATATGTACCCGTTTCGCTCTTATGCCTCTGGGTCGCAAACTGACGTGGTTTAGCACGGCACTACAGCTATGAATGTAAAGCCACCGCGCAGGAGCGGCCTTACATGTCTCGCCCATCGCGCACGCAGCAGTTGCAGAACCCAAAGCTGCGACCGCAATTAACAAATGATGCTTACAAGGATGCCTTACGCACGTGAGTCTGCCTCGGTTCCAACTGTGCTTCACTCTTGTGTCGTCATCAAGAAATTAACAAGACAATAGGAAGGAGTCTAATGATGCGCCTTTGACCAGGCATGAGGAAGAAAGAGGCCGCAAGAGAGATTTTGACCAGGTGGATCCGTTACACAGCCCAGCTCACCTGTCAAAGCGAGCACGCTCGGCTTCTTCGCATTCAGCAACCTCTGTATCGACAATTTCGACAAGTCGGTCGCACTCCCGGTCGCCTCCCCGCCGCAACGAGCGGACACGATCAGTGTCCTCTCGTCCTTCTGGTCACAGGAAGAGGCGCTATAGTGATGCAACTTCCGCTCACTCCGTTGCTTCTTACACCTCGGGAGAAAGAGGTTCTCGGTCTAGGTCGCGTGAGTGGTCAGATGACAGAAGTACCCGACGGAGACGGCGCGCTTCGAGTCCAAACGAACGAGGACGTTCCAGAAACATGTCGCGAGATGGTGGACGAAGGGATCGGTCTAGAAGCCACAGTGTGGATCGCAGTCGAATGGCCAAGGGTAGAAGATCGGTGAGTCCCTCGCTGGCGACTGGGAGCGATTACCCAGCTTCAAGTCACCGCAAGGCGCAACCCCGTGCGGAGCCTGTGAGCAGTGGCGGCGGACGTGGCCCCGGTCAGGGTGTTCCTCCGCCCCGGCGGGAGAGAAGTCTCAGTCCCTACAGCAAACGCATTGCACTAACCCAGGCAATGAACCTGGAACGTTAGGGTCCTTGTGGGTTTTGGACAGAGGAAAAGTCATTGTGGAATTTGCGCGGGCGTATTGGCGTTCTAGCCTCGTATTATTATTATTGTTGAGACATTGTATGATAGGATTGCAAAGTCATTGAGAGCATAATGTATTGTATTGCTATGCAAAATTCCGTAACGCCTTGCGACTATTGCCCCTGACCCCAGCAGAAGAGCGCCTGATAGATAACGAGATGAAACCGAGTCGTGCCACCACCTATTGTACACCATTCCTAGGGTATCAAGATTATGCCGCACCGTCCTCCTCCAGCTCCCTCCGTTCCTCTTCCTCCTCTTCCCTTTCTCGGACATGAATTCCCTCCACCAACATTTCGCCTTCAATGCCCACTTCCTCTCCCTCTTGAGTGCTGGATGCTGCGCTCTTGGCTTGCGCGGCCCGCTGCGCATTTTCAATGCGTTGGCGCACCAGTCTTGCGATGGCGTTCTGGGTTCGCACATTCAGGACGTTCATTTTCTCGTCCAGGTCACGCTTCAAATCCCAGTTCGGCTTCTTCGGTTGCAGCTTGAATAGATCGATTGGCTGATCCTCCTCCGCATCTTTCTTCGCTTGTTCAGCGGTTGCTTTAGCAATCTCCGCAGCTTGGGCTTCCACGGTGATTTGGCCATCATTCGGGGCTTGATCAAATCCAAGCTTGGGTCCACGAGTTTCCGGGTCGTAGTTTCTGCCGGACAGGTATTGCTTGGTCACGTCCGGAGCAGCCTCTTCGTACCCATCGTTGGCGGCCCCAGCTTCCGTTACTGACTCTGGTTCCGGCTGTTTGCGCTTTAAGGCGGCAAGCTTCGCAAGTCGAGCTTTGCGGTCTGTCGCAGCGGCATCAAGAGAGGCATGGCTGGATGACATGGCTGCGGAGGGGATGTGGGCGACGGAGAGAGCTGCGAATGACCAGGTCGAGGAGGGGGAGGGGAATGTGGATTGCCCAGTAGCTAAGAATGAGCAAAGACAAGGGTGGAATAATATATGTTTCTGCCTTTTTCACACCCTCGTAATCTCAGGAAGCGTCTCAATAGCTGGAATAGAGCTTGGCTAAAGCGGTGGTGGCACAAATTAAATTGAGGTAGTAGTAGTATCAAGTAACTGGTTGCGCTTTAGTAGAACTGATTGTCGGCAGTGATTTGCGCGCGCCACAGCCCAGGATCTCCTCAGCCACACTTTATCCGCGCCGGAGCAAAATCGGGCCCTTTCTTTCCCCGGGTTCGCCGCGAGAAAGACGTTGTGCAATATTGCCCAGTCACCCCTTCCCCGGTCGCTGAATCCTAACGGGTTTTACTGTGGTCTTTTGCTCAGCTGGCCCAAGCAAATCCAGAAACCGAGCACTGGATGTCATTCAGTCCGCATCGCTTCTTGCGCCCCCGCTATGGTGCTGGGTTGCCTTCCTATGCACTGCAGCCCCGACTCCGCCCCGGATATTGGTGTCGCCAGAGAGAAGGATTTCAGCATACGAGATGGCACATCCATAATGCGACGCCCACGAGTAAACAAATGTCGACGGAGCCTGACCCGACACTACACGAGTCAGCACCTCCCACCGAGCCCAGTGGTCTTGTAAACCACAGTCTTGACCGATCCCGAAACAAAGCGCAGTCTTCGTCCTCCTCTGCTCATACCACCTTACCAGAACCTGAACGTGATTTCTTCGACGATTCATCTTTTCCGCCGCCTAAGCCACTCCAGATCTTGGATGCTTGCGATCCCTGGAGCGATTATTCGGCTTTGCGCACTCCCGACTTCCACAACGAGGGTAGTCGGCGACTTCGACACAATGCACTTGTGGTGAATGGTGGCACTATCAGCTACCGAGAGAGAATGGTGGGTGAGGAGGCATTCCACGCGGATGAAAAAATACGAAGTTCATCTTTTTTCGTCGGTTCACCTAGGCTTCGGAGGTGGAAAGTTGCCCGCAATGAGCTGTTCAAAGCTAAATACTTTGATCGGCCAGTGGCACGGGAGGACCTTATCGAGGAGTTTCACATGCACAAAGCTGACAAGGAGCTACTGGCGATACTGCAGAGTGAAGATTTTGACAAATTCCGCGAGGAGTGGGAATTTAAGGACATGGCCATCAAAGGTGAGCACTGGATGAGGCTGTCACTCTGGCTTATAGCAAACTCCCCGGAGCTTGCTTTGAAGTTTCTCTATATAACTTGCCAAGGCGAGAAGAGGCCGCTGCATGTCATGGTCTGCGAATGCCTGCTTTTCTTGCGAAACTACCCAGATTTACTTTCCACCTGGACTTGGGAGGGGAAGACCTTCGCCGATATCCTCGCTGCTTGCTTAGATCCAGAACACTGGCCAATAGTCTATGCATCACAGAAAGGTATCCGTTTTTTCGTCATGGGAGCAGATGACGAACAAGTTCTTCGAGCCTGGAAGCTCGCCCACGAGCGACAAGTGTACACGTCTGCTGAAACCTATCTTGCTTACGCGGCTCGCTTCACCAAGATGAAGAATGTCGATTTGGCCCTCGCAGCCTTGGACCATGTACGCCAGATTGGACAGGTTGGCCTGGAGATGACGTCCCAGCCAGTCAAGTCCCACGGCTGTCTGCTGTTGCTGCTCGACTCTGTCGAGGATGGCCCCAACGGGCGCAATTTCCGCATCCTTCCCAAGCTCCTCGAGATGGGCATGCGTCCTGACTTGGAGATGATGGATCTCATTCTAAGAAACTGTTACAAAACAGGGGATGAAGAACTTGGTCGCGATATGTTGAATCACATGCAGAGCCAAGGCTATCCGTTGACGACCTATACCTATGTGACGCTATTGTCCGATGCCACCCGGCGACTGGACCGACATGAGATTGATCGGCTCCGGGATGAAATCGACATGGAGGGAGAGGACATCCGGACCAACAAGTTTGTCCAGTCCAAATTGTTCCACGCGTACTTCTGTCTCAATGTGAAAGATCAGGCGAATCGGCCTTCGGAAATAGACAACAAGCACGCATTTCGCACTCTGCTGAAGATGTACAATGAGATGTACGACATTGTACCTTTGAAGAAGCTTGGGATTGTTCCGGCATATTATCAACCGCCAACTACCGAACGAACCACGGTGAGAACCTCGCCTGACGCCGTACCTCTTTTCCTCATGATTGCGTCGTACCTTCGGTGCAACAAGCATGTTTCTGTCACTGCGCATGTCTACGAACGCTTTATCGAGCTCTTAGAGAAAGAGGACCCAGTCATCTCTTCTCTCGCTAGGACGGATCACACTTGGCACGAGTTTATGCATGCATGGCGTAATGACGTCCGCGGACTGCGTCCTTCGATCCGCCTTGTCGATACCATGCAGCGTATTAGCAACGAAGGCAGTGTCAGCCCGAATAAGCCACACTTCCGGCCGAAGCCGACAGTCTACATCTGGACGACGTTGATATCTGCGTTCCTCTGGAACAAAGAACCGCGGGCGGCAGAGCACGTGATCGAGATGATGAAGAAGAGCAAGTTCAAGTTTAACCAGATCTTGTGGACCACCTTGATCGACGGCTATGCTCGGAACAAGGACATTCTCAAGGTCGCTGAAACCATCCGAGCGATGGAGAATGATGGCTATGAAATGGACGCGTTCTGCATCAAGGCGCTGCGCCACATTCAGGATCCGGAGCGACTGTGGGAGGCTGTGGAGGAGCTCGACAAGGAGACCGACGAGCAAGTAGACCGAACCACGTTCGAGTCCCTCACCAAGAAGTCGCGTCTCGACGAGATTCAGGACGACCAGGGCGACCCAGACTGGCTGCTCGATCAGGGTCTTCAACGCTTGAAGGCCAAACAAGCTTGAAGGCCTCATCTCAAGCAGGCGCGGAACTAAGATACCCCCACTTTTTTTTCTTTTGGAGCAACTCGGATTGATTCTTCAGCATAGCTGGTGTCCATGGGAGGGAGAGCATGGCGGTTGTTACATGGAGCGTTTTGCGGCGTCCAGACAGGCACAGGATGTATTTCGTAAAGTCACATTTCTTCGATATCATGTACATATCCATCACTTCTAAAATCCAAGAAGAGAACATCAAGCTTCATGCTACACAAACGGCATAGTGAGAGTGAAAAGATTCAAATTAACGCCACTAGCTGATGTAAAGGACAGTATACTACCATGCGATTTCCTGAACCCGTAAGAAAGGCAAGACACCTCGATCAGCCGCCGAAGAAGATGGAAACCTAGAAGATAGAGAACCGTCAGCATTTGGAACTCGACTCAAGGGGCTGTCCCTCTTTGTCATGCGAGTTTAGGTAGGGCAACCTACAGCCATCACCACGCAGCAAATACTGACGTAGGGGCTCAGCCGTTCACCGATGCGAGCACATTTCCAGAAGATGCCGAAGAAGCTGCAAGCAGTGTTAGAGAAGCTTCGTCCGGTGAGTGAGAGGAAAGGATGGCAGTTAATGAGGCCCTGCTGATAGCAACCAACAACACAACACATACCCATTCTGATTCCGGTCCATGATTCCCGGCATGATCGAATGGGCGTAGGTGCTCGTACAGATGATAAGCAGGAAGACCAGCAGAAGTGACTGGAAATTGAAGAGCGCCGACTGAATTTACAACAACAAGTCAGCATCACCGCTTGTGAAAGATTCTTCCAATTGCACTGGGCTGCATCTCACTTACCATCTTGACGAAGTGACCGAACCAGCTGCCTGGCCTCCTGTTCTTGTTGTTTCTTCAAATGCAAGCTCGCGAGGAAGGGGCCTTCTCTTCTTCCTGAACTACCTCACTGCAAACACGAACTTTCCACTGGAAGACCTGCACAAGAAGTGGACGCCTTTAAAGAGCACACAATTGAAGTAGAGAAGTTGGTTTCACCACTTCATCGTCATCGTCATCATCGATCGATCATCCTTCGACGGCGGAGGGGGATTCATTCTGCCAGCATGTCGTCCGGCAGTTACCGCCACCGCCTTACGGGGTCGAGGCCCGCGCTCCGCTATGCGCCGCCGCCGCGGGTCCGTCCTACAGCCCGTGTTACCCGGACTACTCCTACTACTACTACAACAAGACCTTCACCAACATCACGCCAACCACCACAACAACCATCATCATCCTCTGCACCGCAGACCGCAACCCCGCGCGCTGCTCAACCGCCACCTTCCACCCGGACGGTCTCGTCCGGCCCTCCCCGCCAGCGCAGCACAGGCCATGTGTCGAGTAAACTCGCCCCTCCTTGGCCCTGGAACACCGAAGAAACAGATCTAATCCACGCCGGCTATCGACCCGCCTACCCTCCTCCTTCTCCTGCTCCCAAAGTCGACGCCTCAACCGAACCAGCACGAGCGTCAACATCAGCACCAAAACCCCAACCCACAACCAAGCTCAAACCCAAACCCACCCCCAAAAGAATGGCCGAACCCCGAGCCCGTGCCGCCCGGCACAAGGGGCAGATGAACTTCGCCTCGGAGCGTACGTTGCTTGCCTTACAGATACTAACCTCCCAAAACAAAACCCCTTCGAGATAACTAATAGCAGAGAAAACAGTCCGCCTTCTCCTCCTGGCCTACGGCGACCCAAGCCCCCACCCCTCCTTCCCCTCCGAACCCCTCCCGGAAACCGTCCGCGTCCTCGACGAGATCGTCACCGACTTCGTGCTGGAGATGTGCCACGGCGCCGCGCAGTACGCGAGCTACTCGCGCCGCCAGAAGATCAAAGTGGACGACTTCCGGTTCGCGCTGCGCCGGGACCCCAACAAGCTGGGCCGCGTGCAGGAGCTGCTGCGCATGGAGCGCGAGCTGAAGGAGGCGCGGAAGGCGTTTGATCAGAATGATGATCAGGTTGGGAATCTTAAGGATGCAGCCGCTGCCGCCGCGGCGAAGAAGGGTGCAGGGGGTGGTGCTGCTGCTGCGGCGGCGGCCGGGGACGAGGATTTCGGGGCGGCGGAGAGTGTGGATGGGAGGAAGAGTAAAGGGAAAGGCAAGAGGAGTGCTGCTGCCAGAAGGGATTCGGATGTCACCGAGGAGGGTAGTGTGACGGCTGGGGTGGCGAAGAAGAGGAAGGTGGGTGGTGGTTGAAATTCTGCGATTCATTCGTTTCTTGGCTGGCTATGTTTGCTACATGGCGTTCTCGGGGTTTCTTCTTTCTTCTTTTTCCTTATAACGCGGGGTGGGCTGGCTATCAGGATTGCATTGTGCATCGGGTGTATTTATATAAAGTGATATCCCATCATTCAGTTATCATTGACAGTGGGGGGCGTTGATGATAAGAAACCATACACTGAAATTTTGACACGCATTGTTGTTCTTGCATCAAGAGTTTAAAAAAATATATCTCTACTCTTACGATAAGCCCGCCGATCTCGAGCTAAACCTTCGGGACTATCTTATCAGTTGCACCGCCACACCAGTCAATACTTTATATATCCAGCCTTACACTAGCCAGCTCTCGACACTGCAAAGACCCCAGGACTCCGTACACCTTCTCTACTCTGTCCGGATGGAAGTGGATGAAACATGCATGCAATGATTCCTCTACCCTAAAAGCAAATTCTATGTTCTCTCGGCTCGCTGCATGAAGTACTCCGTTTTTGTCCTCTTCCTTCCCATGAGCGGGTTGCCTTGTCCAATCGTTCCGAACAAAAGCCAGACGGACTCCCAAGACGCCGTGCTCTCTTCCTTTTACTCACTTTTGTTGTCCGCTTTGCAGGTCCCATTGGTTGCGGGATTGCTTGCTCCCAAGGAGATACAGATCAGCCTGGAGATTAGTCGGCTGGATGCGACTGACAAGCACGGAACTACACCTCTTCGAGCTGGAGCTGGAGCGAAAGAGGGCACAGTTTGGCAGCAGACAGATATTCCAGGCAAGATCAAACGAGGGAGATTCTCCAGGGGCAGGGGGGAAGTATGTGTGGATGTGCGGAACGTTGTATGTATAGAAAGTGCTGGTATCGCGACCTTAGCTTTCGCAAGCTGAAGCGTAATACCAAGCAAGCCAGGAACTCAAGCTGGGCAACATGAAATTGCGGAAGATTCATAGAAACCGTTAATGGGATTAATATGCACGGAGAAAAGACCAAGTTGAGACAAAGAAAAGATATGAGAAAAAAGTGGGTGGGACGGTGGTTGAAGAGAGAAAAAATGGAAGGTATCGTTTTTCTTTTGTCTTTAAATCAGAACCCTATCATAATATCCTCTTTACGCGCGAGCCTCCTCGCCGCTCCGCTCTTGAGTCCGCTGCTGACCACCACGGCCTCCCTTGCCGCCCCGCTGTCCGCCGCGCTGGGCGCCGGACTCGCCGCTGCCTTCGCCGCCCAGGGTCAGCTGTGCGGTGGCTAGCCGGTTGGACAGCTCCATCTGCGTGCGGATGGTGTTGGCCAGGTACGACACAACCAGGACGTCCTGGATGTGGTTGTTGCTGCAGGTAATGGGTCAGATTTTGATGCTTTGTTTGGTGTACTGGGGCAGACTGGAAGAAAACTTACAAGTCACGCTCAATATCGGCGGGCTCGACCTTAGGAGCCAAGGCGAGCGTGTTGAGCAGGTACTGGCCCATGGCCGTGGAGGCGGGGGCCTCCTCGTCGATCACGGACTCGACATAGCGGGAAACGCGGTCGATCATACCGAGAACCTCCTCGATGGCGCGCTCAAGGGCCTCGATGTCGGTGAAGATGTTGGCGGAGCGCTCCTCGGCATCCCGGGCAGCGGCAATGGCCTCGAGACCGCTCTTCTCGGCCTCGCCGTAACGGATCTCATAGGGAACGGGGATGAAGGCAGCGCTGTCGGCAGCACGCTCAGCGGTCACGCCGACGGGGGCAGAGATGTAGGCGCGGGTCTCGATGTCCTTTCCGGCCTCGGTGGAGACGGTCAAGTGAACGGCGGGGTGAGGCCACGTGCCGTCGCCCTGGCCGCTGTAGAAATTTTGGATCAAGGCCGAAAAGGTGTTGAGCTCGGACGAGGTGGCGTACCAACCCACGAGGACCTCCTTGGGGTTGGCCTTCAGGTGCAGGGCGAGCATCTGCTTCTGGTATTCCATATCCACCTCAACTTGGTCTGTCGTCTCGGTGTGGCCCACGGCGAAGGTGCTGCGGATCTCGACTTCGGTGCCATCCTCGGACCTGGTTCCCAGAAGAGTACCGATGACACGCTCCTGGTCGGCATTGCGACGAAGAGAGTGGTCCAGGATGGAGAACAGAGCCTAGCAGCAACCATCAATCAAATCGCTCCTGGATGAAAGAAATTTAATAAAAACAAGCTCAAGCTCGACCTACCTGAGGCTGAATGACAACATTCACAGGGGCGGTCGTCGGTGCAGACCCCACTGCCACGGGACCCAGAGGGCGGGCGAGATGGACGAAGGAATCGGTGTCAGCCATGATGGGAGTGATGGAGGGGGAGAGAGCAAAGGTGGTAATGTAGTTGGAAGGAGGGGAGGAGGTAAAATGGCTGATTCACACAGTCGGAGATCTCTCTGTTTGTCTCCGGGGTGGGGTTGTGATGGTGGCTCTTCTGGGGAGGGAGAATTAAATCTTCTCTTTCCGCCTCTGGGCTGCGGCGGACGGAGGTTCTGCTGCGAGCCTCAAATTGTGTGTGCGCAAAGGGAATTTCGCGCTAAGATAAGATAAGCACCGCCGCCCAGATTCAACCCGCCCCGTGAAAAAAAGAGTTTCTGGTCGGGTTTCCCGCCTGTTCACTAGCTACAAATTTACCGGTCAGTCGCATTCAATTAGTTTCTGCAATTATCCAGAATGGCTCCTCCTCGTGGTAGAGGTAGAGCTCCTAGAGGGCGCGGAAAGCGCCCCCGTGGCGGCGTTAGTCGCAGAGATACCTTCCAAACATCCCGAGTCGACGAGATCCAGTGAGTGCTCCATCATATTCGCATCTAACACAAGTCACGCCAGCTGACCGACTGGTGGCAGGTCGGAAGCCTCGTCTGACAGTGAGAATGGCTCATTCGACGAGCCTATGGAGGATGCCGTGGCCGACGAAGAACTCTTGGACCAGGACTCGTCCGACAGCGAAGAGGAAGCGGACCAGAAGGGACATTCCTATAACGAGTTGTTGCAACTACTGAACGCCGGCAACGACGCCAATGGCCCCGCTCGCAAGAAGCGAAAGACCGATCACCGAAAAGCCGAGATTAAAGAGGTGACCCGCGATGACGCAGAAGAGGACGAGGATGAGGCTTTGTTGGGAGAGGACGATCTAGAGCAACAAGCACCGTCGGACGCCGAGGACGAAGACAATCAGCCCGAAGACGAGGCAGATTTACAAGCAGACAGTGATGATGAAGATGGTAGGAAGATCTGGACAATCTTCGATAATCGGGACATAGCCCGCTGATGCGCAGCAGATAATGATCCTTTCGACACCCACTTCAACACCCTCAAAGAAGAGGACTTGAACAAGAAAATTAAGGCCATTGAGGAGAAAAAGTGGAAGAGCACCAAGAAGGAACTTGCCGAGGGGCTGAAGTTCGTGCGCTCTATCCCTGATACGGGCGACGATGCATCCTTGTTGGCCGCAATGAAGAGCGTCTCGGGCGTCAAGGTAGGCCAAATTGTACTGAGTCTCCACATGACCAGACGGAGTCTAACACACATCATCGCTCTTAGCTCAAGAAGAAGCTCAAGGCTCCTGCAACAGAACATATCTCCAAGATCGATGGCGATGCTCAACATCTTGCGCCCTACATTTTCGGCTACCAGGATGTCCTTTATGGCGCTCGCACGGCAGACAACGCAGCTCACCTGCGAGACCTCCTGGCTCTGCATGCGACGAATCATATACTGAAGACGCGCGACCGCGTCCTCAAGAACAACGCTCGCGTGGCCAAGGAACAAGATTCCGACCTGGACGTCCGGGATCAGGGTTTCACTCGGCCCAAGGTGCTGTACCTGCTACCCACCAAGCAAGCCTGTGTGCGGGCGGTGGACGCCATCACGCGGTTCTTCCAGCCCGAGCAACAGGAGAACCGGAAGCGACTTCTCGACACCTTCTCGTCTGCTGACGACAAGTCCTGGGAGAACAAGCCGGACGACTTCCGCGACCTGTTCGGCGGCAACGACGATGACATGTTCCGCCTGGGTCTCAAATTCACGCGCAAGACCGTGAAGTACTTCGCTCAATTCTACACATCCGACATGATCCTTGCCAGTCCGCTCGGTCTACGCACGATCATGGACCAAGCCGAGTAAGTACTTTCTTCTTCACTGACCCTCACCCTTCCGCCCCCGAGAACGTGACCGGATAGCTTACTGACCCCCCTTCTCTCCTAGTGCGAAGAAGCGTGATCACGATTTCTTGTCCTCGATCGAAGTTGTCATCATCGACCACGCGGACGGTCTGCTCATGCAGAACTGGGATCACGTCGACTACATCCTCAAGCATCTGAACCTGCAGCCGCGGGAGGCGCACGGCTGTGACTTCAGCCGGGTGCGGACGTGGTACCTGGACAACCAGGCGCGGCACGTCCGGCAGATGATCATGCTGTCCTCGTTCCTGACGCCGGAGATGAACGCTGCGTTCTCGACGCAGATGCAGAACGTCTTCGGTCGGGTTAAGGTCAGCCCGGTCTACGCGGGCGCCATCGGGGAACTGGCGCTCCCCGTGCCCGTGCGGCAGACCTTCTCACGCTTCGACAGCCTCTCGCCGGCCAAGGATCCGGACGCGCGGTTCAAGCACTTCACGACGACCGTGCTGTCGTCGCTGGTGCGCGACCTCAGCAAAAACGGCGGCGGCGGCGGCGGCACGCTGATCTTCATCCCCTCGTACCTGGACTTCGTGCGCGTGCGCAACTACTTCGCCACCTCGACGCAGACGACCCACGTCTCCTTCGGCGCCATCAGCGAGTACACGGATGTGCGTGAGGGCACGCGCGCCCGCACCCACTTCGTGCAGGGCCGCCACTCGGTGCTGCTGTACACCGAGCGCATCCACCACTTCCGCCGCTACCAGCTCCGCGGCGTCAAGCGCATCATCATGTACGGGGTGCCCGAGAACCCGACCTTTTACGCCGAGATCGTGGGCTTCCTGGGCCTGGACCCCGCGCAGGCCGCCGAGGCCGCCCAGGGCGGCGGCGTCCGCGCCCTGTTCTCCAAGTGGGATGCCCTGAAGCTGGAGCGGATCGTCGGGACGAAGCGCCTCGGAAACATGATGCGCGAGAAGGGCGGGGATACTTTCACCTTCATGTAGATAGATAGGTTTTCCAGCTCCAAGCTGTATGTATTAGTACCGGTAGTGTAACTACTGGTCCGGAGAGAAGTCCGACATCGTTCCCGTCTCAGCAACTGCCATAATCCTCCAGCCAGCAGCCCCTGCAGTGCAGGGGTGGTCTATTGTTCTCTTTCCTTAAAATCACTTCTTCATCCATGATCATCCTGATAACAGCTACGTACTCTATGTATAATCCCAGCACTTTTGATCATGCGGACCCGCAAATTGTAAAGATTAGCGTGCCAATCCCCAATCCACTTTTACACAGAAAAAAAACAAACCATTCGGCTCCTTCACCGACATCCGTAGATCGGAGGGGGTGGTTGGGGTGGGAGCAGCAAAAGAAAAACCCAGTGCTACTGTAGCCTCACGATATAAGAAACATGACATGTAGAGGGAAACACCTTTGTAAGAATTTCGTTCTAAGGCGATATACTACGAACCTTGCATAGTCAAACCCGATCTGGTGATTATACAGCAGAAATTCGTCCAAGCGGGATTCGTGATAGCGTAAGGCTACAGTAACCGGGCAGAAGGGATGCCTACTGCTAACATCTTTCAACCCCAGTCAGTCTAAAAGTTTCTTTTGTTCAAGCTCAGCTGATTTACTCTCTCGATCGAATCAGAATCAAGTTCTGGTCTGTTGTTTTCAAAAAAGCTCGTCAAGTGCGCGAAAAGCGGTGATTAGTCATTCTGGGGGAGGCGTCCTTGTACGTACTTAGTACATTTTTTTTTTTTGCCCTCGCCGTTCTCTTTCCTCCGGCTGCTCTTTAATTCAAACTTCTTGTCGTCTCTGTTTTGTTGACGGAGAGGTTCAGGACTGGACCAGGGGAATGACTGAAGGTATATATACAGCACGTCTACAATAGAATCTGTGTATATTTCCTTATCGCTTTCAGATCGGATCTACTTGTGAGCAAAGTACTGTACAGTACCCAGTACATGTACAATCACTCCCGAGCCAGGGACAAACAGGAAAACAACCTCGGATAACAAACACAAATCAGCCTTCAGAAAAATACGAGGCAATTACAAAATGGCCACTTGCGTCACTCCTCGATCCCACGAGGATCCAAGCCAGCGGGAGACGATAAGAGAAGCACCCAGCGAGCAGAGTCCCCTTCTGGCTCGTTCATCACCAGCCATGATGCCTGATGAATTGACCTCAGCTTCCTCCCACCACCAGCCGTCCTGGTGGTCTTCCCTGCGCCACTCGAGCCAGGAGCTCTGGTTGCAGGGAAAGGGTATGATATTTGTTTTGGGCGCCCAGTTCTTCGGCGCTACTATGAATGTTATGACGCAGGTTTTGGAGATCAAGGGAAATAATGGGAAGGGGTATCATCCGTTCCAGGTATGTCTTGATGATCGCGTGCCGCTTTGCTTGATCGGTTGTGTGAAACCGGACGTTCGCTGCTGTGTTAGTCAACCGCTAATCTCTCCGCAGATCCTCTTTGCGCGCATGTCAATCACTGTCATTGCCAGTTATCTGTACATGTGGTACACCAAAGTGCCGCAGCCGCTTGGGACCAAGCCGATCTTGCTGCTTCTGTTCCTACGTGCCAGCGGTGGCTTCTTCGGCGTTTATGGGCTGTACTACTCAGTGCAGTATCTGCCTCTGTCCGAGGCCACTGTAGTCACCTTCTTAGTTCCCATCCTTACCGGATACGCCTGCTCGTTGTTCATCCCTCGCGAGACGTTCACCCGCAAGCAGTTGATGGCTGGGCTCGTGTCCCTGATCGGTGTCATTCTGATCGCTCGCCCGTTCGCCTTCATGCGCTCGGGGGAAGAGACTGACGATGGAGAATCGGGCGATAAGCCCGGTGCAACGGACAGCTATCACCACGTTTTGGCGATTGCTGTTGCCCTGCTGGGTGTCCTAGGAGCCACTTGTGCTTATACGACCATTAGAATGATCGGCCGGCGCTGTCACCCACTCGTGTCTGTCACCTGGTTCTCCTCGTACACGACGATTGTCGCCTCTCTCGCGATGCTGCTGGTTCCATCCATCCCCTTCGCGTTGCCCGTTACGCTGTTTGAATGGACTCTGCTGCTGGGTCTCGGAGTGTGCGGATTCCTATTGCAGTTCCTCCTTACGGCTGGTCTGTCTTACGTTCCCCCGGAACGGACGCCCAAAGATCTTGCGACAGGCTGGGAATCGAACTCGTATGGTACTCAAGCGAGCGGCCGTGTAGAGGATGAAGAGCAATTGCGGGGACAGCAGCTGCAGCAGCAAGCCGAAACAAAGCCTCCTGCAGCAAAGACCTCGTCCGGGTCACGCGCGACGTTCATGATTTACACCCAGATGTTGTTCGCGCTGTTCTATGACCGCATGGTCTGGGGTAGCACACTGTCCCCGGTGAGTTGGGTCGGGTCGGGGCTAATTCTGGGCTGTGCCATCTATGTGGCCGTTGCACGAGAGGACCAGAAACCCGAGAGTGACTCTGGTGAGACTGCCAGCAAGAACGACGTCACGGCTGCAGCACCGGTTGACGAGGAAAGTGAACGGCTGGAGGTAAGCGGGACGAGGTAAACGGGGGGCATGCAGTTGGATACATACTTCCTGCAAGTGGGCATAATAGGGAGGACGATATAAGGTATTTGACCCTTGGATTGATACACATAAAAGAACAAGTCGACTCCTGGGTAGTAAAGAATGCAACCCCATGGTAGATGCGGCTAGTGCGGGAGGGGCATAAAAAGCGGAGCAAGCGACTTGCATATACGGAGTGCAGTAGTAGGACGCTGTGATATAGAATGGTGATGAGCGACCAGCGGGAGATTGGGATGCATGAGTGCATGAGTGCATGAATTATATAACGAATGAGACGAAATGAACGATGCAAGAAAGAGGGAAGTGTTTTGAGTACTTGGTATGCCGCTGTGGATGGAGCAGAAGAGGAAGGTGCGGGGTGGGGCTCGACGGGACTCGGTTGACTTGCCTTTTTGACCAATAATCCAACCCCAGGTGGGTTTTCTTGTCGATCCGGGGGTGGACGGAGTAATCCATGATATATCTACGTATCGATCCAGTCCAATTCAACTCAACTTCCACTTCTACAGATTGATCTTGCACCATCTCTCTGACTTTGGAATCACATACTTACCACAGGACCAGCATTAAAAAAACGCCGAATAAACACACCAACCACAATCCCACCAAGCAAACCTAAAGGCAACCGACCATCCGTCTCCCCGGTATGCCGCAGCACAGTCTCCCTCGAATTGTCGGTTCGGAGCACTCTCGTCCTATGCGGCCATGCAGCCATGAAACCCAATGCATTGCAACTGTCCCTGCCAGAAAACGAGGCCTCATTTCGTGGTGGGTGTGATTGGACGCCACGACGTCATTTAGCTGTTTCTCCCCATCGGCTGGATTCACGGAAGAACCCGAGGTTGACCGCGAACGGCCATGATTGGGGGCAGCCTGAGTGTGATTGCCAGTGGCGTTACCACCTACTGTCTTCATGATTTGATGGACGTACCGAGTAGAGTGGGCAGTGGAGAGTACTTTTGACCCGATATGGCTGGAGAAAAGGGGAAGCTTATATAGAGTGTGCGGCCTCATCTCGCCCATCCTTTTTCCTCCATATACAGCCAATCGCTTTTCCTACACTCTTTACTTCGTTCTTTCGTGCTTCCTCTAGATATAGACAAAAGTCTCGATACAATGCGTCATTTCGACGCCTGGTTCCTCCGCGACCCTTACTCAATCTTTCACTACTATCCCACCAACCGACGCTGGTCTGAAAACATCCGCGAACTCATCCAAGAACGCCAAATCTGCGCCCCAACTCCGTCTGCCTCTGTAACCACGCCATCAACCCCGGATATTTTCAAGACAATCGACCCTCAACTCAACAGCCCCCTCTTCACCCGCCTGCCCCCCGAAATCCGGTCCATAATCTGGTCCCACGTCTTCGGCGAGCCCGTCCTCCACCTCGTTCAGATCCGCAATCAAATCCGCCACGTGCGCTGCCCCAATTCTGTCTCTGCGATTGACAAGAACCGGCGCTGCTGTCCGGTCACCGCCGCACGATGGCGTACAGACGTTGATACCTCGTCCGCTGCTTCACCAACCGACAGCAGCAGCACCAACAAGCAACACCTCAACACCGACCCCAACAGCAAACTCTACCCCCACACCCACCCCTCCCTCCCCTCACATCTCAGCACCACCCCAGCAAGCCTGCTGCGCACCTGCCGCGCGATCTACAACGAAGCAGCACCCCAGCTGTACCGCCAGGCGACCTTCGATGTCGACGACCTATCGACCTGGATCGCATTCACCGACCAGGTCAACCCGACCTGCCTGCAGGAGGTGCGGAGATTGAGCGTGCAGGTCGTCCCGCTGGGCGGGATGTTCCACGATCGGGAGACCAGCCATAATAATAACCATAGCCATATCGACAGCAACAACAACAGCAACAGCAACAATCCACCACCACCACCAGCAGAAACAGCAAGAACCCCCACCAACACCAGCCCCTCCCACTCAATCCACACTTACACGCACAACCCTAACCTCTGGACAACCTTCTGGCAAAGAACCACCACCCGGTGCCCGCACCTCACCGACCTCACCCTCTGCATCGACCTGGGCCGCTTCACCGCAACCGCAACCGCCATCCCCACCGCCACGAACCCTGCGACGGCCACCATAGTCGGCGGCTACAAGCTCCCGCTACACGCCGGCGTGGACGCGGAGTGGCTACGTCCCATCGTCCGGCGGGTGCGCGGATTGACGCGATTCGAGCTGGCGGTCACGGCGCGGTGCGATGCGGCGGCGCGGGCGGGGGTGGAGCGGGAGGTCGGCGGGGCGGAGCGGCTGGGGCGGTTGCGGGCGGAGATTCAGGGGTGGGTTTGTTCGAGCCGTTGCACTAGATTTGAGGAGGAACAGGATGATGCGGCGGCGGCGGCGGCGGCGGCGGAGTATGGGTATGACTCTGGGTACAGGTTCAGAGCTGGGAAGGAGGGGTGGCAGAGAAGAAAGCGGAGGTTGGCTATCTGTTCGGCTTGATTTTCCATAGAAATTCCCTCGGGAGGGAGGGAGAGCTGAATCGATGATAGAACGATAAAGTTATAGATACCCTTTTCTTCCTATTTTATCCGTCCAGCAACGTACCTGACAACCTCCAAAAGGCGCAGTGAGGTGAGATGACTCGCATTCTAGACATGAAGTACATACTGTATACACACTCTACACTCCGAGTGGCAATACACCATCCAAAGGTCAAAGTCCCGATTCATCTATAACAATCTAGTCTCTCTGTACAGTGCACATCATCATATTAAGTCCCTGCATCCCATCCCGTGCCGAAACACCACCTCGGCACAAATAATCCTCATCTCAAGGAAATAGTCCTTTCCCCTAGAGCAATATCCCAACCCATCATATAATGATACATCGCCCGTAACAATTTTGTCTGAACCAGAAAACAAAAGGTCCGTAGGGATACATATTACTCATTTTTGAACCCACATTGAAAGTGAGATTCCCTTGGTGGATGCAAGGCTCTTCTCATATGAGGCTGCTCGTGTAAGGCTTCCGCGAGATAAGAGGAAGCGAGGAAGTAAGAGAAAAGAAAAGGAAAAAAAAAGGTTTGATGTCCAATTTCAAAAGTTAAGCTCATACCCAGACCGGTCCTTTTGCTAACCTTACATTATCTGGAGGGAGAGAGGTTGTGGGAAAGGGAGACATGAACCAAGAAGGTAGGTGAATTAGGTTGCCTATTGGGTTGAGGAGTTTGGGAGGGAAACAACAACAGCAGAAAAAAAAATCATCAAGTAAGAACATATATTACTCATGCCCGGGAACCAGCTGCATGTTGTTGTTCATACTCGTGTTCTTGTTGTAGCTGTTGGCCGCTGCTGCGCTCGGCCTCTGATTCATGTTCCTCCTCGCTGGTGGGGGAAGGGGCCCGACTGCCCACTAACGAGCGACGGCTGCGCATCTAGACCGAAATTTGTGAGCGGGCTGCACCCTCCTTTTCATAGCGACTTCAGGAACTCACCCAGGATCGAACGCCACCAATCAGACCCAGACTGTACCCAGTGGCAAAGTAATCAGGGGGTTCGTTGCGGCCAGTGCCCATGGGGCTGTCGGGACGGCCCAGAGCCTCAACCCGCGAGACATGCGATTTGGTCCCCAGCACGGGACTCGTCAGTCCGCTCGTCAGTCCACTGCGCGAGCCGCCCAAGTCCATGCTATTGCGGGTGCTGGGTGCCGGGCTGCCGGGGCGGCTGTTTTGCCAGAATTGGCGCAGCTCGCGACCCAATTCCTGGCCCGTGGTGGTCCAATTGGCCCGGATGTTGTCGCGCAGCTCCGACACATGGCGCTTGATCTCCAGCTCGTTCTTTTTGATCCATGACACGTTCAGTTCCTGACGCGAGGCTCCGCGCTTGAATTGGCGCGAAATGTACTGGTCGTAGTCGCGGACAATCCTGAATCGAATCAGCTCCGCCAACTCATTCACATCCCAACCGCGGAAACCCACCTGGTGATGATGCCCGTAGTGCTGACACCTTCCGTGCGCTGCGTGACCAGGAACTTCCCCTCTCGCTTGATCGGGGCGTAGATGTCGTCGCCCTCATCCGCACCATACGGCAGGTCGTCATGTGCCACGTAATCAATCTTGTGCTCCTCAAGAAACGCCGGGGTCAAAATCCAAGGACAATCGGGAATCACCTCGTCCACCCATTTACAGTGCCGCAGGGACTCTGCACGCTCTGCGCCACTCAAGACCGTCAATCCCTTGCGCTTGTGTGTCTCCTCATCACCCGTGACACCCACAATCAGATATACGTCGGGGAAAGCCTTCTTCGCCTGCTCCAATTGCCGCATGTGACTGGTGATTACCACGCCGGTTAGCCATCGATACACGGAATGCACCGTACCGGAAAAAAGGACAGCACGTACCCCAAGTGGAACAAATCAAACACTCCGTCCGCGTACACCCGCACCGGGCGACCCACTGGAGGCGGGTTGGTGTGATAACCGACGGGATCCTGGAGCCCACCGCGTTTTGGAGGCTCCAACAAGTGCTCTGGGGGTGCCGTCGTGTCGATCTGCAAGCCCGGTCGGGTGCCCTGATTCTCGATGTCGCTGCTGGCCACGGTAGTCTCGGACGGCTCGCCCGGGTCTTCCTTGTTTAGCGCGCCCGCCGCATTGCCGTTGGACAGTTGATCGTGGTTGTTGTTGTTGTCGCTGACGGAAGCCTTCCGGGCCCGCTTCGACGGGGGCACAGCGCCGGTCGATGTTACGTCCTGGGTCGGCTGTTTCTTGTGTTTGTTGGGGCTGGGCAGTGGGAGAGCTGGGCCGGTAGAGTCGTCGCCTTCCTCGCCGGACGCATCGCGAGAGGAGGGTTGCAAAAGATCTGCAGGCGCAGGAACGGCAGTAGGATGGTGTTGGGAGCCACTGCGCTTGCGTTTTCCGGACGGAGGAGAGGACATGGTGGCTGACTGAGGGAGCACAGCTCAACTTCTGTCGAGGAAGGATTAGGAGAGAGGGAAGGAGAAGAGAGAGAAGAGATGGGGTCCGGGGGGGGGAGGGAGGAGAGAGGAGAGAGAGAGAGAGAGAGGAAGAAG
>NW_017962978.1:1136875-1411854 GCF_001890905.1 Aspergillus aculeatus ATCC 16872
AGTAGGAGAGAGGAAGGAGAAGAGAGAGAAGAGAGTGGGTCGGGGGGGGAGGGAGGAAGAGGAAGAGGAAGAGGAAGAAGAAGAAGAAGAAGAAGAAGAAGGAGAAGAAGTAAAAAGGAAGGGAACACGGACGGGGAAGAAAGTCCGAGAGTAATGGGAGGACGGTGGAAGCGAAAGGGGAGGTGAGACAAGAAGAAAGTAGGATGACGGAGAAGGATGAGCAGCGACAGAGCAAGCAGAACGAGAGCACGCACGAGAGAGAGCGTGTGGAAGAGAGCAGAAGCCGGACGGGAGGTCCCGGTGGAGGTCCGGTAGAGGAACGGTAGAGCACTACAGGTGCAAAACACGGGCTTTCAGACGGAGCATTGAGTTAACCCAATGCAGAAGAACAGACAGGGACCCTGAAATCGGATCCGAGGGGGAAGTTCTTGGAATTGTCTTCAGGGGGGGAAAATGCAATGAGTCCAAGACCAGAAAAACAAAACACGCAAGAAAGTGAGAGAGGACAGACAATCTTACAGAGTACAGTAGAATCAAAACTCTGCGGGCAGAAAAGATACAATACGGTATGGTACTAGGTAATTGAAGCTGACACCGCCCCCGAAAGGGTCCATCCGCTGCCCCAACAATTCCAATGCTTCCGAGCTAGTTTATGATGAATGGAGTTATGAATGGAAAACTACCTAAGACTAGGTAACTAACTTTAGGTTGTTAAGAAGTCGTGCACTACATCTTCCCCTATGGCCTACATCCACCCAGACAAGAGCCATTGGTTCCATGTTTCCGGTTGGAGGTGGGGGATAATGTAGATACGTACGGAGTAGTAGTGAGTAGTAGTAACTTACTTGTTTGTTGTCTGGATAAAATGATGTTATCATCTCCAGAACTTTTCCCAAAATATCCCCCAAGCCACACTAACCTTGTTAAGTTTAGCTCGGTCGCCTATACTTCTCTCCTCGCAAAGTAACCCATCTTTCAGTTGACCCTCATCCTTGATCCCTTTGCCTATTGCCCACTTGTAGAATACATCTTGGAATAGAAAAAATCACTAGGGCTTCAAAGAGAGCATCGTATATGTGAGTTCATACAACGTGACCCTGGAGGCTAATCAGATCGCGTAGAACCGAAGCCATCCAGCCACGGATCATGCATCTATCATGCCTGGCCGAGTCTACTCTAAGTCTAAATGCCTACAAAGGCCTTACCCTTTCAGTATCAGTATCTACAACTTACGTATCACACGCTAAGAGCCAACGGTGTCTATATGCATACCAGATGAGAAAGGACATCAGATACATGGCCGTATCCATCCCATTCCAGAAACTCCGCTGCTGAAGGAAGCTGTCCACTCGACATGCCACACTATCACGGACAGGTCCGCAGGTCTTTCGCAGATGTCGTTTCCCCGCAGGACGCGTAACCGTTCCCTCATGTCCAGTCAACTACAACTGACCTTTCTTCCCGGTCTTAACGCCGGCTACGCGCCTTCCCGTCGACCCCGGGATGAAAAAGGACAGAGTCGTGGCTGCCACCGTTGCCGGGGAGGGAACGAAGATAGTGACATAGGAGTCGGGGAGCGAGTAGAGAAAATGAAACAAGTCGTTGTAGAAATATCAAAGGTTCATCAACACTGGGCGTTTTGTGCGGTATCGTGTGTGTCAAGGCATGAAACAGACGTGCTCTCGTGAGACCTGCCGCTCGCGGCTTCGAATGTGGAATAGAAAAGAAAAGCTGTAACGAGAAACCCCATCCCAATCCCGTGAACTCACCCCCGGCAAGACACAATAATGATGTGACGGGGGTGCTCGACAGTCGCAATTCCCCGCTTGTTTCATTCCGTCCACAACCGTTGAACCAGTCAATGCCAGGAAGCTGGATGGATGTAGAGAGAGTAGGTGTAAATTCGGAAGAGAAATAACATGGCGCTTCGGATAACATGTGGAGAACAGAGCAATAAGGGGGAAGAATAGCGACACTGTCAAAGAATCACACGACGATCAGGAAACCCAAAAGAAAAAGAAAAGGACATCAACAGTGGAAAAATGCAACAGATCCATTCCATCATGACTACACATTAGTAGGTTTCTGCGGCGTTCCATGGGCACTGGTGGAAGAGCTCTCCGCGGTGGTAGACGGCGACTGCGAGATGGTTGCAGATTCATCGGCCTTAGGGGTGCTATCCTTGGATTGTGGCCCAGGGGTTCCTTCGCGATCGCTCCGTCCCGCGTCAGTAGAGTCATGCTGCACCTGATTGCCGAGGTCCCGGTCCTCCTCAGTATGGTCAAACAGCTCGTCATCGTTCTGCTCCGGAATCAATTCTGTGCCATCGCCCAAGAGAATGATGCGGCCCGAGCGTACACTGAAGCCACGGGAACGATCATTTTCCACGTCATACTCATCGGGGTTCTCTTCGAACTGATTACGGATGCCGGGGCCGCGGAACTCAGCTGCTCCCCCCGGTAAGTCAGTAGGAGTTGGGATTGGAGGCCTCGGGATCCTCGAGAGACTTGCCGTACTCGGGCGGGGCGCAGGGGCCGTCGCCGTTGGCCACGCGCTCAGCGATCTGATTGTACCACTCCTCTTTGGTCCTACCGTTCAGAAGACCGATGATGATCATAGTCATGTTGTCGCATCCAACGCCACCCGTCTCACTGTTGGAAGCCAGGCAATTGTCCATCATGTTCTCACAGATGCGGTGGAGGTCCTGCTTGGCGGCAATACCGCGACGAACGAACTCAACGACGGCCTGCGAGGTTTGGCAATCCCAGATACCTGCATTGACATCAGCACCCACTGAGCTGAACCCTGACTGGACACGTGAAAGGGTAGACATACCGTCGCAAGCGATAACGAGGAATTCATCGTCGTCAGTAAGGTCGTGAACAGTAACATCCGGGTAAGCGGTCACGATCTGCTGTTCGGGTGACAGCTCGGGACTCTTCTTAAATTCGAAATCTCCAATGGCACGGGACAGGGCCAGGTTGCCGTTGACACGGCCAAAGTCGACGAAGCCGCCTGCAGCGCTAATACGGGCCTTCTCGCCTGTATTTCATGTTTCAGCATAACCCAATTCCAGCTCGAAGCGACCCAGTACCTCGTTACTGACCTTCATTTTGGGGCTTGTGATCAAAGGATAGGGGCTTCGCGCGGCCCTTCACACCGAGCACGGAACGGGAGTCACCAGCATTGGCCTACGCAGCGTTAAAATATCATTCCGATAGACAGCCAGCGCAGTTCCCAGACAATTCCATATACGTACCACCCAGATCTTGTGCTTGGAAATGACGCTGACGGCTGCAGTGCAGCCAGACACTTCTTCCTCGTATTTAGGATCTAGCCGAATCAGCCCACTGTTATCTCGGGAAGAAAGGCGTGGGGGACAAAGAGTCGCCCCGGTGCCCAAAGTCGAGGGTTCACGAACCTTCCAAGATAGCGCGGTCGGTCGCAAGAAAACCGTCCTTCAAGGCTTGCTCAATATCGCCCTTAGCGAACGCATCCTGCTTTGCGACGATCTTGTGGACATTCTCTCCGGCGAATAAAGCTACTTTATCACCACCGTGTCCATCGTATACACCAAAGAATGCGAGGCGTTTGTCGGGATCGGTAGGGTTGTCGTTCTGCTCCGAGAACCTGGCCTGGAGGTCTAGCACGGCCGCATGGGCATCCTCCATGCTGATCCGCCAGCCCTGCATGGCCGAGACACCGTATATACAACACTCATCCTGACCTTCAGCCGAAGTCTGGACAATGCTCCGTCATGTTAGCAAAGTAAACATGTTGAAAGTGCGAAAAGAAAATAGATATGACAGGTCACCCGCTCGGAAGCCGCCTGCAGGAATTTTCATCATCTTGTGGAGGGACCCCGCAGACGTGGGAAGATCACCACGCTGCAGCCCCTCCGACCACCAGAGGAAGTGATGGCACGCATTTTGAACAGGAATCCAGACAGTGGTACCGACAGAGTAACCCATACACAATGGGAGAGAAAGGGGGAGGAAATGGGTTGCGCGATGATAGGGGGGAGGCGGTTATAGAAATTGCGTAAGGCCTCTTGCAGTGTGGGGGGACGAAAGGCGAAGGCAAACGCATTGCTTCAGTTTCACGCACCTTTTCGACCACAGGCTCGGACAAGGTCTGACCCATGATATTTGACGGGAGATATTAATTAAGAGTTTGACGCGAGAAAATGTATGGTTTTTCACAAAGTGAGAGGGGAAGGAGGAGATGTGAGTAGTAGAAAGATTGAAGACAGGAAGGGGAAAAGTTTAACACACACGGAGAGAGAGTATCTGAGGGGGAAATGAGAAGAGCCAGTGACTGAACGTCAGGTGGGAAGGGGAAGGGAGAAAGACGGAGGAGAGAGAGACTAGACTCAGAGCGGGAGGAGGGGGAGTGAGAGGGTAGGTAAGAGAGAGAGGGGAGGGTAACGGGCAGAATCACTACTATTAACGGAGGCGGCGTGACGGAAAGAAAGAAAAGCTGCCTACTGTTAAGGCGAGCAGCCTAAGGCCTGTACAGAGAGGTGTAGGGTATTTAGGTAACTACTGCTTACGGTAGTTAGGTAGTGACTGGGGGACTGAAGGACTAAGTTACTGTAGCCTGCCTGTAGGTGAAGTGAGCAGCCGCAGTCATTCATTATTCAAAAGACAATACCGGGGAGTGGGGAACCCGATTCAACGATGACGATACTTTGTCCACCGTGCTGGAAGATTGGCTGATCCCCTCCGATCCTGTCCAAGATCTGTCACCGTGTTCATTAACCACGGCTGACGAGTGCCACGCGGAATCATATGGAATTATGACAGAAGTGGCAGAGATAGCAGAAAAGGGGCGAAGAGAAAGAAAAATTGGGATGAATCGCAGTCCAAGAGAAAAATGATGATGGCGATGGTGTCACAGGCCCGGGGATGAGTTTTTTTGGCGTTATGATACTCTGCACGGAGTAAGTTAATCATTATTGATGCTCTACAGAACACAAGGGCATCGGCAGCACTCGTTGCAGCTGGCTGGCTACCTGCAGGTAGATCAATAGGCAACCCACAGGAGGTTTCAAAACACATTAACCTCGATTACAATAGTGAAATAAAACCCAGTACACCTCGCGCACTATGTCCTGAAGGTACTATTGTTCGCTGTTCTGGGTGGACCGCCTTCCTGTCGCGTGCCTCCAACCACAGGAAGTGCCGGAAACAGCCTGACCCAACCCACTCAACACGCATTATTATTGTGGACTCGTGGAGTGCCACAGAAGAAGCCGAGCTCTATTTAAATCCTTCCGCTTCGTACATACTGTACATACTCATACATACATCAAGCATAATGCTAGGGTCTGTGGCTGCTATCCGAAGTGAGAGACCGCCATTCATGCCAAGTCTCTGGCATTGAACCGGTATGGTCAATCTGACCTTGCAAACGAGCGTGCTCTAGCCATGTCTATCCTTCCTATACCTACACGAAGCTGTGTTTCAGTAGGAGGTATTCGCAACCAATGTCTCAGACCGAACTTGATACATCAATGCCCATCAAATCTTGCTTTGAATTAGGTGATTGCTACCTACGGTACTCCGTAAACAAGTCGGAAGTAGGTAGTGGGACGAGGCGTTTGGAACTGGCTGCTAATGTCAGTCCTCGCAAGGGCTCTTCCTCGCAAGGGCTCTCGGCATTACCTTGCTCAACGCCTGTAACGCATTCAGTTGTACCTTTGTATTGCTCGAGTTGAACAGAGTACTGTACCTACTTTACCACAGTACAGTACCCTGAAGCGCTCTTGCTGTTTTCGGCAATTGCCTTTATACCTGCCTCAGGCAGGAAGCATCATGTACCATTACCTAGTACCTACCTGTGGTAGTCCCGACTACCTTACTTCTAGTCAGAGCCGCGCCTTCTCCAACACTTCGCGGGCTAAGACCTGCCTTTCTACCCACAATCTTGGACTAAAGCCCATCAGTCATTATGAGATGAGCACACAAGCACATGCATGCAGCCCTTACTGTCCACCAAGGGAGAAGCTGCCATCGAAAGTGAAGGCGCTTGATTTGAAGAGAAGTCATCGCCATTGGATACAGCCCGTTGGGGAGCAATGCAGTCTGTGATTCACTTAGAGGGGCCACTCTTGTCACTGGACAGCAACGAAGGCAAGCAGTGGGGGACTGGACTCTCTGCATCATGCGCAAGCATTAAATGAAGTATAACCAAGATTCTAGTGAGCTGAAGTACGAATGAAAAAGACTGCTAACCCGGCCAGCAGGTACAGACCAGTCGCAACCATCCATGGCAAACCCATCCAAGCGCCCTCCCACGCCATTCCTGCTTTGAGAAGAGCTGCCAAAAGCGGTCCAGCTATCATAGACCCCATGGCCTCAGCCAGTGCGATTGTTGTGTTGAAGAGCCCGACATGGGTTTCTGCCACCAAGGCGCTTCCAACACTACGAAGTGTCGTGTAGAAACCCCACCCGAGGGCCGAGAAAGACAAACCTATGCCGAAAAGGGCTGGATGAGCAGCTACCGACATGATACCGAATCCTGCCACTAATACACAGATACTGGCGTGTGTGATTCGGAGATCTCTCTTTATTGGAGAGAGATAACCTCCAAGTATCTTGGAGATCAGAGGCAATATGATAATGAAGGCGACAAGGTTGACTACGCCTTTGAGGCTGATGAGGAATGTAGCCTATCCAGTTCCTTCTGTTAGTGACTTCCAAGTTGGTGGCTCGAACTGGGAATACATACCTCGGCCACACTCCACATGAAACGCTTGGAGGCATACTGCAGCACAAGCTGAATCGCCTGGCTTCCAATGCTAGATGTCAAGAAAGCGAAAAAGATCGCCAACGTGTTGGCGTTGCCCAGGACAAACTCAACCACTTCGACCAATTGAGATCGGATCAAGTGCACAATGGCCGTCCATCTCATGGTAGGATGCTCGTTGACTTGTCCTTGTGCTTCGCTCTCAGTATCTTCGTCCGATCTGATGGATGCTTTCGGTCCAGTTTCTGGTAAGGCGAAAATAGGGATGATCCCGCACACCTCAATCGCTAATCCTAACAACGATGGCATCCACACATCTTTGGACATCAACCAAGCGCTGAGAGGGGCTGCGAGGATCTGGGAAAGCAACATTGCTGCAGCCATCAGAAGATACGCATTTGCCCTGAGAGTGCGTCGCGTTTCAGCGGATTGAACAGCAGAAAACCGGGAATATCATGATTACCTTTGGTCAACTGGGAAGACGTCTGCAATGACGGTCCAGGCAACGGAGCTAGCGATTTGGCTACCACCCCCAAATACCTGGAACAGTGGTGCAAACCACACTGCTTCAAGTGGGATGCTTGTATGATACCAGCCTGAGAAGCACGTCAGCCAGTACTTCCTTTCCTCCGACTTCCAAATCACCCACAGATGAAACGAATAGCGCATTCCTGCATGAGGAAACCCGCAAGGCTGATGATGATGACAGGTTTGCGTCCGACTTTATCTGCCATGAGACCAAATGGGATAGCTAGGATCATTCCAGGAAGCTGAGCGAAGGTATCCTGCCAGCCTACCAGCAGAGCGAGCTTGCCTTGCACGTCAGTTGACTTGCAGAGCGGACGGGTGGTTGCTGTTAGTCCACCGAAAGCACTGGCGAATAATTCGGGATGCATGCGCTGGCAGATAATGTTCTCATATATCTGCAGCTGCGGCGCGACAGCAAGATAAACGCCAAAGTCCAGAGTGACGATGATGAGGCACACAAATAGGAGAATCCATTTCGATCTTCTAGGCGTGCTTTTATTTTGAGATGACTGTTCACGAAGGCCTGGTAAGAGTAAACTCGTCTCCAGTGTCTCATCTGCGCCGAGTAAATCGGTTGTCATCTTGAAAGAGAAGATGGACAGCCCCAACTGATTCGGAAACCACAGATAATTGAGCACACACACTCCGGAGCACCCTCAGGGAGGAGAGGAGTGAGAGTGGGTTGGGCGAGAGGCGATCTCTTCATCTCACTCAGCGTAATCAGAGAGGTGCGATTGCGAGCTATTTAGCTGCATGGCAAAGCAGTGCGCTAAGCTGGATGCGTGTCTGCTTTGATATAGGTCGAGTGTCTTATCTGCTTATCGGTTCCAGAAAAGTCGACAGCGACAATAGACCGACCATCGAAAATGAGATGGATTGATTACGCATTTTACATTGTGGATGAGGGGTGAGAGCTTATAGGCTCATGGATCTGACACTGACGCGCTACGCTAAGACCCAGCCCAGTCCCGCTGGTCGAACCGCATAGTACCTTGGATTGATACGTGGTTGCCTGTTGTTTCAACACATTAATTATCATTGAGTTCTCGAGATTTGCCCTATCATACTAGGGTGATCATGGACAAAGGAAAGCATTAAACTAATCATGGTACAAAATATGCACGGTGGATATCATGCTCGCCGGATACTCGTCGACGACAAAACAAACCCTAATACAAAACATTGGCAGCGATAATATTGTAACAACAACAGCATGAAAGACAAATGGGTATGTATACTTTCGCCTTAATCATACAAATGCAATATCACTTCTCACACTTCCCGTCAGCTCTCTTTGCATACCTCTCTGCTCACTCCAGTCTCGGTCCGCCGATCGAATCAAGCTCACTCGGCGCGATCGAACCTCGTATGGCATGGAAGAATAAGAGGGGCTCTTGCGCAATGGTGGCAACGGCGGAGGATCCGTTCTAGGGGCTTCACCCGGCGCGTTTGACGCGACCTGGAACCAACTCCGATTGTTCCCAAGGGATTGACGCGCATTGTTCTGTGGGTAATTTGATCCGGGGTACGCCGCACTACCGCCGGCTTCGCCTCGCTGAGCACTGCTTAAGCTTAACTCACTGTAAAAGCGGGGTAGCGGAGCAATCGCCTCAGAATAATTCTGGGCGAGACTCGATTGACTGGGCTGCTTGTTGATCGGTCCCGACATCGGCGCGTCCGACGATTCCTCCGATAGCGAATGGAGGTAAGCCGACTGGCGGTGGTCATCGGTATAGATGGAGGCTGACATCGCCGCCGACCAGGGGCGGTCCTGCCGGTAATCCTCGATATAATGGGAGCTAGCGACTGTATCTGCTCGACTCACGGTGCTGCGCGCTCGATGGAGAGCGCGGCCACCGGATGAGCCACGACGAGCGAATTGGCCAGCAAACAGAGGATTTGAAGAGTTTCGGCTCTTTGCACGGCTGTGCACGAAAGCTTCAAGGGAATCCGTATCGGAGATGGTCAGCGTGTCCGGCTCGACAGCTCGAAGGCTCACGCGCTTAGGATATTCCGTGCTTTCCCGTGCGCGGAGGGGCGGGCGGGGGAATAATGGCGCCAGATTCCCCACATCGCTCTCGTCGCTCTGGAATGAGGCCTGTGTGTTCTGCCAGGAGACACGAACAACCCCATGCCCCGGCGGCCCAAATCCACCGGCCCCATGGCCAGCGCCACTGAGCCTGACAGGCAGCCCTGAAGCAACTGTGGAGATGCCGCTGGAGCGCTTTGAATACCTCTTCGACCGCGATACTGTCGAGTTCCGCTTGAGTGACCTCCTCGGCTGAATCGGCCGAAGTGGCTCACGCTTCTTTGATGTAGTCGTAGTGCGCCTGCGCACGGGAGGACTGCTCTGGAATGACAAGCGCTTTGATTGCGAAGGTGGATCCGCTACTGGTTTCGTCTCTTCCGGCTCCTTCGTGGTCGCCAGTGGACCGAAGTCCCAGTCCAGGGTTGAGTGGGGATAGGCGTTCTCCTTGTCATCTGTGTAGTTGATGGTATCTGCATCGGCCAAGGGCTTCGTGTGCCAGAAAATCTCGAGCTTTGGGGGCCTGGACGATGGCGACGGGCTTCTGAGCATCCTTGGCGGCTTGCCTGGGGTGGTCTGCTCAAAAGGCTGGCAGTGAGGGTACATGTCAGAATCGGGATCGGGGGGCAGAGATCCCCTCTTTTCGTCTGCCAGTCCTTCCTCCGGTCCTGGAGCGACATCTTTCTTCTTGTGACGCCAACAGAAGAATAGAAGTACAAGGGCGCTGAGAACAATGAGCGGAATAATGACTGAGATCGCAATGATGCCGGCCTTTTTGCTGCTGTTGTCGCCACTACCGCTGCCGTCGTCAGCTGTGGCGATAGTAGCTGCGTCCTCGTCGTTCTTCTTCTTCGAGACTGTTTTGATTGTGAATTGCCGTGTATCCTCCGCAGTCTCCTCGCGAGCCGTCAGGTTGAGGTTGAAAGTTCCCGGAGTGAAATCGGAAGGCACCTGACCATAGATGGTCTTGTTGTCGCGGTTGTAGTGAAGCCAGGGGAGCTGATCACCTATTTCAACGTCCAATTGGACAGAGTCATCGGTAAGAATTGAGCTGTTGAAGACGAACATGAAGAATTGCCCGATGACAGCGTCGCATTCGTCCAAATCATCGTGAAAGAATTGAGAGAATTGCAGGCTGACAAGTAGTGCGGCCACATCCTGAAATTTATCAGTTACAGTGATGGTGACATTCTGGTCTGCAGCGTCTGCTGGAGGTGTACCGCTTAGCGAGAGCGATTCCTTGTCCAATTCCAACCATGCCGGAGAATCCACATGAATATTTGCCAAATCAGTGCGCGTCACCCCGTGACCATCCAGACTCAAATCATCCAGGAAGTTAGGACTGTTGAATTGTTTCCCTTTGGTGACAAAGAGGGTCTGTGCACTTCGGTTGAAAGACAAAATGTGTGGGCTAACAGTCATCGCAAATGTCATGGTAGCAGCGCTGAATCCGGCTACATCCGAAGCGATCAGGTTAAAGCTGAATGTCTGAGGTCCGATATCCGGAGTAGACCCAGAGAATCGCAGGCCTGCCTGGTCGAATGAGACCCACGATGGCAGCGGCGCATTGTCAGGGGAAGTTCCGTAGTAGACAGTGGAGGGACGCGTGTTGGCGAACGTATCACGATCGAAGGATATGGAAAAAGAATCGCCAGAGTGTACCACAATCGTGTCTGGAGCCGATGTGGCGCCTATCGTTTCAAGTTGTGGTAGCAATGGTTTCCCCAACTTTGGCCCATCATCGGTTGTGACTACCAAGTTGACCTCCATGTTCACGGATCCCGTCTCATCGGAAGCCACCAATTCAAACTTTGGCGATCCGATATCATCTTTCTGGGGCGTTCCGGATATCGTACGGTGCTTTGCATCTAGTTCAAGCCATGATGGGGCGTTAAGAAGCGTATATTGAGTGTCGGGCCCGCTGCCAGCAAACGTGCCTTGGGAGAAGACAAATTCGAATGGTTCTGAGACTCGGGCTACTGGAGGCAGCTGTGCGTTCACAGGGTACGTCGGCGCGAGGCCTGCAATTACCGTCCCCAAGATGCTGAGGAGACCCAACGCGATGAGCGCCATCTCTCCAGAGCAGTGAGAACGGTCGGGACGAGTGAGTGTCTTCGGTCAGATACACGAGAGGCAACTCGCACTGTCGCTCTGAAAAGTAACCCGACGCCAACCTTAGGAAGAAGCCGCAGTGAAATGGTCGAGAGTTGAGGGTTGGAAGTGAGAAACGAGGAATTGCTCTGCCCTTAGGGCAGAGACTCTAGTTTCTTCCATCATGGCATTCGCGCCCAAGGGCCCAACGGGCACAGGAGAGGCGCGAAGCTTGCATCCCCTTCGAAAAGAGCCATGCCTGGATATGCTTGACGTCACTTGGGTATGGGAATGGTCAGAGATTGATGGTTCGCGGCGCGATAATTCTCACTGTGAAATGTAGGCCTCGCTCCCTCTGCAAGGGATGGCGTCGTCGGGAAGCCAAGGAGCGAGCCACCCTCCAACCACCGCCTGAGCCGTCAACACCCTGATCCGGAGAATTGCAAAAATTTGACAGATGGCCTGAAGGACTCAATTGGCGCTTGTGCCTTTTGGTCTTGTCGTGAGTAAATAACCTTATCCAGGGGACATACTCATGTACAAGCGATGCCGCAGGAGTGACAGGGATAGCAACAACAGTCAAGGTCTCAAGGGCTATTTGACTACAAATCCAGGATCATTCTAATGCCAGTCCGGCCTGGTCCGTAGTAATCTGAGATTTCCTCGCGCTCTGCATATCCACTGCGGGCATACAAAGTCCTAGCTGGGGCTCTGTCCTTGTCCACCCATAACTGGATATACTGACAACCCTCCCTTTGCAGACGAGTGCGAACGTAGGCCATTAGCTGGAACCCCACGCCCCGACGGCGATAAGTCTCGGCTACACAGACTTTATGGAGCAGGGCAATGCCTTTCTGGCGAACGTAGACCGCATAAGCCAGAACCAGCGGGGAATTTGCGCCTGGGAGGTGCGCATACAGCACCCTCGTGTTAGGCTTCTTGCGCCAGAGCTCCTCTCCAAAGGTCATGCCCTCATTGGCAGGGAAACTCTTTTTCTCGACACGTGCGATCTGGGCAAGAATGTTCAGGGCTTGGTTCCTGTTCAGGGAGTGGATGTCTGAGAAGATCAGATCGGTCGACATTCTTGAAAGTGTAAGAGTACATTCAGGGCTGGTTTGAAACGATCCCGAAAGTGACAGGGCAAGCCAGCCGCAGGAGGGCTGACAATGAAGGAACCGAAGGAACCGCAGGGCAAGGAGTTTGAAGGATAAGAGGATGTCCTCAAGAATGAGAACCGAAGGGAGGGAGGGGTTATCGTGAAGAGCTTGTAGTCTGTCCGTCTCTCTTCTCCAACGCGTTTCAAATTTGACTTGTTGTTCTTAGCATGTAGTTGTAGTAAGTAGCTTACCAAAACATAGCCTAACATGCAGAGCCTGAGCGGTGGTAATTTAGTGTCTAAATCGGGCAACAAATTGGTTCCAGGTTTACCATACGGTACCGCAACACTCTTCTCATGCGGATCTTGAGCTCCAACGATCCCTTCCTTTTCTCCAGGTACAGTACATGATAGAATATCAAACATTCTCCATCGCGTTTCACCTCTCTCTCTCTCTCTCCCTCTCATTGCCATCCCCTCCCATCATCCGATTTATACAACCCCAACGCGCAGCACAACAACCAATTCCCCACACAGCAACAAAAAGAAACCATGCCCCCCACCCAAGCCGACGACAAACGCCAAGCAGCCCGCGAAGTCATCGACATTCTTCATGAAATTTCCACCCTCCTAGTAAGCAAACCAGCCAGCCCGGGTCTCTCCCTCCCTCCCTTGCCATTCTTGTGTATGGCCGACCAGACCAGAATTACCTGGTGACTCCAAACCACCGCCGAGCTTGCACCTGCCTGCGCGGCTGGGGTTGGTGATACGCGTTGGTTCTGGGCGGTATACTCCGCCTTATTTTGATGTCGACATCCCTACTCTCCTCTCCGTCATCATGCTTAATGGCCGGGATGGATTGGAACTAATCATCATATGTAATGTACAGAACACCCATCTGGACCGCACGGAGCTCTCGCTTTGTGTCTCGCTTATTGAGAATGGGGTCAATCCGGAGGCTTTGGCGGTAGGTTTTTTCTGAGTTTCTCGTTGCGTTTTTGGGGGGGCTTATGGGAAGGACGTTGTTCTGTCTGGATGCTGACTTGGTAATCTTAGGCTGTGATCAAGGATCTGAGGAAGGAGACTGGGTCTGGGGGTAGGGGGTTTGGTGAGCAGCAGCAGCAGCAGTACGAGTGAGTGGGTGGGTGAATAAGTGAGTGAGTTGTTGAGGGCGGTGGTGGGGGTTGAGGATGCAGGCCTCTTGAGGGTCTGGGTGAGATTTACCGTCGGTTTATTGCTTGCATGTTTGGATTTTGATTTAAAGATACCCTTGATTTATTCTATTCATTTACTGAGATTTGAGGTGATGCATTGATATCGTTTTTGCATGGGGTTTGAGATTATACGTTGCTTGTTTATGGGAGTGGGTATCTGGGGCCTTTGCTGAGACCTTAGAACTTGACTCGGGCAAACGCGTTTTAACTGATTCATTTAAATGCAGTCTCTTGGTATCATGGGTTCGGGCCGCAAGGGCAAATAACACGATTTGTGTAGAACAGATCAAGGTTACAACAACTGAATAGGCAGGCCACTGAATAAGCCGTGGAGGTAAGCTAGCGGATGGAAGAAGGCCCCGGCCAAAACTATGACTTTCCAGCGCCGGTTGTGCTCTCCTTGGACGCTGCTTCCGCTACCGTCTCGACCGTCGCAGCTTTGGAAGCGCCCTCGCCGGTGGCGAGTTCCTTCACCTTCGTGGTGGTGTCCTTCTCATCTTCGCTATCCCCAAGACTGAACGGGTCGTGTTCTCCTACCGGGGACGGTTCCACGGCAGCTAAAGGTTGCCATTTGCTGGACTTGCCTGTTGTCGCGGGCGAGGCGCGCCGGACCGGTTCGGATGCATCGTACAGTGAGTCAATCTCCGTTGGGGGCCCGTCCTGGAAGGCAACCTTGCGTCTGTCGGGGGAGGGTGACGAGGTCTTGTACAAGTTAGGATTTGCGAGAGGGCGGGGAGGACGCGCGGGAGGAGCTGCGCGAGATTCGTCAGTGACGCTACATCGTCATGAAATCATTCAATCCACTTACCCTCGGAGTCCCTCAATTCCAGCGCTGAGAAGTCGTCGCTCAAGACTCGGTGGTCGGCGTCGTACCGCTCACGGTCCCCGCTGCGACGACCCATGTCGCCGCTGCGACGCGGACGGCCGAAGGGATCTTCGCGCGGGCCCTGAGCAGCCTGACTGCTGGTGTCTTCTTCCGGCTCTTCTCCATCCAGCCTCTTCTTGAGATTCGTCACCCACGAGTTCACCTTGGACTGGGTTTCCAGGAATCCTTTGCGGATGTTCTCGCGGATGACGGGCAGGTCGTCTGTGGTGGTCACACGGGTCAGCAAGCTCGGACGTGCACATCAGGGCTGAATAGAAACCAACCATCGAAGAAGCTGTATTCTTTCTCCTCCTCTTCCTCGCTTCCTCGTCGCCGCTGGTATGCGCGATCGTCCTCATACCGAGGCTGCGGGGCCGCGCGGCGGTTGTAGTGTTCGGCAAGCTGGCGGGCATACATCTCATCCTGCTCGAGCTGTCTCTGGGCGGCCGACGGACGGGGAGGCTTCGGAGGGGGCACGTCTTGTTCGGCGGCATTGGGATCGGTCATGCCTGGGGAGTAGACAAGAGGTGAGTCGGGACGAAGAGGCAGCACTTGTGGCTGGGGACTACAGACCTAATAGAGCATGAAAGGCCCGCTCCACATCCCAGTTGCTTGCAGTCAGCACTGCTCTTACAACTCCGATGTCGATCGTGGGGAATGCTTCTTTGAGGGTATGCTCGGCCTGCTGCCGGGGGCTCACGGGGCGGGGTGGCTTTGGCGGGGCAGCTTCCGCGGCGGGCGGCTGAGCTGGGGGAGCGGAGGGGAAAGCTGAGGTGACGCCGGTCTCCTGGGCTTCATCGTCGAAGTCCAGAGGACGCGCCGTGGTGGGTGACTCTGGTTTCGGACTGGCTGGCACTGCAGAGAGTCTGTTGGCCGTCTGGGGTTACCATGGAGTTAGTAGTTGCAGTTGGACCGGGGCTGCGGAATCTAGAACATACGTTCTTGTCTTCTTCCGACATGATGAATTAGATGGGTTGGGGAATGTGAAGGAGGTGTAGAATATGTGTGTAGAGGGTCGAAATTTAGGCACACAGCCCTGAGACTAAGGTTGGCGGTTCCTGGGGATTTATTTGATTGCGTGGACGTGGAGGAGGGAATTCGCCCAACAGGCAGAAAGTATACCAATGATTGATGATTGATTGACTCTCTCCGCCCGCCCCCTTTCCTCTTTCCTTTCCGATTGTCCCTGGTGACGTTGCATCACGTGCCGAGCGTGCTTAGCTGACATAATCCAATAGTGCCTTTCCATCCTGATTGAGCATAACTCATAACTTACATACTTGGGTTGATATTCGTGAGATCGTTCGCATTGCTCGTCTTGAATGGAGCTGGAGAGGTAGCAACCTCCGAATTCCCTGAAACTTCTGTATTCCTGGCGTCGTTCAATATGTCTCAGTTGGGCCAGTCACTTATCATCGGATCTTATTGTGGCTAAAAATAAAGCCTTTCAGCTAGTCAGGTTAGACTAGGCTGATCATCGATTGATTCCAGAAGTATTCTTCAGCATGGCTTCGGAACTTGAACTCGGTTCCTCTTTCATACCTGCCTTGTATAAGCCTTGCTCGCTGCTTCCCATTGCAAGACATAAGCAAAGTCTACTCTATCTGGTCGAAACCTACCCCGTCACCATTGTCGTGGGCCAGACTGGAAGCGGAAAGACGACCCAGTTACCCCAATATCTCGAACAAGCAGGATGGTGTGCAGATGGGAAAGCGATTGCTATCACACAGGTAACATTACTTCCGTCCTTTTCGTTCGGCCGTTGACCAGCCAAGCTAACAAGGTTGCAGCCGCGTCGGGTGGCTGCCACAACTGTGGCCGCCAGAGTTGCCGAAGAAATGCGATGCAAGCTAGGCGAGGAGGTGGGCTACTCAATCCGCTTTGAGGACCTGACGTCTGCTTCCACGAGGATCAAGTTCCTAACCGACGGGATGCTACTCAGGGAGGCACTCGTTGACCCCCTGCTGTCGCGGTATTCGGTGATCATGGTCGACGAAGCCCATGAGCGGTCCCTCAGCACTGATGTACTTCTGGGTGTTCTGAAGAAGATCATGAAGAAACGTCCGGAGCTGAGGATTGTCGTCAGTAGTGCAACTCTGCAGGCCGAAGACTTTCTACGCTTCTTTGCTGCGGAAGAGTTCGACAACGATGCCGAATCGGGCGAGATCGGTGGGAAGGTTGGCAGGATTATTAGTCTAGAGGGTCGCATGTATCCGGTGGATATGCTCTTCCTTGAGTCACCTGCAGAGGACTACGTCGAGCGGTCCGTCAAGACAGTCTTTGATATACACTTGCAAGAAGCAGAGGGGGACATCCTTGTGTTCTTGACCGGGCGAGAGGAGATTGACACAGCTATACAATTGATTTCAGAACGCGCTGCCACGCTTCATCCCAAAGCGCAATCGTTGCTCCCTCTCCCGCTGTACGCCGGCCTCACGACAGATCAGCAAATGTACGTGTTTGAGCCAGCGCCTGAAAACACTCGCAAGGTCATTGTGTCCACCAACATCGCCGAAGCATCCGTCACTATCAATGGGATTGTGTATGTGGTGGATTGTGGTTTCGCCAAATTGAGAGCTTACAACCCGACCACGGGCATCGAAACATTGACAGCGGTCCCGATTTCCAAAGCAGCGGCAGTCCAGCGTGCAGGTCGAGCTGGGCGCACCAAGCCAGGGAAGTGCTTCCGTCTCTACACCCAGCAGGCATATGAAGCCCTTCCAGAGGCGACTGTCCCGGAGATCCAGCGATCCAACCTGGCGCCGGTGATCATGCAGCTGAAAGCTCTTGGAATTGACAACATCGTCCGTTTTGACTTTCTAACATCTCCTCCCGCCGAATTGGTGATCCGTGCTTTTGAGCTCCTGTATTCTCTGGGCGCAGTCGACGATCATGCCAAACTCACCAAACCGCAGGGGATGCGCATGGCAGAGTTGGCCGTGGACCCCATGATGGCAAAGGTGCTCCTTTCCGCGACGGGCTTTGGCTGCCTAAGCGAGATTCTTTCTATCGCGGCAATGGTCAGTCTTCAGGGCACCGTTTGGGTCCAACACGACGGTGATCGAAAAACATCCGAGAGCATGCGGAGGAAATTCGCGGTTGAGGAAGGCGATCATTTGACGTATCTCAATGTCTACCAAGCCTTTGTCACCAAGGGCAAGAAGGACTCGAAGTGGTGTCGGGATAATCTCTTAAACTTTCGATCTATGCAACGCGCCGTGAGTATCCGCGCCCAATTGAAGCGATACCTGGAACGTTTTGGGATCCAGGTCGATGAGACGCTTTCTGCCCGCGCCAGACAGGAGGATTCAAGCAAGCTGCCGGAAAAGATACAACGATGTCTCACAACAGGCTATTTCGCACATGCTGCAAAGATGCAGCCGGACGGCACGTTCAAGACGGTGAGCGGCGGGTTAACGCTGCATGCTCATCCAAGTTCGCTGATGTTTGTGAGTCACACACACTTGCCACTGGATTAGGAATATTTTTGCTAATTGGTTATGCAGAATCGCAAAGCCGAATGGGTCATATTCCATGAAATACTACAGACGGGAGAAAAGACCTACATCCGCGATATAACCAAGATCGAAAAGGGCTATTTGCTCGAATATGCACCAAACTATTATCAAGTGCGGTAATAGATTCTCTTGCACAGATTCCTTGCTAAAGCATTTTTGTACAGTAGAGGATCCTTGGTAGTCTATGTTTCTATGATAGTATCCCATTATGCATGAAGTGAAATCTTGTCACTTGGGTGGAGGCATATTCCGACCTTTGTCAAGCCATAACAAGCAAGCGTAAGATCATTTAGTTTGGTAGATCATTGCTCACAGTTTGATATCTATCTTTAATAGCTAATATAGAAGTCAAATGAAGGAAAACATGATAAGTGTCTTGCTGGGCTTTTAACGAGAGTGAATTGTTGAGCTGATGTGAATGAATGGGTGACTTTAGCCGAACAATCAAAGGTCGCGTTGAACTCGCTGAACATCTTGCCTGTTTTCATAATCATCGTGCTTACCCAAGGTTCTCGGACCACGGCCTCTTACTCCATCTAGCTTCTAAAACCGATCTTGACTCGACCCTTCGTTTTCTGAAGCAACCACCAGGAGATTCGAGCGTCAAATTGCGACATGTCGGGCCATCACCATCATCACGGCCACGGCGGCGGACATTGCCATGACGAAGACGGTCACGACCACTCCAATGACATCACCCCAGCCATTCAATCGCTTCTTTACTCTCAGGTTCAGTTCGACTCTATCACAACACTCAACGGTGCGTATTATACCTGCGATGACAGAGATTGATCACTCTTAAAGAGATTGAATACTAACAAACAAGGCAGAGGCGACGCCCAAGTCCGGCGCTGCGATCGTTAAGAAAACATGGGCGGAGAGACTCAACGATGAGCCGGAGCTCGAAAGTGATGCCGATGAGCAGCTCCTGATGTACATTCCGTAAGTTCTGCCCTGGAGGATGTGTTCGCAGCCGGGGGAAAAACTGTCTTGCTTGTTGCTGGTGCTACCCCGCCATTGCCCCTCCTCGAGTTTTTGGGGTCGCGAACGAGCGCAGACCACTTCAACACGCTTCGATCCCAACTGTTTCCATCACTTTTGACAATTAACTAATACTTCCCGTAACATGATGCAGCTTTACCGGCCAAGTCAAAGTCCACTCTCTGCTGGTCTACACCGCGCCCACTCCCTCCGCCCCCAAGACGCTGAAACTGTTCAAGAACCGGGACGACATCGACTTCGCAACCGCGTCCGAGTTGTCGCCCACTCAGACGATCGAGATCCCCCAGCCGGTTGCCGGCGCCGATGTCTTTGAGATCCCCCTGAACCGCGCGCATTGGAATGCCACCACCTCCATCACCCTGTTCTTCGAGGATAACTGGAGCGATGGCGAGGAAGACGTGACCAAGGTCGGCTACGTGGGATTCAAGGGGACTTTCATGGCGCTGAATCGCGAGCCCGTTAACTTCCTGTACGAGGCCGCGGCCAATCCGAACGACCATGTCGCTATTCAGGGCGTCAGCGGTGTTGGCAGTAGAATCCTGTGAGCATGGTGATTAGCGCAGTTTGTGGCGCGGATGGATTGGCTTGTGTCCAGTCACCTTTGCTGTTGCTGTTGCTGTTGCTGTTGCCTGTGCCTGTTGATGCGGTGCCGTGGTGTCGTGTTGATTTGTGATCGTGATTTCTCTGGTTATGGAGCTGGACTCTATCCCCAATGCTAGTCTGAATTTCAGCTTATGCATGTTTGTAACATTGAACTAACTGGAGCTATCTAATGATATGATGGAATGTGATGATGACCCATTGACAAGAACCTAGAACTCCCAAAATGCTGAAACTTATATAGACAAAGGGATGAGTGATTTCATGCCAGGACAGCGGTTCGCTCTTCGGCCTTGACCTTTCGTCCATTGGATGATGGCTCGGCCTGCGCTTCTCCCGTCTCTGCTGCCTCCTCCTCTCCAACCTCTGGAAGCGACGAGATCGGCGCACTCGGCAATACCACTGGCCCTTGTGCCTGGCGCTGCAACTCCTCCAACTCCTCTTCGACCTCGTCTTCGTCCTCCCTGGACAGACGACCGGCAAGCATCTGACTGATCTCCTGTACCACCCCGCAAAAGTCGACAACATTAGCGTGCCGCACTAAGAAAAAGCCTCCCTCAACCATAGAATACTCAAGCTGGACTACACCTACCTCCTGATAAGCCCGCGCCTCCTCTGTTTCGCCCATCAGCTTCTCGACCCCCTCGATGCCGCCCATCTCCCGGTTGATGGTCTGCAGCACCTGCGTGCCCTGCTGCAGGCCGAAGAGCACGTCCTTCTGCACGAGCGCGAACTCGATCTGGCCCGTGAGCTGCTCCAGCTGCTCCAGCTGCTTGTCGGTTTTCTCCAGCAGCGACTCCTGGTACTTCTTGCGGCGCAGGGCAAGCAGGGCTCGCTTGCGGTCGTCCCGCGCCAGGCATGCCTTGGCGATCGCCGTCTCCCGGTCCGTCAGCACGGTGATCCGCTTCTGGTACTGGCGGAGCTTGTCGCGTTGGTTCTTGAGGTCGAGGATCGCTCTGTTGTACAGTACACAGTATCCGGTAAGCCTTATCGATCGCGGTGCGGGCGGAGGTGATAGTGTCCGGTTGGAGGTTCATTGAAGTACCACCCGGACTAGGAGACACAAGATGTGTTGGAGAGAGAAGGAAAATCTTACCGATCCTGAGCAGAGATCTTATGGGAGCTGTTTGCATTCCCCATTGTCAACGCATAGTGTCGTGCTGTTTGTTGAGGAGTCACTTCGGAGACTACTATGGAGGTACGATAACAGATGACGTCCACTGATATCCGGTTTGGGTATGGTCAAGGTGGGAGGGCGGTCAGACTGTTGCTCCAATTGAAGTGAGGTAATGACGGTAATGTGGTTACCGATCTTTAACTTTTGCCCATTTCCTCCGCCGGCCAAATTGATTCTCCGATCTCCAAAAATTGTAGAAGATCCCCACTGGGCAGCGATTGAAGCGTTTATCAGATCGGCTGGTTTTCTCGTGCATTGGCGCGCTTCGTTTCAACATCATTGGACGCACGAGGAAAGACGCTCTTTCTCGACTTGGGACACAATGGGTCGCGGGGGCAGGCCAAGCCTGAGACAGGGCTTGGATAAAGATGTAAGCAAAATGCAAATCTCCTCTATCGCTCAAAACAGCGATGTATACTATCAAATGCTAATCTGCGCTTCTGTTGGCTGGTAGGTCTATCAGATTGTGCGCAAAATCATCGACGAGCAGGCGGAGAATGGAGCTACGCGGATTTCTGTTTCGACGATATACGACGCGATCAAGCGATCGAACTCGAGTCTAAACCGCAAACCTAAGAGGATTCTCGAGGATAGCATCGAGCGTGTGGTGGAGGTGATCAAAGGCGATGAGGAGGAGGAGGATTCCGTCGAAGGGGACTTTGAGGGGCTGGAGGAGCCGGCAGCGCCGGTGAGTCACATGCGCGGAGGACGATATGTTCTGCTCTGCTTCCCAGAGGTATTGACGAGCGGGTGTAGGAGTCCAACAGTTTGAACAAGAGCCTCGTCGGCATGTGGAATACCAAGAACGGCGCAACGGACGCCCAGAAATCAGGCGAGACGAACAATACGACAGACAACACGGCCACCACGCCGGCTCCCAAATCGTCAACGAAAAAGCGACACCATGGCGGCGAATCTACCTCCTCCAAACGCCGCAAGGGCGACGCCGTCGTCGACCGCTCCCCGCCCACGCACGTCAGTCTCGCGGACTTGGGTGGTTTGGACGATGTGGTCGAGCAGCTCGGAGACCTGGTCATCCTGCCCATGACCCGCCCACAAGTCTACATGTCCTCTAACGTGCAGCCGCCGCGCGGCGTGCTGCTCCACGGTCCCCCCGGTTGCGGTAAGACGATGATCGCCAATGCCTTCGCCGCCGAGCTGGGGGTGCCCTTCATCTCCATCTCCGCGCCCTCCGTCATCTCGGGGATGTCCGGTGAGTCCGAGAAGGCGCTGCGCGAGTACTTCGAGGAAGCCCGGCGCATCGCGCCCTGCCTTATCTTCATCGACGAGATCGACGCCATCACGCCCAAGCGCGAAAGCGCGCAGCGCGAGATGGAGAAGCGCATCGTGGCGCAGCTTCTCACCTGCATGGACGACCTGGCGCTCGAGAAGACGGACGGCAAGCCCGTCATCGTGCTGGCCGCCACCAACCGGCCCGACAGCCTGGACGCCGCGCTCCGCCGCGGCGGCCGCTTCGACAAGGAGATCAACATGACGGTGCCGTCGGAGCCCGTGCGCGAGCAGATACTCCGCGCGCTGACCCGCAAGATGCGGCTGGCCGACGACCTCGACCTCAAGCTCCTGGCCAAACGCACCCCGGGTTTCGTGGGCGCCGATCTCAACGACCTGGTCGCCACGGCCGGCGCGGCCGCCATCAAGCGGTACCTCGAGATCCTGAAACAGAACAGCGGGCCCGAGGACGAGAAGATGATGGACATGGACATCGAGGATCTTCGCGTGACCGACGACGACCTCAGCCCCAAGGTCAAAGAGATCCGGCGGCTGATCATCCACGCCAAGGACACGCCCATCGGGGACGAGACGCAGACGGTCTTGGTGTCGAACGCGGACTTCTTCACGGCGCTGCCCAAGATCCAACCCTCGTCCAAACGCGAAGGCTTCGCGACGATCCCGGACACGACATGGGCGGACATCGGGGCGCTGGGCGGGATCCGCGACGAGCTGTCGACGGCGATCGTGGACCCGATCCGCCACCCGGAGATCTACGCCAACGTGGGCATCACGGCGCCGACGGGGGTGCTGCTGTGGGGACCGCCGGGGTGCGGTAAGACGCTCCTCGCGAAGGCGGTGGCCAACGAGTCGCGGGCCAACTTCATCAGCGTCAAGGGGCCCGAGCTCCTCAACAAGTTCGTGGGCGAGTCCGAGCGCGCGGTGCGCCAGGTGTTCGTGCGCGCGCGCTCCTCGGTCCCCTGCGTCATCTTCTTCGATGAGCTGGACGCCCTCGTCCCGCGCCGCGACGACACCCTCTCCGAGGCCTCCGCCCGCGTCGTGAACACCCTCCTCACCGAGCTCGACGGCCTCGGCTCCAGCCGCCAGGGCATCTATGTGATCGCCGCCACCAACCGGCCCGACATCATCGACCCCGCCATGCTGCGGCCCGGCCGCCTCGAGACGCTCCTGTTCGTCAACCTTCCCAGCCCCCTCGAGCGCGCCGACATCCTGCAGACCCTCGTCCGCAAACTGCCCATCGAGTTCGACGACAACCTCCGCCGCCTCGCCGAGGAGTGCGAGGGCTTCAGCGGTGCCGATCTCGGCAGTCTGCTGCGCCGCGCCGGCTACTCCGCCATCAAGCGGCGCGATACCATTAAGTTCGAGGACTTTGTCGCCGCCAAGGCGTTCATTCGGCCCAGTGTTACCGATCTGAAGAAGTATGAGCGCTTGAGGAGGGATTGGAGCGGTGGTGTTGTTTAGGTTGCGTTGCTGTTGCGGGATGAAGGTTACTGTACATAGATAGATAGACTGAGAGGCCGGAAGGTGTTTTCTTCCCTGGTAAAGATTTACCGGTTGTGGGTATGGTTCACTGTTCTATGGTTTTTTGTATAACTTGTAGTAGACCTCCAAGGCGGGCTCGATTGCGTGGTATGCATAGAGGGGAGGGGAGATTAGCCACGTACGGGGAGTTAGATTGGTTGGGGCCTCAGGCTGATACTAATTCACGTAGTAAACCAGTAGATGGCGCTACCTCTACTCTACATATGACCACGACGGTGAAGGAAACTTTTTGAATGGATATCGAAAGAGAGAGAACAACAAAATAATGTATATACACACACCGAGAACGCCCTTCTCATGTAGATATGACGAGAAACTGCAAACAGGAGATGATGGATAATAACAACACAGAAAGTATGCGCTGAGCTGAATCGAATCTACTACATCCACAAACGACACGTGCCGTCGGCACCGGCACTGACACACCATGCCTCGCGGGGGTGCCAGTCGATGTCCAGCACACCCAGCTCGCCGGTGATCTTGTGGCCCTTGAGGACCTTGAGCGGGACGATGCTGGCGTTGCTGAGCATGTCGCCCGTGACGCTGCCGTGGAAGATCTGGAGGGAGCCGTCGTCGCTGGCGTCGGCGAACAGCGGGTAGCGGCCGCTGGGGTGGAACTTGACGGCGCGGATGGCCTTGCGGTGGTACCGCAGGGTCTTGTAGGGCCGCTGCGAGAGTTCGAGATCGTGCCACAGGAGCCGGCGGTCGTAGGAGCCCACGATGAGGTTGTCGCCGCCGGAGGCCGTGGACGAGGTCGGGTGGATGTCGAAGGAGGAGATCCAGCGGGCTCCCGGCTGGACGATCTTGACCAGCAGCTGGCGCGAGAGATCGTACCCGCGCACGGTGCGCTGGTTGGCGACGAAGAGGATCGGCTTCGACGGGTGGAAGTGTGCCGTCTGCGGCGGGCCGCCGCCCTTGATGCGCCGGCTGAACGGGTATTGGGTGAGGTGCTTGGAGACCGTGTGGATGGCAACGGCCACGGAGGCAGGGGTGGAGGCGCCGGGGCATACGGTGACGAAGTAGTCTCCGCGGCGGTGCCAGGAGATGGACTTGGCCACGTAGCGGAGAGGGATGACCGCGCACACGCCGGAGTCGGTGAGGGCCGACGAAGGGCGGATCCACTGCGGGGGTGTCTTCTTGCCTTCCTCGGCGGCGCTGGGAGCAGGCTTCGAGGCGGCGTATCCCCATCCAGCATCGAGGAGTTCCAGACTGGCCTGCTCGAGCTCGGGGTCGAGAATGGAGGGCACCATGAGGTAGAGGTCGTCGCCCGCCGCGGCGGCCAGAACCACAGCATCCTTGCCGGGTCTCCAGCGAACGACGTTGACGGCATCCTCGTCACTCAGCTGAACGCTCCACAGCTGACGACCGGTGAGCAATTCCCAGACACGAACGGTACCGTCATCGCCAGCAGTCGCCAACCAGACGCCAGTAGGGTCGACCGCAATGGAGCGAACGCGGCCCTTGTGTCCTCGGAACACGGTAGCACACATCGACGGGAAGGGTTTGAGCTCCTCGGGGCTGGGAAGTTTCGGGAGAAGACTCTCGGGATCGATGTTGAGCTTGCTGCGCCGAACTCTGGGGGCCAAGTAAAGGTCCAAGCAACGCTCGAATTTCTCCTTGACAAACTCGCCATAACCAGGAACCTTGCGAAGAGAGCCAAAGTCGGTGGGGAGATACTCGCGCTCCCGGTCTTCGGGGTCCGCTTGCTCCCAGGTCTTGCGCTCCTTCTGGTCGGGCAGATACTCCGGAGGGGGGTGGTAACTCTCTTCATAGCCGGGCGGGGGAAGCTTGGGAGCGGGCACATGCATGATATGATCGGGCCGCTCCTCTTCGTCCGCCCACAGGTCATATTTGATGAGATCCTTGTCCTCCTCCTCTTGCTCTGATGGGGGCTTGTAAGGCAGGATACGACCTTCTCTGATGGCTTTGACGAGCTTCATGACACGCTTGGCCTCGTGCTTGGATGGCAGGAAGCGGCGCTTTGGTTCGGGAGCCGCGCTCAGGGGCATGACTTCCTTCTCCGTGGTGAACCATTCCATCAAGGGCTCGTAGGGGTTGTAGCCGTCCTCCGGAATCTCGTTCATCTGCACCTTACGCAGCAATTCCAGCTCGTCCTGGCTCAACTCCAGAGGCTTGCCCGTCGAAGGATCGGTGAGTCCAGTGAAACCCTTGGGGATCTCGATGCTATCGAGCAGCGCATCCAGCGCCTCTCCGGTAGCGGGGCGCATGATCTTCTTTCCATTGATGTCGTACCCGATGTGAGGGTACTGGTCGTAGAAGGACAACGGGATATTGCCGATAGTGTTGGAGTTCTCGTCGATATCAGAGTAGTCAGAGTTGTCATCCGGGTTGATTTCGTCGTAGACGTAGCGGTCGTTTCCATTGGCATCCTTTTCGATCCGGAAATTCACCTCTGCCTCGTCACCCGAGCTTTCATCGTCCGCGGGAGCTGCAGTCAATTTGGCGGAATTCTTCTTGACGGCATCTTCACCGTCCGAGGGGATCTCATCGCTATCGAGCTCTTCCTCTTCATCATCGTCCTCATCACTGCTGAATTCGTCGACCAATTCAACCTCAGAATCGTCCTCGTCACTAGAAAGATCATTGGCGCTGTCCGAAAGCGCGCCGTTCAGATCTCCAGCCAATTCGTCTCCGGAGAAGGCGCCAGCTTCCTCCTCAACATCTCGAGTAACAGCCTTGCGCTTCTTCGAGCCTGCTGAAGCAACCATGATGACGGTAGAACGCTTTTCAATATGCGTTCGGTGCTTTAACAACGACAACCGTTCGGGAGACCGACTTGATTCCTCGCCTTGCAACTTTTTTTTTCTGCGCCGGGAATATTTGCGCTCTCCCACCGCCCACGTGACACACCGCCCGCCCTTATCGTTCCGCCGCTCTGGCAAGTTTATCGATAATACAGCAATACAGCAATAATTACCTCGGTGGCTCATCACGGCCAGTCTTGGATGGTCGCCCACCGTGCAGCCTTCTTTGCGCTTGCTTGCTTGCTGTCAAGTGCTATAGTCCTTGAAACACGCCAATAATCTATCATGACGCAGTTTGAGCCTCAGGCTGAGTGGTTTCAGACCCCACTCGCCCTGTCGGACAGCACTTTCAATGATACTGTGGCGCGGCCGGTGAAGAGACATGCTGCGTGTGATGAGTGCAGTATGCCTGACGCACAAGATCCAGGCTCATCATCTGTAGGCTGACAAAGTTAGGGAAGCGCAAGCTGAAATGCTCCGGTGAACAAACTGGATGCACCCGGTGTCTGAAACAGGATCTACTCTGCCACTATTCGGAACAGAAGCAGATGGGACGACCGCCGAAGAAGCGCTTACGGGAGGAAGAAGATCCTTCCTCGCTTGGTCTTGATAGCGGGCTATGGAGCGCAGATGCGGATCTCAGTCATCTTCTGTTAACTGATACTGTGGGAATGGGGATCCCACCGAGGGACACTTTACAGTCAGGGATTGCAGCTTATACACCACAGACGACCCCTCCTGATCCCTTGGCAGACGACACCCAAAGCCCACCGAGTCGCATGGATCTTGCAACGCCGCTGAACTGTGTACCGACGACCACCACTCCATGGCCCGACTTCTCCAGTGTCTCTGCGGCGACAGCTAGTCTGACACCGCTCCCGCCGGACGTGTCATATCCATCCCCCGACCCCGCCGATTCGACCGACCAACAATGTTCATGTCTATCACGTCTTTACCTATGCCTCAGCCACCTATCCTCCCTCGCCCCCTTCCCGATCTCGCAACACACCTTCTGCTCATTATACATCGCGGCGCGAACAGCCAGGGAGGTCATCCGCTGTCGAATATGCCCCTTGCGCTTCAGCACGGGTATGCAGAATGTCATGTGTACCGGGACTCTGCTTGCGGTCATTGCCGATTCATGGCTCCGCGTTTACAAGGCCAATCCCGTGGATCTGGGCAAACAGTCGACGTCTCCTGCATACGCCGCGACGATCGAACAGTCGCTCAATCCGGCAGCCGGCTGGAAAGACTGGCTACGGCAGACTGTCCGAGGCGGGGTCGTCGGCGGGCCCTACGACCCGGCTGGCTCCCCGCAAGTCACGGAGACACCCAGTCTCCTCGCTCTGATTGAGGAGATGGAAGCACGCCAGCGATCATGGCACCAGTCGCATCCACTACCTGCGGAGGAGCGCCTTCTACCCGTCCAAAACTGTAGTACAGGGGAGAGCGAACTGCTATGCCTGCGCGTCATCAAGAGCGCGAGGGAGGTCATCGCCAAATTCGGATTCGAGCCCTCCGATTACCCGCATGGAACGACGCCTGTGACGAGCGGGATGTAGCTTGTGGTCATCCGCGGCTACCATGTGTGCATGATATTGAAGCGTAAATCTGTTCTATCGATACCATTATGTTTTTTATGCAGACGATAAGATATTCGAATATATAGGACTGTCTTATCTACCAATGCTGGTGCAATGGCCTGCTATCCTGGTCTATTACCTGGCACCTGTACCTAGTACCTGGGAACTACCTATCTCTACATGACTACTAATATATGCATCTATCCCAAGACCTAGCTAGTGGCTACACCTTGAGCGAATATGCCTATACTTCTGCAAAACAGTACATGGTGCAAGCCAACTTTCTTTTATTGTCCGGTAATGCTAAGTTAGGAAAGAAAAGCAAGAAAGATTCCCATGCGAATATGACCAGTCGTGCGCCGATGAAGTATCCAGAGCAATATGATATAATAGTTACACAAGTCATTAGCATATGAAAGCAAATGTACGGGGTAGGCCGTAAGCAAGATGCAAGAAGACAGCAACATCAAGAACGGGGAGTAACTTGAAATCCGTTACTCCTCGTCGTCATCATCCACGATATAACGATTCTTCTTCCGAGTTGGAGGGGTATTCGCACTGGCGTCGGGCGACGGGCGTTTGTGACGGGGTCTAGCAGGCGGGGCATCATCGTCGTCGCCTTCGGCGTCCATGTCTTCGTCCTCGAGGATATCCTCGTCGTCATCATCGTCCACGATCTCGGGCTCCTCGTCGCTGCCGACCAGGAATCCGTCGTCTTCGTCGTACTCGTCCTCGCGGGTGCGTCCGCGGCGGTCGTAGTCCTCCTCGTCATCCGTGTAGATCTCGCCGCGGCGGTTTGGCTTGCGCGCCTTCTTGGCGCGAGGTCTCGTCGTCATCAGGCCATCGTCGTCCTCCAGGCCGCCCACGGTGAGACCGCCGCCTCCGGTACGGTGGCCGAACCCAGCCCGCCGGCCACGGTCCAGCTCTCGGTCCGCGAGCTGCTGGCGCCGGCGCGCCGCCTTGAGCTTCTCGCGCTCGGCCATCTCGGCCTGGCGCTTGGCCAGCTCCGGATCTTCCTTGACTTCGATGACGGGCGCCGAGCCGTCCAGCGTCTTCTTGCCGCTGCGGGCGGCCGCAGCCAGCGACTCCTGGAGACGCTGCACCGCATCATCCGTTTCCATTGTCGTGGGGTATACGGTGAGGCCGTGGGTGAGGTGGGAGGTGAGCCGGAAGACGGAGGAAGCCTCTGCGGCAGCACCCAGGTAGACGTGCGAATCCAGCTTGACATCGTACTCGCCGGCTTTGTTGAGCGGCGCCAGGGGTTTCGTGGAGATGCGGTACTGCTCCTTCGGCGCCGAAGCAAGCTGGAGCGTCATGGACCCATCCTCCCAGCGGATGATGCGAGCATTCGATTGAAGGAGGGATTCGTCCTGGGGGTCGTGTCTCCAGCACAGAGAGGTAGCGGCGGTCGTGAAGGGAGGCGCAACATAGGTTTCCGGGTTGAACTCTTCGGTCTCCACCGAGAGGAAAGGGGGGACGGGCATTGTGTAAATCTAGATAGTAAAACAGGCGAGTGAGCCTTCCGTTTCTGTGACGTGGTAGAATCATCTTGCATACCTCGCCGTTGGAAGTCAAAGGTTCCGGCGCGCGACTCAGCGTCATATCCATGATGTTCACAGTTTCCTGGAACTGTTCTTCGCCACCATCTTCGTAGTCCATGCGCTCTCCAGCGCGGTCGTAGCGGTCCACATCATCTCCCGAGTCGAGCTCCTCGTCGTCGAGTGTACGTTGGGGTTGTCTAGTGCTGTGTTAGCGTTCATGTCATGACCCGGTCAAGCGCGGGCATTTTCGCATACTCATTGTCATCTCCGAAACCTCCATCTGAAGCATCTGAGCCGAACAGATCTGCGTCGTCGTAATTGTTCACATTGCCCGCATCTGAGCCGAGCTCGCTTCCCGACGGGCTTCCCGGTCGATCGGCTGCTGCACCTCGCCCGGGACGACGGACAACATCTTCATCTGAAGAGGACATGTTGGTGTGATGTGTAGTAATCAAGTGTGTTAAACCAGGTTCCGGGGTCGGCTATCAGTTGCCGCGTGAGAAGAGCACTGGCAAGTCAGAGCTTGTGTATAGCGCAATCTTGCAATTGCGTGGCTGGAAAACTTTCAATCCGGGTCTTTGAACGGAAAGCTATTCCGAGTGCAAGCCTGAGCTGGTGTAAAAGAGGAGTCACTCGAGGGACGGAGAATAATGCCGGACTCCGTCAATTGATCGTTGTAACTTGTAACTTGTTCCAGCTCGGAGCACTCCCGCTGAATTGAAGCGGAACAACTCAATGATCCCGTCCGAGCCCAAGTAGGCTTAGTGGAGGGCGGCAGCTCGACGGGCCAGACCGAATGAGGACCGAATGAGGGACTCACCCAACTGAAACAATCGCCCCCCTCCCTCCCAATCACTCACTCACTCCATTCATCTCTCTTGTCTCTCTCTCTCTGTCTTCTCCGTCTGGGTTTCTCCAGTCGTGATTTATTCTTCTGGATTGCCGTCGCTGCTCTTTCGTTTCTTGTTCCTCTTTCCATCCTTGCCTCTACTCGTCGCCTGCCACTTTAGACTTCGTCATTTCTATCATTTTCCCCGTGTTCTCGAGCATACACCGCTTTCCATCATGGCGACCTTCTTCCAGAGCGTGTATGTGGTCCCCCTCTTCCCCTAAGAATGTATCCCGCACGGTCACTCTCCCCTGAAATTCCCTTTGCTGCAGCATGGTCAGAGGCATTCGAAATGATTACGCCCCTGGCTTGCTTATCAAGAGGCCACGCCATGCGCTTCCTCTTTTGATTCCATATTCCTCGGGTTTTCTTTTTCTTTTTATTATTCCACTTGAATAGTTAAAGCAATGGACACTGACCCGCGATTCGATATGGTGTATAGTCGCCAAGGCTTTGGCAGAGGAGGCAATAACAAGAACAACAACAACAACGCCCCGAAGATGAATAATGGAAGTCCTGCTCCGTCCCCGACGCCTCAGGGCCCTCCCGCCGGCCATGTGCCCAACTCCCCGTCGCTCACTTCGAGCTTCTCGGTTGACACCTCTTCCGCCTACGACCCCGATGCTCCCAAGTACTTTTTCCAGGAGAAATATGCGCCCTTGAATGTGAAGGGCAACTTTTTGACGTTGTGTGCCTGCCCCAAAAACGTGGAGTTGGGCGAATGGCTGGCTCATCAGAGTAAGCGGACCAGCTAGCGCTGTCTCTTTTTCTTGCATGGTATGATGCTGATGGTAAATCAAATAGTTGTTGAACAATATCGCCTGCTCCACGGTATGCTCCAGGTCATTCAGGAGGTCAACAGCCTCACGGGACTCCCGATCTGCAATGAGAACACTTGCCCCACCATGTCCGCTGGTCGGTAAGTAGAACGCGACTCGTGACAATATCACCCAGGTCTTATCTGACTGGCATCTCGTTCAACAGATTGACATACACATGGCTTGTCGATGGCCGTGCAGCTAAGATCTCGGCTCCCAAGTTCATCAACCGCGTGGAGAAATGGATCGTCAGCAAGATCCATGACCCCGTCATGTTCCCCACGGAGAAATTTGCGGGCATGCCGGAGACATTTGCGATCAACGAAGTTGGAGGCGCTAGCGCTACTGCTGGAGAGGAATGGATCGGCAAGTCCAGCGGCTTCCCGCAGACATTTTACAAGGATTGCCAGGGCATTATGAAGCAGATGTTCCGCTGCTATGCTCATCTCTACCATGCCCACTGGTTGAACCCTTTCTGGCACATCAACAAGCACGACATCCTGAACATGTGCTTCGTCCACTTCGTCACCGTGGCGAAATACTACAAGCTGGTATCCGACAAGGAAATGGAGCCTATGCAGCCATTGATCGACCTGTTCATCAAGCAGCAAAGAATCCCGCCGGAGGCCCTTTCCGGGGGTCACTGGGGCCAACAACAGCAGGCCTCTAGCTGAGCTAGAGGAGGCCCGTCCCCTCTCACTTGTTTCGACTAGCCTCGCAATTTGTTCGTCTTCTGACCTGGCGTTAGAATTCGGTACTTCCCACTGTTGCACGGCCATGGGATTGTCTTTGGCTGGCCGCTCCATATCCCGGTGTCTTGCGCATTGTTTTGCCAGCCAGGACGCGTAGATGATACCACATACGCACACAACATACACAACACAGTTGGCGTTGAGCATTTAGCATGCGGTGTGAATGTTTATTCTCACTATTACCTTTGCATATTATCTTTCCTGTCTTGTCGCATCGTCTGGCCACGCAGTTGTTATCATCTTAGCTTAGATCAACAGAAGTGCATCACGATTCGGATGGATTTATCTGATGGAAATACCTTAGCGTGACGTGGGGAATTAGTTTCAAGCCACGGAGAATGAGAATCATCAAGGATACACATATCGTGAAGAATCATGTAATCTGGACCGGCGCGGAAGGTCGAGCTCTGATAGATGTGTGGAGTATCGAAGACAAACCAAAGCCCAGGGGCCTTGACGAACCTGTCGGCATGACGAAAATATAGCAAATATTGTACCGGGGCATCTTCACGGGCATTTCTCCATGCCAGTGTGCTGCTGCATCTGAACGTCTATGTATGCCTATTCCAGGCGGCGATTCGTTGGAGCTGCTCAGTTGTAGTGAGCAAAAGCGCTGTCACTGTCGATGGCTTGGTTAAATAGTACAGTTGTACTGACCTTAGTCGCTTGTTCCAGTCCTCAACTACCCTCTTCCTCATCAACTCACCCTACGGGAGCAGATCTGGAAGCTTCATGCTAAGCGAACAGTCTATCGACCACGCTACTTTTGCAAGATGGAGGCGGGACGATGTCGGGCGTTGCGACGACAAGACGTAAACCCTCATCTTTTCCATGCCATGAGCTCGCACTGGACAGACACACGACGGAATCTATTGGCCACGCAACCACGTCCTCGCCAGTGAGAACTGGAACTTCCTGACTAGGACCAACTTCTCCCTTGCCAGGTGGGTAGATGGAAGTTGAAGTTGGATAGAAGGCACATGACAGAACCTGTAGACTTTTCTCTCCCAGGTCCTTATCAGATTGACAGGCATAGCCGTATGTGACGTACACTGTCTTCCATGATGAGAGGGGTCTCATTGGTAGTACATAGGAACACAGAGAGATGGATATCCGGCTGTTATATGGGCAAACTCAGCTAACATTTGTCTCATAGACTACCCCTTGGGTTGGCTTTATAGAGAGAAAGGAAATAGAAACTAGTGGTGTAGGGGCACTTTCTGAGCTGTTTGTACTGTTGCTATGTAACAGTGGAGATCACAGCTGAGCCAACTGCAACACTACTAGCATTCACTACCCCTCTGTGCTCGGATTCCCCAAATAACCATGATGTCGTCCCTGTGTTTCTTTCATCTTGCGGTTGGCCATGCGGCCTCCCCTCTGCCGCATGGATCTCGTTGTAAAAACACGGTTGGGGAGATTGCAGCGCAGGATCACTGAACCGGAGAACCTCACGCGGGTCTATCGCCTTTCGACCACTCTATACAGAGAGTAGAGAAGCAGGCTGAAATGAATATCCTCACACACTGACTATCGTAGATGATCCTTTACTTTGTAGTTGATGTTTAGCTTGAAACTGAACTTTCATGTCCTCCTTGATATCTTTGTTAGTACTCGTATCTCTGTTAACAGATGTGAGTGAATCTTTACAGACGTCTTGGAGAAGATCCACATCCTCTCACTTCTCCTGATGCAGTGTGAGAGATTCTTACTTCGTGACTACTCTTAACTTCTCTCTCTTCTTCCCCCTCCTTTACCTCTCCATCCTCAACACGCCTCCAAGCCTCATCCCCCTTGTCCTCGTCGCGGTCCACCAAGGCTCTTATATTCAGTGTGCTTCACAAGCCTCCCTTGTCTCTTTTCTCTTCTCGTCAGCTCATCGAAGCCATTGAAGCATCTCACAACAGTGAAACTCGTAAGTGTTGTTCTTATCGGCCACGCCATGGGCGTTTGTTTCCTGTGTTTCCCTTCTATTATACAGGTCAGTGCTGACCAGCCGCGATAGCAGTCGATGGCTGATATTCCGGTGGCCTCTCGACTGAGAGAGGACAGGTCGCCAATCTTCACGATGAAGCATTGGCAGATGGCTAGAAGGAAGTCATGGTCTGAAGAAGACACGTCCCCTGAGGACTCACCGAAGACGCCCTTGAGCCCCGATGGTGAAGGCTTCAAAGTGACCCTGGTGAATCTGTCAGAAGAAAGCCTCTCGAACGTCCCAGAGACAGAAGAACTCATTGAACGCCTTGATACTGAGTCTGAGGGATCTGAGGAGTCTGTCGTGTCCGATCTGAAAGAGAGACCTGTTCCCGGCCTCGTGCTTCGGCCCGGTTGGAACATCCTCGACTATCACCTCTATCTCCTTAGCAACGAGCGTGACCGAGACGAGCACGTCCGAAAGAACAGTATGTACATTTTCGATGGGACCGAATGTACCATACGTTCCTATGAAGAACTCTTCGATCACGAGGTGCTGGCTCCTTTCAATGTCGGCGATGATCCTCAGCTGGTGTTCAACATCCTGCCCATCATTAACCGGGACGCCTCGGAATGCCATGCAGGCTATATCCTGGGGTACAGTCATGTGAACAAGATGTTGTATGCTCGTTATTTTGAGTGGATTCCCCACATCGAGGACCTCGACTTTGTGTGGCAGGATGGTTGCAACATGTACGAGGTGACAATCTATGAATTGCTTGGCCTTCTTCATGATTGCTTCGTTCGGAAAAGTTTCTTCCCAGGCGAAGGCATCTTGAGCGCTGGTTACCAGCATGGTCATCACCGCCCATCTCGAAGGTTTGACGACCCCGGAATGGAACTAGTCATGACCACCCTCTTGTGCCAATGGATCAGGGATGCTGCCGACCCGCTGTTTGGTCCTGCTTACTTGCGAATCGGTAACCTCAAGGAACAAGCCGCCTACTACGAGCAGCAATGTCGCTTGATGCTGCAGCGCGCTTCGGCTAGAGCGTGGTTCTATATCCGCGACGGATGGGTTCCAGATGATTTGGCACGCAACTTGGAACTCAACGCGTGGACCAACGATCTGTACACCTATTGTGATTCCATGTACGCAGAGAATGGAATTGATTGGCCCGCCCCTAGCTTGAGGAAATCATCCGAGCTTCGAGAACAGTATGTCGAGACTCACAGAGCCGAAAACTCCGCCGATGTACGTTTCAACAAATTGTTTATCGCAGCGGGTGACAACAACCCTAGACCCGAGAATGAGGCACTTGAGGAGCTTACAGCCATGATCGGACGGGAGCAGGCGCACCACCTGCTGGACTGCGCCGCTAGCCAGTGCCTGGACAATCTCGTGTCGAACGAAGGCGAGAGTGATGATCATCACAACGTCTCAATAGAGTGGCTTGCCCGTCGTCTCGCATATCTCACATTGGACTACCCTGAACTGGATAGCCCCACAAACCGCAGCCACTTTTGCGAGCTTTTGATGAGAATGGGGGTGTCCATGCAACAGCAGCCAGCGGAACATCTGGCCCAGTTGCCGGATTCTCCGCTCAACGGCGACTTCTGGAAATTGGTTGTCGATTCGTCCCAAGCTGACGCTTCGAGCGCTCGTCATCTTCTACCTAGCCCAGTCATTGATTAGCGAGACTGGAGTACACCAAGGACCTGGAAATATCTCTGTAACCCGATCGATGACTGGTGGCTGCCGCTTTGCCTTTTTCAACAATATCTTCTAGGGCCCTGGATCCGTCTGGTCTTCTGGTATTCCTTGATGACCCCTCACCATTTTTGTCAGAGTTTGATATTTTTCCTTGGCTCGGAGTTTCCGTCTTGTCTTAGTCCTTTTTTTTCACTGATTTTTTTCGCTTCGTTTCCACGTCTTCTGATTGCTTCGGCTCTTTTCTTTTCTTTTGCGAAATCTCACTCGACATCAAGAAGTCTTCTTGAATTGTTCCTTGATTGCAGGAGTTCAGCTGGGAGAGATGCAATGAGTTGTCGTCCTTACATACTTGATACCCCCGACCCCCACGCCCCATGCCCCATTACCCACCACACATCATCCGCTTGAGCCCTAGGCAAGCCCTGGGCAAACGAGCAGCATGTCCGACAGCATTTTACCCACTGTTCCGCCACGGACGCAAACCCCCGTTGGCCACCCCACCCGTTCAGATCGCCGGCGATCTGTTCATGATCTATGACCCTTGGGGAAGGAAGCTGGTGCCTTGGCCTAGAGTCTTTGAATCTCCCCAATAACTGGAACAGTCCGAGTCCTTTGGTTTCATGCCCCTGGGGAATTGAGCTTTGCTTTCAGTTTTAGGTAGAAGACGAGGCAGGTGCTGAGCGAGCAAGTGAATGGAGAATGAATGGAAAGAGGGTGGAGATAAGAATCTGGATGCACCAGACGAAAAAGAGAGAAAAAGAAAAGTTGCTTAGATGACTAGGAGATGAATGGAATGATTCCCTAGCACTGATGAGATATGATTGATGTGATGATATGACTCTGATGATGTCCAATGCTCGTGTAATGCCTGCTTCATGTGGAGGGTAGATCGTGTTCCATCAGATGGTCTAGGGTAGACAATGTCATACATTAGGTTCAGAGCAGGATTGTGCTGATTGTAGGATTGGTGACGACAGGGCATTTGTGCACGTAGCATTCTTGTAAGAGGCATCGGTTCCGGATGATGGAGTCGATGGTAGTAGAGGGGAGGAAATGTGGTTCCCGGTGGTTAGTTGGACGGCCGAGGGCGGAGCGGAAGGATGGTGATTACCTATTTAGGAAAGCAGCCTTTCCTACCTCACCTAACCTGGGATACGTAGTACTACACCCATGTACATGTACATAGTAAGTACAGTATCACTTATTGCTTTCTTGTAAGTAAACACATGAGGATCTGAGAACCTATGGAGAAGCACATGCACTAATGCCTCTCATACTCTCAGTTCGAGTGGACAAGCTGGGTATGAGCATTCCTCAGTCCGCATACAGGACGAGTCGATAGATCGCCTTTTCTTGCTCAAGGACCTGACTAAAACGATAGGCACGAACTGATTAGGGCAGCAAGTAGCAGATTAGGCCACCGCATAACGAGGAGTATAAGTTACAGACCGTACATGCAAGTAGGGGGGGGGGAGATTGCGATCCACAGCCACAGACTGGAACCGAATGTGGCTGAGACGTGGGGCTGATGAGTAAGTAGTCGGTCTCGGCGTCATCAGTCCTGGCCCAATCAGGCTCAGTATACAGCGCTGCATTCCATTCCATTCCCATTCTCTCAAAGACTGGATCAGATCGGTTCCCAGACGGAAACCCACCCTCGGTTATAACTGATCACCGATCACTGGTACGAACAGTACGAAAGACACGAACAAACTCAAATGTTGGAAATGATTTTCGGTTAATACCGTGGTTGCGGCTAGGATGATCGTGAGGCCGATGATGCTGCCGCTGATGCTAAACTGATGCTGCTGATGCTGCCAAGATGCTGCTAGTCACCAGAACCGACAAGCCAATAACCAGGAACATGAAAAAAATGATAATGACCCGTGCAAGGATGGGGGCCCTCTCCGTCTTGGTCTCTTGGCCTCCCATAGGGAAAGTCAAGAGTGAATGATGGTCTCGCTGTTGTCCCTCTTACTTTCTGTCTCTCTCTCTTTTCCTCCCCCCCCCTCCCTTCCTAAGTTTCTCAGCCCTGCAGCCCTACTGATTGATTCTGTTGTGCTGCTCAGTACTCAGATCCTCAAACAAACTGAATGACTGGTGCCTTAATGCTACCTGTCGCCGCTCCTTTTGATCTTTGCTCTCCTCCATACTAATCATCTTCTTGACCTTCCGGGACGCGATACTACTGGCCTTATTTGGGATCCAATCTTCGTTCTTTCTACCACCTCCCCCGCCCCGTATCCCACCTCCCCCCTTGACATCTTCCAGGGGATCCGATTTACACCGGAATCCAGGTCTCCCTGTCCTGCGCGCAGTTGTTATTAATCGTCTAATCCCTCTTTCTGGGTCAACCTCTTCTGTCACTCTCTTTTATCTCCTTCCATACTTGAGAACTATCCTGGCAGGTTATCGATACTTACCCCGTCTGCACAACTCGTCGCAACCTCCCTCTAATCTGTAATCACCATATGATACACTGATTTATCCCACTTGTTTTTTTTTTCTTTAATATTTATTACCTATTTTCAGAAATTATCCCCTTGCTGCTTAGCGTGTTGACCAAACTCTTGAACTCTGGTATCTTTGGTATTACCCCGTCCGGCCCGTGACCTCACGATGGCCTTCCAAAGTAAGTTCCCACCTTCAACACTGCCCGACACGCGCTTCAATACTAATGCTGTTATACTAGCCAATGGTGCAGCTCCTGCTGTCAATGGCCACTCTACGGCTTCCAGCACATCCGTGGACGTCATCTGCGGCCCCCTAATTAACTTCAAGAATATGGATGTCACTGCTTCCTCCTCCGTATGGCGAGGAAGCATTCTGATTGTGACTAAGTCTGGGCAGAGCCAGCCTCAGCTGGTGATGCGCCAAGCGGGCCCGGTTGATAGCAGCGGCCGAGCTTCTCGTACTCAACCCAATTCCCAACGTTTTGTGGCTGATGGACTTCGTCTATATGAAGATCCCGAGAAAGCATTCTGGAGATTTTCAATCGCCATCGCCTTAGAAGAGTACGAAGCACGCTGGGAATACACCATCCCGGGGTTCCAGTACGCAAATGGCGAAGAGCTTCCTCCGCCTTGGGACTTTGTAGTGCCATCGGTCCACCAGTCGATGCGTCTGATGTTCCATTCTTGCAATGGCTTTTCCGTCGGCACCGATATGAACGCTTGGGTTGGCCCCAATTTGTGGAAAGACGTTATGCGCGTGCATGGCCAGAAGCCCTTCCATGCCATGATTGGTGGTGGTGACCAGTTGTACTGCGATGGAATCCGCGTTGATGGACCCCTAAAGGCGTGGACAACCATCGCAAACCCTCACAAGAGACGGGCGCATTCCTTTGACAACGACTTGCGAGCCCAATGCGATGAATACTACTATGCAAACTATGTCAGATGGTATTCCATCGAGCCATTCAAAGCCGCAAATGGCCGGATCCCACAGATCAATATTTGGGATGACCATGACATCATTGACGGCTTTGGTTCGTACACAGATCATTTCATGCGCTGCTCCGTGTTTCGTGGGATTGGCGGCGTGGCGTTCAAGTATTACTGCTTGTTCCAGCATCATATCGCGCCGCCCAAATCGACGTACACCACAGATGCTCCGCAAACAATGCATGCTGTCAACGGAACTGCCGGTGCCGATCCGAGACAGCTGGAGAACACCTACGTGTTAGAGGGCCAGTCGGAAGACGATAGTTGGATTGTTGGTAATCGCCCCGGTCCCTACGTCGAAGAGAAGAGTCGAAACCTTTACATGCGTCTCGGCAAGCGGTTTGCGTTCATTGGCGTTGATGCGCGGACTGAGCGCACGCGGCACCAGGTGAACTACCCCGACACATATGATCTCATTTTCTCCCGCCTCGAAGCTGAAGTCTTAGCGGCCGAGGGGGGCATAAAACACCTGATTGTGCTACTGGGAGTTCCAATCGCATACCCCCGACTCGCATGGTTGGAAAATATCCTGAGCTCTCCTCTGATCGCGCCAATCCGCTTGTTGAATAAGCGGTTTGGCTTTGCAGGTGGTCTATTCAATCAGTTTGACGGTCAAGTTGACCTGTTGGATGACTTGGATGATCACTACACCGCACGCCAACACAAGAAGGAACGAAGGATTTTCATTCAACGTCTACAGGACTTTGCTAAGGCTCACTCCATTCGTGTGACGATTCTGGGCGGAGATGTGCATCTGGCAGCCATCGGTCGGTTTTACTCCAACCCGGCCCTCAACCTTCACAGCGAACTCGATCCACGGTATATGGTCAATGTTATTAGCAGTGCGATTACGAACAAACCTCCTCCCAAGGCCGTGGCCAATCTCTTGGCACGTAGAAACAAGCTTCATCATCTGGATCCCCACACGGATGAGACATTGATGGTCATGTTTGATCGACAGCCTGGTGGGCAGGAGAAGAGCGCCGCGTGGAATAAGGTCACGATGCCTTCGCGAAACTTCGCCTGCATCACTGAGATCGAACCCCTCTACACTAATGGAAACACTCCAGTGGCTCCGAATGAGCAGGCCTCTTCGTTTCCTTTGGCCAAAGATGGTCATTCACCTCTTCACCAGGGTGAAGCTGACGCAGGCTCTAGTCATCCCGCGGCAGACGGGTATACTAGTAGTGGCAGCATGCCCGGAGGATTGGACATTACGATCCGAGTCGAGATTGACCCACAGAACAGAGAAGGGGCTACCGATGGTTACGGCTTTAGCAGTAAGTTTGTCTAGTAGAATCGCCAAATCGACCCTGAATGGTCTTGCTGACAGGTCACCAGTTCCCGCATTGGCCTACGACCCTTCGAAAGACGTTTCTCGCCCCACTTCTCGCGCTCGCTCATTGCGGCCTCAATCCCTCCGTCCTCCTTCACGGCAGTCTGCACGGCCTCAAACCGCCAATTGATCGCTGAATTGCCCTTTGCGTGAATCATGCGAGATACTTGGAATACTTTGGCCCGTTCCCCTTCCTGTGCTTTTTATCCACCATGGTGGGCCTACCTTATAGCTGAGTGTTGATGTAGGATAGTTGTTGCTCCGCTTCGTCTGGTCCTCTTTCTTGATTCCCCGATGTATGCATTTTAATCATTACCTTTCTACTTTCGAATACCAGAATTTTGAATATTCATGATGACAGTCTTTCATCTTTCATGTTCATTCACTTTACAGTTTGAGGTCATTGATTCATCCCCAGGTTTTGACTCCCCTCGCTTTCCGAAAGCAATATAGTGCCATAGTGGCTGGCTCATTTTGCCATACTCTATAGCAGACTTTGCCCATTATTCGTCTTCGCACGTTCTCTGATGGACTACAACAGACGTCATGATCTCCACGAGCCATTCCAGGTTTTGCCATGCACAAGGAACCCCGCCTGCCAAGATTGAAGAGCTCTCTCTTCGAGTGCCTCGGAATTCTGCAGCTGAGATCAGAGCCTAAAATCATGGAAACAGGTGAAAGCCAGACCGCATGAAAACCAGGCAGAAGCAAATACATTCGTCTTGGACTGCAGCTTATCTCAAGTGTTCGACCAATCCCAATTCTCGCTGCAGCTAAGCTACAGGTTGCGAGTGCTTTTCGGTATTTGAGGCATGGAACTTATGCAAGGGCGGCCGGTGGAGTGCAGAGATATCACGAGCGGCACCACATAGCGAACGTAATGGGGAATTTCGCCTTCCGTGTCACATCGAGATCGTTGCCTCCTATTCAGCCCTGCAAGGGTTATCCCAGTACGGCGACTTTACTCAGCTCAAGGGGCAAATCCAAGGGCTATGGATATCCTGAAAAGAACCGAGCCAGAGGACCGAGTGTTCTTCGCATCTTGCGAGAAGAATCACGCATCACGGGCACCGCAACGATGGGAACCAAGAAGACGGCAGCATCGCAAGATGCCTCTCAGGACAAGGTCGCAGAGCACGGCGCAGATAGCAACTCCGACGATGACCGACTCGATATCCTCGGCTACAAGCAGGAGCTTCGTCGCAACCGTTCCCTGAACACACTGCTCTTTCAATCGCTTGCGATGGCCGCGATTCCCTACGGCGAAGGAGGTCCTCTCATGGGAGCCATCTACGGCGGCGGGCCGATGTCAATTATTGTCGGCTGGATCGTCGTCTGCGTCCTATACCAATGCGTCGCCCTATCTCTCGCCGAGCTCGTGTCGCGATACCCGACGTCCGCGGGGCCCTACTACTGGTCGCATCAGATCGCGCGCGATCACAAAGCCATCATCTCCTTCCTCACCGGCTGGGTGTGGATCATCGGCAACTGGACGGCCATCCTCTCGACCAACTTCGGCTTCGCATCCATGCTGTCGGCCTCGATCTCCTTGGTCCGTCCCAGCTGGGACCCGAACAGCTGGGAGCTCCTGCTGATCTTCTACGCCGTCTGCGTCGGCACTTTCCTGGTCTGCACCTTCGGCAACCGATTCCTTCCTCACATCGACTTCCTCTGCACGGTGACCACGGCGCTGACCATCATCGTGGTGCTGGTGGCCCTATCCACCACGGCCGCGACCGGCCGCCACACAGCGGCGTATGCCCTGGGCCACTACGACACGCACTTCTCCGGCTGGGGCGGCTTCACGTTCTTCATCGGCCTCCTCCCGGCCGCGTACACCTTCTGCGGCATCGGGCTGGTGACCTCGATGGCCGAGGAATGCGTCGCGCCGGCGCGCATCGTCCCCCAAGTCCTCAGTCTCAACATCCCCGTGCTCGGGCTGGCCGGCCTGCTGTTTATCCTCCCGATCTGCTTCACGCTGCCCCCGATGGACGAGATCCTCGCCGCGCCTGCTGGTCAAGCGCTCCCGTACATCTTCCACCGGGTCATGGGCACCGCCGCGGGGGGACTGGCGCTGACGAGCCTGGTCCTCAGCCTGACCCTCTTCGGGTCGATCAGCGCGACCGTGGCCGGCTCACGGGCGGTTTACGCCTTTGCGCGCGACAACGCCGTCCCCTGCTCACGCTTCTGGGCTCGCGTCCACGACCCCTACGCCTTCTTCGCCACCGCCTCGGCCTCGTCGTCATCGTCATCAGACAGCGGCTCCCACAAGAACAACCCCGACAGCGTCCCCTTCAACGCCCTCCTCGGCGGCACCATCCTCCAGCTGCTCCTGGGGCTCATCAACCTCGGCAGCACCAGCACCTTCACCGCCTTCGTCTCCGTCAGCACCATCGCCCTCTCCGTCGCCTACGCCATCCCCATCGCCCTGAGCCTGATGCACCGCCGCACCGAGGTCGCCCGCGCGCCCTGGACCTGCGGCCCGCTGCTGGGCCCCGTCGTCAACGTGCTCTCCCTGGCGTGGATTGCGTTTGGCCTGGTGCTGTTCAGCCTCCCGACGGCGCTGCCGGTCACGCCCTCGTCGATGAACTACGCCGCCGTCGTGCTGGTGGGGCTGTGGGGGTTAGCGTTCGCGTGGTACGGTGTATATGGACGTAAGGGTTCGTTCTTCCCATTCCCCCGACCCAAACCCCAGCCTCCCCCGCGCCCGCCTGAACGAAATCTATTCTCTCCCTGCGCAGTAAAGCTTCCACATCTCCAACCCCGATTGGTCTAACCTGTGGGTGAATAGTGTATAAAGGTCCCCCCCTGGAATCGACCGGGCTCCGCTCGTCGGAACTCCAGACTATCTCCTAGCTTCAGAACTATAGATGCAGGAGGTTTGCGCTTGGGGTCTGGTTCGATTTGATTTGGTTTGGTTAGAGGGGTGGTAGGTAGGTATCCAGGCCATGCGATTCCGCCTCAACCACACCACCAAAAGGGAATATGCGATGCGATGAAAAAGAAAAAGATATAGATCGATAGAGATTGGGTCTGGTTTTGGAGTTACGGTTTGTTCTTCTTTGAATATTGGAAATCCATTCAGCGTATGCATAACCTGAAAAATACATGTTGTCATGTTTTCATCTTTTTTATGGATGGGGGATAGATTGGTCTGCTTGCCAGAAGTAGGGGTGAGGGTGTCTCTCGTGGACCATACACCAGCCACTGCAACAGAACGGGAGTTGGATCAGTAGTGTACTGAGCTTATTCTATGCAAGCACGCAAGGAGCAGTAGAGTGAGTGTATTGATCCTTCGAGTGACATTATGAACCAAAAGGGCTTCAAGGTTCGAACCGCAACGCACCGCCCGCCCTCAATCCTACATCCATCTCTATCATCCAACCAAATCATGCATTGGAGTACAGTACATGATACAGGATACATGCAATGCCCAACGGCGAATCTACCTCTCCTCCAAAGCCAACCAATAAGTGAACTCAACCTAAGAAGTCGAATCATCCCGGTATTCCAGCTCCCTGGTATTCCAGCTCCCCGACTCTTGAACTCGTCGCCGAGTTCTCGTGCCCGGAATCGATACTGTTGCTGTGCCCGCGCCGTCGCCGGGGCTGGCCCTCGTTCGGGCCCGAAGGTCTACGCAGGATGGTGGTCGTCCCACTCCCGCTGCCACTCCCACTCCCACTCCCACCACCGCCAAGCATCTCCGCGGGTCTGCGCCGCCGCACGACCTGGTACCCTTTGTCCAGCTCGATCTCGATGGCGCAACGGACCTTCAAGGCGCTCACGGCGGGCCAGACGCCGCGCTCGCCCTTGCGCGACCAGTGCGCCAGGCTCTCCTTGCTGGGGTTCTCGAAGATCTTGGTGAAGTCGCGGAGGGTCAGGTCGGGAACGAGGGTGATGCTGGGGCCGGGGATGGATTCCTCGAGGAGCAGGCGGGCCAGCGGCGTGGGGAGGAGGCCCATGTAGTCGAGTTGGCGGAGGCGGTGGCGCACCTCGCCCATGACGAGGCGGGTGAAGTAGCGGATCGGGGGGTTGGGGTGGTCGCCGGGCCGGCGGATGAGGAGGGTGCCGCCGTCGGAGCGGAGGAACGGGATGAGGTAGGGCCGCGCCTGCGAGACGATGAAGTGGTTGACGTTGAACAGCTCGGCGATCCGCGAGAGCGGCGACTCGCCCTCGCTGTACTGCACATGGCGCCAGGAGGCGAAGGTCGCGTCCTGCGAGTGCGGCCACGGGACGATCGAGCCCGTCTCGTCCTTGCAGTAGATGGTGACGGGGCGGTAGAGGGAGGTGTTGGAGGCGTTGGAGGCTACGGCGGCGGACCAGATGAGCTGGGCGAACCTTCTTGTTAGCTTTTCCATACTCCCAAATAATCAAGTGAGCTGGGTGGGATGTTGCGGGTACGTACCACGTTTGGTGCGGTGAGATAGTTGAGGAGATTCGGCGTTGCGTTAGTGTTGGATGTCGCGACAGTGATGTTGAGGATGCGCTTCGATCGGGCATATGCTTCTTCGAACGTCAAGTCTCCTAGGTTGGCCCGCACGCATTCCTCCAAGACTTCGGCGTCAAGAAAATAGCCCTTCTGAATGTATCGCTTGATGCGCCGGAACAGGGTCCCCGCCCAGTTATCGCCGATGTCGAACGGCAGCCATTGGGTTTCGGAGGAGGCGTCTTTGGCCCTCCGACGCCGATCGAAGGCGCTCAGATCGATGCCATCGCTGTCGAGGAAGGTCAACAGCTCATCCTCCGTATGCACCCCAACCAGGGCGGCGATCAGGGCGCCCGTCGCGGTCCCGATGATAATCCGAGGCAGAAGGCCTCGTAGATGAAGAGCCTTGACAACGCCGAGGTGACATAGCCCGAAGATCGATCCGCCTTGGAGCAGAAGCGTTGTCCGTCCAAAGGCCTGTCGAGTGTCATGCAGCAGCTCGAGCTTCGCCTGCGCTCCAAATCCACTGATGTGGACCGGGGCGGTGGGAAGCGCCGTCACCTGCTGAATGGACAGTGCCACCTGGGTGATATAGTCATCGATCAGAAGCTTGGTCCCCGCGTACGCCTGTGTGAACAGCTTCGGTGACGTGATGTTGCCTAGATTGCGAAGCAGTCCGGATCGGAGTAGATTGACCAGCGTCAGGATATCCTCGCCTTCGCGAGCACTCATGAGAGCCTCTAATCTCCCCAGGATCAAGCGGTAATCGTAATGGCGGCTGGTGGGGTTCTGGCGCCTATTATACGCTGTCAGTGACTAACCTCCGTGCGCAGGCTAAAGTGGAGCGAGTTACCAAAGATCCTTACTGAGGATTTCGTCTAGGTCGAAGGCGGCTTCTTCCCATTCCTCGTAGGTTGTTGCAGTAGCGAGCGCATCGCGCAGTCGGTTCCGGGGAGACCGTGTATTCCACCAGGATAATAACCTCTAGGCGGAGAACGTCAGTCTAATCAATTTTAGAGCAGAAAATTCCAATGGAGTATTATGGGGATTGATCAAGCACACCCGATGGGATTGGTGCTGGTTTGAGAGACTATGATGCCGACCATGGGTGAGAAGACATTGAATAGCCTACCTGTTGCCAGAACTGTGCGACGTCTAGGATCATACTGAAGATGGCAGCGAACAACTCGTAGATCACCGCCCAAGATGCCATGGTGAATGAAAGGGGAGGGTAGGGGAGATTTTATCACTGGCAGGTCAATCGAGAGGGGGAAGAATGACGGCACATGTCGAGACAAAACGCCTAACTGGTGCTTTCACATGCTTGATCTCCGACGAGGTCAGGAGGATAGACAAGTTAGCAGCTCAGCAAGGAAAAGAAGCAGGGATTCTTGATCGGAGCCAGAGCCGGTGCATTCAATGCCTTTGATTTCGTACAATAAGGTCGAATCTTGTCGCGAGGAAAAAGAAGAGATGTTGGGAGTGAGAAGCACAGAGGAATTGATTGACTTTGGCGGGATGATGACATACTTGGTATAAGTTAGTTAATTACTCCCCGCAAACGGTGCTACTATATATATATCCACACTTTCTAACCACCACCGCCACCACTGACAGGGGGTGATACTACAAGGCTGAAATTACAATAAAAGATATTCTCGAGCTCAGGATTCATATGCAAATGCAAAGCCTCCATACTTCCAGTAGGGCGTGTGTTGTGATCCAATGGCCTGTGATCCAATGGCCCAACAACAGTCACGGTGGAGATGCTTGCAAAACACGGGGTAAAAAGAACCTGCATTGGCCAAGGAGAAGATGTCGTGGAGAATTGGGGTACATGAATTAGAACATTCTATGGCCGAACTACATACGAGCCTAGGCGAGAGTCACCCAAATGGGGGATTGCACTCTCCTCGAGACAGCAGAAGGCGAGACCAAAAGATTAGAAGAAAAAAAAAGGCCAACCAAGTTTTCGAGTCTCTCTACACGCCACGCTTCGCCAGCGGAGTAAGCAAATGCCAGACAAACCCCGTGGACACGTTAACTGGGCATTTGAAATTCCATAATTTTGGGTTTTAAATTTCGCGTTGCTTCCCTATGCAAGTAGGCGAAAATGTATTCTTCGAACATTCCTTCACTACCCACCAAGGCGGACATTTCCAACCGCTTACTCCTCGACAATGTTACCCCGCTCCGACACGTACAGACCGTCAAGGAACTAGGAAGCAAGAAGGGTTAGTAGGGAGATCGCGCTACTTCGGATAGGGCTAAGAGCCTGCTGCTCCAAACTCACCTTACGGATATCCTTGTTGCGGACTCTGCAGATCTGCTGGATGTCGGCAGCGCTCTGGGAGACACCCTCAAGGGAGTTACCGGAGAGGACGAGCTCATCCTTGACGTTGGTGGAGACGGCGATCTCAACACCGGGCTGGGCAGTCACGCGGCGGACGTACTTCTCACCCAAGAAGTTACTAAAAAGGAATCCGTCAGTCAGAAGATTCCTTCAATACGCATACAGCGACAAGCGACACAGCATTGGCCCCAGGACTAGTTGGAGCAAAAGTCCACCATCTCAATCCAACCAGCCCAGTGACTCGCCGCAATGTCGCAAAAAGGTGATAGTGCCATACCGGATCTCAACTTCGACCTGGCCGGTCTCGGCGTTCTTCTCAAGGTTGACGTTGATGGGAAAGTGAGCGTAGACGTAACGCATCTTGTACTTGAAGCCCTTGGTGACACCGATGATCAAGTTGTTGATGAGGGTGCGGACGGTGCGGAGGGTGGCGATACCCTTGCGAGCACCGTGGTGCAGCTGAATGCTGATGACATTCTTCTCGGGGCGGCCGAAGGTGACGGCGATGTGAGAAAGGTCCTTAACGAGCTTGCCTGAAGGAGAGCGGAAAAAAACTCATGTTAGCGGCCGCTGGCAGTCGCACGGCACGACGAACGGGCCCAGAAGCATCCAAGCCAGCGCTGTAGAAGGTCTGTCTGGTCCGAGCCCATTGTTGAGGATGTGCGTGTTTGTTGGTGGAGTGGTAAATTGCATACCTCGGGGTCCCTCGACGGTCACAACGCGAGAGCGAATGTGAACCTTCACTGTACGACGCAAATTGTATCAGCCCCAGTTCTTTCACACAAACACATAGAAATAGTCGCGCAAGTCTGTATCGTCTGATTCCCTTCCCGCCGCGGAGAGACAGGCATTCTGATATATGCATTGGTTCCTCCTCTTGACTCTTCTTCATCCTCTCCTGCATTGACTGATTCGTAGTTGAGTCGGGTGGGCGCACATCACTGTTCCTCTTTTCCCTGGCTTTATCCCTCAATGCATCATCCTCTCCATGCCTGTCCCTCCGGGGGTGTCCTTCCTCTTCCCACCTCTTGCGAAACCAGCGGACTTTTGCGAAACCAGCGGAGTCGAGCATTCAGGAGAATGCTCAGGAATAAATCGAATTTGCTCACCATTCTCGGGGACGGGCAGCGTTTCCTCGGAGTGAATGTACCGCATCTTGACTGCGTGGGCTGTGGTGTGTCCGAGGGGGGAATTGTCGATATCGTCGTGCGGTCGGTCGTCGAAAGGATCGAAATTCCTCAAGGCAGACCAGAGTCGACAGTGGTGGAGCGAAAATCACGGGTTGTGCGTCGCTTACGGCTCAATCTGGTTTAGGTCTTCCCGCCTAGGGTTGCCCACTTCGGGCTTAGTGCAATTGCTCCCGCCCGGCAGAACAGCAACAATGGAACTGGTCTGTGACTGCTTATCCTTATCAGTCGGCCGCACCGAAGTACAGTATCTTTTCAAGCTTAAACATTGATTTTGATTCATTGCAGTTGTACTCCGTACTCATAACTCGAATTTTGGTCCTTCAAATGGATGGAAGCTGTCAGTACAGCTCTCGCTGTAGAATTGGTCTCTTGAACGTACACACTGGCACCAAGCTACCCAATTACGATTAATCATTTCCTATTAATTATCACATGATCCCAATTATGTACGCAGAATGAAATGCATAAAAGTCCTTATGAGCTTTTTCCGTAAAGAATCCTCAAATCGGTCTGTAACCATGACCTGTCTGGCAGCGATAACCAATACGGAATGTGAAACACACAATCCCCAATGCATGCATACCGTAAATAGATCGAGTCCAGATGCCTGAGTCAAATCGACAAATAGCTTTCCAGTTCGCCAAAACAAATCTAGTCGCTTGAGTCCTTACGGTGGACTTCTTGGACCCACTTACCACCCAGGTCCCTCAAGGTTGATGTCAATTCGTCGCGCCCGTCGAGGGCCGTCACGTCGTCACCACCCCCAATACTCTTGCCATTGACCAACACATTAGGGACAGTCCGACGACCAGTAGTCTCGGCCAACACGGCCTGCAACATCCGGCCATGGGGATGCTGATCCAATTCCACGACGAAAGGCGCAGGGGTGATGGAGTAATGATCCAGCAGAATGGACTTAGCTTTGGCGCTGTAAGGGCAGTACGATTTAGAGAAGATGATGACTGCATTGAGAAAAAAAGACATAGCACATCAGTAATCCATCTCCTGCGCATATCAGAGGGCGAAGGGGGAAACCACATACTCGGAGCCCGTTTCAGGATATCATTCAACTCGGCCACTGCATGCGCATGCGCTTCCGCCTCGGCGTCGTCCTCTGCCTCGACCTGCTGCGGCTTAGACTCCTGCTGCTTTGGTTGTTCTTGCTGTTGCTGTTGCTGCGGCTGCTGCGACTGCTGCTTCTCCTCCAGCCCCTCCTTCTCCTCCTCCGGTTTCTTCGACACGGTCATCTTAGTCCGTCCCGCGATCGGGATCTCTTCCAGGTGGTCTGCCGGGTTGGCCTTGGGGATCGCCGGTGCGATCTTATCATCGGTCATGGGATGCTTCAAATCTTCCTTGATGGGGTTGCGGTTCGGGGCGGGGATGTTGGCTGCTGCGGCCTGGGCTTCCTTGGCCTGCTTTTGGGCATTCATGGCCGCCACGGTGGAGCGATAGAATTGCTGATTCTGGACACTCCGGGCGTCGCTCTAGAGGCGCGCGTTGCGTTAGTCAACTTCGCTATCTTAGAGGCAATTGCGCCCACGAAAGGGAAAAGGAATTATACCGAGTAGTACCAGGCCACGCCGAGGATCACCAGCACGGCAATGACCAAAAGTCTCATGCGCCGTTGAGAGAACATCCTGAGGCGGATTGTACAATGGTAAGTCGGCAGGGGAATCTGACAGCGACGCGATCGATAATCACGAGTAGAATATATGTCCAGCTGTGAGGAGAATGCTTGCTGTCGAGTCAACGAGCTACTGTGCGCATCAGTGCTGGGATGGTTTAACAGTCGATGTGTCGAGCCGACAAGTCATAGATGCAGCTCCAAGACCAACAATGGCTGGACATTGGGCGAGAGCGAGAGGTTAGAGATTCCTGAAGAAGATGGAGCAAGATTGGAAACAGGTGGCAAAGTCAATACTAATAGACAATGCTATCAGTGAGAGATCTAAAAATACGCGCGACCGAATAACCTGAAATGTCAAGAGGTTTCTCCTAGTGTAAGGGGGGAAAGGTCCCATAAGGAGTGGGGAAGAGTCGAGGCAACTGGCAAAGACAAACTCCGGCCTCGCCGGCGCGGCGCTCGGACGGGAGCCTCCGAGCCTACTCTTTACTCATGTGAACACGGCAAGAACGGAGCAAGTATTGTTTCTTCATGGCGAGTCCCATCAATTCTAACCTGAGTTATGCTGAATTATGAATTATATTATGAAATAGTCATGCTATGCTATATCCGGGGTATGTAGCTGAGTGGTATCATGGTTACAACAATAAAAGAAAACATTCAATCAAAGCGTTACGTGATGTCTTTCTTGAGACACCAACATATGTGAGGGCATGTAGGTAGATGCAAACAACTCACGGGTGCAGATCAGAACCAATATAGATCTGGACTGACATGGTAAGATAAGGCCGCTTCGTCATCCCGCAGACCCTGCAGCGGTTCGACTGAGCAATTGACGGGTATTGTGGTGGTGATGATCCTCGTCCGAAAAGCGCAACGTTTCTCCTCCGTTTGACTGGCCTTCGTTTACTTCTCCTTTGTCGCGCGATTTGTCATGGGGATCATAACAAAGATCCAGGAAGTTGGTAAGGACCCAAGCCATCATCATGCTTGAACTGCGATGCCTGAGCGCGTCCCAATAGTCCCTCTACGCTTGCCTTGGACCACAACCATCCAATCCTCCCACTCCTTGGCAATTTCCATCAGCACGTTGCCCATCACCGTAGCTGAGGCCATCAATCCGTGCCCTTCTCCTTCAAGCACACGAACTTCGCAGCGCCGCATAGTCTTCCCCAGCCACTTGACATTGTCGACGGGAACGCGAGTATCTCTGCTACCATGGTGGATCACCACATTCCGAGTGATGTCCACATAGCGGAATCCAATAGGTTGACGACGTTCCAAGCACACCAGTAAGTCCACCGCCGGGTTTGCGTTGGTCGTTGCTAATTCCCAGATCCTGTGGGTGAGCCGATTATCGTAATCCACCTGCCGTTCACGATCTTGAGATGCAGCAAGTGCGGCCTGGTTCGATAGATGTTTGTCAATGGGATGGCCTGCTCCTACGACTATGGGCGTAGGCTTCTTATTCTCAAGGCCTTTCAGACCGCCTTGCTGGTGAACCTTCCCTGGAAGCTGTTGGGGCTTGCTGAGCTCGATAACAGCGGAGCTTAAGATGTCTCTCTGTAGCGCTTTGCGCTTGGCTCGCCGAGGAGATCTTGGGAGACTGGAGGTGAGACTCGCACTTGCTGCGCTCATGAAGCTGGAGTTCGCGACCTTAAGGATCGATGTCGGGAGCGCTCGGAGAATGCGTTGGGTGTAAGGGACGGCATTGGTCGGAACTGGGGCCTTCAATGAGCCAAAGCTTGATAACTGTGAAGGAGGGATCCACGGAGCTAGCAGATGAATTCTCCCTCGAATATGCTGTGGGATTCTCAAAGCGGTAGCTAGCGCATAGATAGCTCCAGCGGAGTGTGCCATGATCGAGAACTTTGTTACTCTGAGATGATTACATACTATCGCAACATCATCTAATCCATGTCAGTCGGCCCTTCTCGTGGAAAAGAGAACGCTCACGGCGTGATCGGTACATAGCACTCACCAGGCCAACTAAGAGGGGTTGCCGGTTCGTTGATGTAAGGTGCGCTTTCACCGACTCCAGGACGATCCAAAGTGACCAGGCGAAGCTTGAGAGACCTTGCCAGCTCGTCATAAAAGGCCATCAGATACCTCGTCAACCCCATGCCGAGGCAGCAAAGAACCACATGACCATTAGGGTCTCCAACCTCTGAAAATGCTATAGAGCGGCCTGACGTGGGGTGAATGACCCTCTGGGTCAGCTTAGCGGCCGTCACATAGCCTTGAACTGCAAGGTCGATGGAGTCAGCGCTGGACGGGCGCTCTTCTACGGCGGTATAAGCTGTAGGGGAACTCGCGCTCGATAAAGATCGAGTATGACGGAAGGGAGACGGTGAGTCGGCCATATGCCTGTGCGTCATTTTCTCAGATGGGTCATGTTTGTCGAACGAATGGATGGATGTAGTGGTTGATCTAGAGGTGAATGGGGGACTGGTGGAGGTTGCAGAGCGGCTTTTGCCCGTTAAAACTGCTGGAGCTGGAGCGCTCTCGTCAAAGCTGAAGCGAGATATATGCCCCGCTTGTTGTAGATCGGTAGTTCCACCAAGTCCCGCAGAGGCCAACGGCTGCGCATCTTTGGCAATGGGCTCTTTAGGTGAGTTCAGGGAGGCGTCATCTAATTCTAGCTCGGTCTTGATCTTCTGTTGCTGGTCCTTTAACTCTTGGATTCTCTTCGTCACCTGATCCGAATCACTGCCCACCCCTGAAACGGCACTGTCCACTTTCATCTCTCTGCTACTGGTAGATGAATACCGGCTATGGCGAGTAGAAGATCTTCGGTGCTTGGAGCTCAAAGAGAAACTATGTCGCAACGATGATTCGCGGGTGGGGATATTGCGCCCGCTCCCAATGCCACCTGGAGTATTGGGCGTACTCTCTTGGTTGCCCTGCAATGAGTTGCGTTCCTTGCTGGGAGGTCTGCTAAGTGAAGAGTCGGTAGTGGTCTCAGTTGGGGATCGAAGTGGCGGGGCACGTCCTTCTTCAACCACGTCGGCCATGGAATGCAGAGAGCGTACACTCGCCCTATTACGCGGTGTATTTTGTCGAAACCCGTCGTTGAAGCTGCTCGTTTTGCGCAATCGATCCAGCTGCCGCTCTTTCTCGCTGGGAAACTCTCGCGATACTCGCTTTAAAATGCTGACTTGGCGTTTGAGGCTTTTCTTGGATCCGGACGAGGCGACACTATTCGCAGTTAAAAGCCGCGGACCTGGCTCGGCGGTGATTGTACCAAAAGCGGAGTCTTCATAGGCCGCCTTGGTGAAGGAGCCCCTTGATGTCGGTCTCCCTGGAGACAAGGGCGAATCGAGGGCAGCTTTGTGTTTGGGGGGTGGCGGCGCGCGGGCCATGCGAATGATCGGAGCAACTGCTGCATCATCTGGATGCAGAAAGGGACCCTGTGACGTCTCCACGGGCGGCTGAAACGCCCCGAGACTCAATCCGAGTTCATGCGCGCTGACCGGGCGTTGGTCCGGAATGTGATGTTTCTCGGGGGCGAAAAAGACGGGCGAGTCGAGATCGGTCTTGGTGTCAATGCGCGGAACGTTGTCAAAGTGCGTCTGGAGAGGTATCGAGATGGTCGACAGAGACGAGATCAGAGAAGAGATGACTTCCGGGGAAGCTGGGTCAAAAGCTGGGGGAGGGCTCGCAGCGAGTGCGCGCGACGGAATTGACTTGCGACGCATGTCGAGCAAAGCCGAGGGTAGGAAAGGGGCATCATCAACTTGGGATGTCGGAGAATGTTCCGTGCGATCCATGGTGGACATTGACAGGGACAGGGAATCTTGCCTGTCCAACAGCAAGTTTCGGCCCCAGCTAGCCAGAGACAGACAGACAGAAGACAATCACCGACGATATATGCGGTCGATGGTAATACGCGCTTGCATGATCCAGTAAGATGGCAGGATAACGTCTGCAAAGCTTAGTAGCTTAACGGTTAAAATCAATAGACCGCGGGCGCTTGACGCATGTGCCAGTCACCATGCAGGCAGGCCCCGAGGAGGGGAGTGGGAGTGGGAGTAGGAGGGGAAGAGAGGGGGGTAACAGTAAGAAGGGCAGTGGAGGATCCAGGGCGGTCCTATCGCTGCCCTTGCGGTATGCAAGCCCAGCGGCCCCCTTGCCGAATGTTTATTGTCTGGAAGGTCGATCTAGACAACCAATAACTTTGTTTGTAGCACAGTTCAGGCACAATTCAGCGGAGACGACAGGGAGAAGTCAAGATTTCTGCGGATAAGAACTATTGAAATTAGACAGTAAAGTGAGGGGGAAAAGAAAAAGAGAACGGAAATAGAAAAAGGGGAAAGGATCAAATAGTTGGTACAAGAAAGAAGGGACGGACCCAAGGAACGATTGCAGCTCGATAAAAAGGGTACTAAGCCCGAAACTGGGAAGATAAACAACTAGCCTGCTGTATCGCGATGATCTGAAGGAGGTAGCGAAGTAGAGAAGAGCAACGCAGAGCGCACGCAATCTAATCTACTGGTGGTCTGGGAAAAGGGTAGAAGGGTAGAAGGGTAGAAGGGAATATGTTTTATGCTTAAGACAGGAAGGAGGGAGAAGGAGTATGATGGAACGATGGAACGATGGAACGATTCCGGTGGAGAACAATATAGAGCAGTTGGTCCACTGATCACTTTTCTTTTCACTTAGGATGAGACTTGCATCATATAGACTAAGTTATCCAGCAGTTTCCTCTCCACTGTATGTGCGTGCGTGCTTTATATGCACTGTATATAGCATAAAAGACTCCCTCAAAAAAAAAATCCGTCCAGGATGGCAAATATGGAAAAATAATAGGTACCAGGCTAAGCTAGGGAAAGGAAAGGAAAAGGAAGACGAGCAGAAGACCAAGCAAAAGCAATCATCAATGGTCTGCGGGTCTCCCGCGGACAATGGGTGGAAGGGAGAATCCACTCCTTCGATCCCACTGGGTTCTTTTCCTTTGCCTTCCTCCGCACTGTTCGCAGATCCAAATTTTCTACCCGTATCAAACTCATATCTTCAGGGGTACAGTCCCTGTGGTTCAAACTCTCTCTCTCTCTCTCTCTCTCTCTCTCTCAGTCTCGGAAGGAGATCTGTCTCTCTTTCGACAGTGTCGATGAAGCACTCAATTTCTGCAAGAGTATTTCCTCGACTCTGGTGATCACAAGGCAAGGTCGTGTTTGGCACTCATTATCGTCCAGCCCGGTCCAAGGCAAACGGGATCCATCTTTCTCGGTAAGAATCTCTAAACGCGGAAACATAGAGACGGAGATTGTGTATGAGGTCCCCACCGAACCATCACAGGCTTGAGCACGAAATGAGGGTCGGTTGTTCTCGATTCGCACTCTCGGTATCTGCGAATTAAACTACGCTCGTGTTGGACCCGAGGCAAGGATGATGATTCTGGCCGCCACTCCTTGAAGCTGGATGATTACTCCCCATGCATTCCTTCGTGATGCATTCAATAATGCAATTGTCGTAGATTCAGATAAGCTAGGAGCTCCATATACAAGAGCGTTGGGGCTATAGAAATTATGCATAGCGAGTGGATGTACGGAGTAGGGTCGTCATCGTTGATTGCCGATGACCCCATGCCCAAAGGCTGGGAGTTCCATGCGACGAGATCACCGCGGATAGTTTTGTATTGTCAGTAAGGGGATACTTGGACAACACAGCGAACTACTGGTATAGTTATATGACGAGGAGATGTTGAATCAGTGTTATGGATGTCAATCTTGCTTCATTAGTAGTCGATCCTCAAAAGTAGTGTCGACGATATGAGAAGTTTGTACAATATTTGCCAGAGCGATAGAATATATATTATCAGCGATCAGCCCCCGTGTGCAAAGTACGAGCATACGTCACACTTGAGACATTCGAAAAAAATCATCTACCAGACGTAAGATATCTCGTCGGACCTGACCTGGAACTTACGGACCCTCTCCTTACCCATCTGGGCCTGCCTGCTATGGTTGCAAGACCATGAGGCACAGTAAGTGTATCTAGTGTGTGGTGGTGGAGGAGGAGGTGGTGGTTGTGAAGTGTTGCGACAGTGTTGTTATCTTGCGGCGGGAGGACCAAAAGCGAGCTTGGCATATTTCGGGGGTGGAAACTCATCTGTCCGCAATTCCTCTCTAACGTGTAGGAGCTTATTCGGGTGGAAGCCCACAACATTGGATCTGGTCTACAGTTCTTCTTTCTATTGTATTCGATTCTCCGCTTCTTACACTATTCTCTTGCTTGGTCACACCCAGCGTGACCTTGAACTTCCATTCCCAATCAGATATGCGGTGACCGGCGATACAGAGAAAGAGCACCTGTCCGCAATGGACGCCTACCCCGAAGACTACGTCACCCACAACCTGCCCTTTATATTGCTCTCCGGTCTCGAGTCGGGATCCGAGGAGACGCTAGAAGATACTCGAACGGACTATCCTTTTCTGCATGAAAAAGGTGCCAGAATAGAGTCGGATCTTCCTTCGTTAAGTGGTTCGGTCGCCGAGGAATTGCGACGTGTACTACTCGACGAAGATGCATCGCGTTTTGCAGGGAGCCCCCGAGAGGAGGGACATATAGACTCAGCAGGAGCCCAGTACAAGATCAATAGTATTGGACGGGTGAGCCATTGCAGTACGGCGCTCCCAGCCGTGCCCCTCCCTCCCCGCGTCATCTCCTTGTCCCTCGTCTAGAACTGTCAAACAGACTGCGCGGAAAGCTGCAACTACCACGCAACTATGCCCCTAATTCACGACCCATGGGCCCACCGCCATGTGCAAAAACTTGGTTAGGCTGATACCCATCTAGTCTTATAGATTACCTCCGCGCAAAGCTGATCCCCCGCCTGTGTCTCCTCCTCCGAGTCCTGGAGCCAGTCAAGACGATGATGTACCGCGCGGAACATCGTTTATACTTCACTCGCCGATTTCACCTTTGACTCCCGCTTCACCTACTTTCCCTGACGGTCTGCTTACGCCTCTATGGGTCACAAAACACCAAGGGCTTGTCCCTGCCGCGGTCATCAACTTCTTTCCGTTCTGCGCGGACCTTAATATGAGCTCCCTGCGTGACAACCAACTCAGAATCGAGATAAATGAACTGAAGAGGCAATGGCAATCCTCCGGCTATAAAACGCGCTTCTTAGTTGTTCTACTGTCCGAAGATAGCGAGGACAGTCTGCACAGGGATGCCGAAGATCGGGTAGCGAGCATTCGGAGAGCAACCAATCTGGATCAGAAATCACTTTTCCTGCTCCCGTCAGATGCCACGCCTATGGAATTGAAGGAGTTTGCCGTCTCTCTATTATCTCATCTTCAGCCATCTGTGATAGAATATTATCGAGATCTGTCTAAGCACGCCAGGAGAAAGCGCAATCGAGGAACCACCCCTCCCCCAACGGCACCGCCAACAAGCGGCACGTCCCAGACCTTATCGAGTCAAGGATGGAATGTAAGGTACGAATTCAAATTGGGAATCTTCGCGGAATTCCGCCGGGAAATCGATGCAGCACTGAGAAACTACGAGAGCGCGTACGAAACTCTATTCGGCCAAGAAGTTTTTGAGTCTATCGCTGGCTGGAATCCTCGATTCAATGATGCACGTTTGCTTGGGGATGCTCTCGCTATACGCATCATACGCTGCCTTTTATGGACGGGCCAGACTACCCTTGCGGTGCGCGCATGGGGCAATCATCGAAGACGCTCACATGACATCCTTAATCGCCGTGGCAAAGGAACAAAAAACTATGGATGGGAAGCTTGGGAGGCTCGATGGTCTATGGTCATGGCGCAGCTCATACGCCAGGCCAGCATCCCTCAATTTACCTCAGTTGGTATCCCGCAAGATCAATTTCAGCAGCAATATTCGATTTTTGTCCCCCTTGACCCTTCCAATTCCACATTGGACGCTGAAGTGCCGTGGGAACAGCTTCATCATGAGGGCTACTGGTTGTATCGAGCAGCCAAGCATGCTAATTACCGGCGCATCATAGCCGAGCAGATTCCTGAGGAAGATCGGATGCCGCCCGGACAGTCTCCTGCTTCCCAGATAGCGAATAAGTCTTACATGTATGACACATATTTGGTACCTGAACCCCATGTTGAAGCACCTAAGTCGGGAACAAGCGGCTTCGATCACTCTGCGTGGAGACTAGATGCGCTGAAAGCAGCATTGGAAGAATTTGCTAAGCGTGATCAGCTACGAAAGACGGAAAGCATCACCTTGGAGATAGCAGAAGAGTATATGCGCGTGGGTTCATGGCAGGAAGCCTATTCGATTCTCAAGCCGTTGTGGCCAACCTTGACATGGCGACGCACAGGTTGGTGGCAGCTCATGGAAAAAGCCGGCTGGGCTCTGAGAGAAAGTGCCTCGCACGTGAATGACGCCGAATTGATGTTGCGGATCGACTGGGAGCTGCTCAACAAAGGTAAGAAAGTCCCTAAATTAGATCACATGGTTAAAATCAGCTCTCAAGCTCGCTATCATCTAGTTTATGCTCACCTTCTGATTATCTACTAGCTTTCACATCCCGGCCTGATTGGCACTACGATATACATAAAAGCCTAGAAGATTTTCCCCTGACGAAACTAAAGCCATCAGTTGCTCTGCTTGCAGAGGATATTGTCTCGTGCGGTAAGATGCAGCTTTCGGGATTGTGCGATCTATTGTGCTAAGATTTGTTCACCAGTGACGGCGTCGTTCGTTTTCCAAAAGCCAGAGGGCAATGTTGGCGAGTCATTGAAAGGACAACTTGTTGTGACATCATGCGCTCACGCATCCTCAGCGCCCATCAGATTCTCTGAGGTCAAAGTTGCTTTCGAAGGTTGCCTGCGTCCAATCAAGCTCCAGTCAGTCAACGAGGAAGTCGATACCGTGACGCAGTGCACAATATCGGCTCTTTCACTGCTTGATCCAAGCGTTTCGGCAGACCAATCGTCTATCCTGTCACCTACCAGTGGCCTGAACGCGTTGACTGGCATCGCAGACCTAACTATTGCTCCATCGCAAACAAGGGTGTATGAGTTGACATGCATCCCCAGAGAGGCGGGAGAATCGCGCGTGGCTTCGATCACACTAGTAATCGACGAGGAGAAGTTTGACCTTGCAGTTGCTATTACTGACATAAACCCGCCTGAATCATTTTGGTGGCAGACTACCTCGAAAGGACCTACCCGTCGTCGCGTCGGCAAAGGTCGGGATCCTGGCCGGTGCAAGATACTTCCAAAACCGCCGAAGATACGGATATCCGTGCTGAACATGCGCGATACATACTACACAAATGAGGAAATAATTCTCAAGATTGACCTCCACAATGAAGAAGATGAGGCTGCAGAAGTCTCAGCGGAAACGAGACTCTTTGGTCACCCAGACTCCAAAGCTAAAATCCGCTGGCTAGATGAGACGACATCCTCCGAAACGCCGAGCTCTGGTCAGAGTACACCAATTGAAGGGGTATCGCATTTCATCAAACGGCCAATAGGTCTGATGGAAAGCTCGAGTCACCAAGAGTTGGCAATCGTCCTAACCGACACCAGTGATGCCTCGAATTATGATCTCGACATATCTACTGTTTACAACCTCGTGTCGGATGTCCAGACACCCATTATCGCAACAACGCGGGTCAATTTGTCCATAATTCGACCATTCGAAGCTAACTACGAATTTCTCCCCCGGCTCCATCCCGAGCCCTGGCCGGACTTCTTTACTGTTGATGATGACCTGCTCCCCAGTGGAGAGGTTTCGACCCCGGGGGGCCTCCAACAGCGATGGTGCCTGAATTCCAAGGTCGTCTCTTTTGCCTTGGAGCCTCTCGTTATTGAGAAAATGTCGGTTGTGATGCTGGGACTCGGTGGGGCTTCGACCTGTCATATCGGCTCGGAGGAGATTGTTAGCCCCGAAGCTGTAGAGATTCAGCCCGAGGAACTTCGGGAGTCCAATTTCACTCTTGAAATCCAGAAAGAGATTCTCGGCGACCGACGACCCACTTCCCTGAATTTGGCGCTTGAGATACACTGGAGGCGCAGCGCAGCCGAAGATGATGGTTCTAACCCGGCTACTACCACTTCGACCCTTGCTATCCCTCGATTCATGATTCCGACCGGAGAGCCTCGAGTGCTGGCCTCAGCGAGACCTTCAAGTGCTCTTTCCGGCCTGATTCACCTGGAATACACCTTGGAGAATCCGTCGATGCACTTCCTCACTTTCAACCTGACCATGGAGGCCAGCGAAAACTTCGCCTTCAGTGGACCGAAGACGATAGTGGTCCAGTTGGTGCCCTTGAGCAGACAGACAATTCGATATAACTTATTGGCATCAAAGCGAGGATTATGGATCCAGCCGCAGCTTGTTGTCGTCGATACATACTTCAACAAGACTCTTCGAGTTCTACCGACGGAAGATATGCGCACGGACAAGAAAGGGATTTTGGTCTGGGTAGATGCTGACGACTAGGTCCAGCTATGCAATTGATCTATGTGGATTGATATATGAGGTAGCTAGATAGAGAAGATTGATATTCAGGTTAGCTCAGCGGAGAATTGTGCGCAGTACGTCCAGGATGATTCATTTTGGACACACTGCGGAATGTGTATAAATCCGATCTGACGATGAGGAAGCTGACGATGACGATGACGACGATGACCCTGTAAGATACAGCCATGCACGTGATCCAAGCCCTTATCACGCATTACCCGCAACGGACTAGTGGCGGCGATCGGAGCGACGCCCGCAGCTCCCCATTCCGTTAAGCGGAGAGCGAGTGAGCGAGTGAGCGAGTGAGCGACTCTCTCTCTCTCACTCAAGTCTCTCTCTCTCTCTCGGAAGAGCTGCGCAGATTCCCTCCTCCCACTTCGCTCTTACAACCTCCCCATCTTCTCACGCTCGCTCCTTACTTTCCGGCGACTAACCGGTCATTTGCCATTTATTTTCCGCCTCTCGCAGAAATCTTTCCCACCAACACCATCGTCATTCCAGACTCCATTTCCTTCCCCTCTTCCTGCTCGTGCGGCTGCTTGGTAGTGCGACTGCTGTCTGTTCGCTCCAATCGCAGCCATGACCCAGCAGGCTTTAATCCTCGACACGATCCTTGGCATGAAAAGGGCCTTGCACAAGGAAAATGATTGTATGTCTACCTCTTCCAGATCTCGGTTTTTTTGTCGTTGACAACCTGGCTAACCCTCCTCCCCTCTCGCTATGGTAGATTCCGGCCCTGACGATCCTATCACCCAACCGACAAACCGAGGCAACAAGCTTCGGGCAAACGCGAAATTCGTTCGAGAGGGAGCACTAGGATATATCCATCCGGAGGATCTTTACAAGCAGGTGAGTCGTTCTTCACTGCGTCTCCTCTCTCTCGATCATCGTGCGTCGAATGATCGTGAGCGATGGAAGGCAGGATGGACACGGAGAGAGCGCGAGCAAACAGGCTGACCGTCGCTGGGCCTGGACTTCATAGAAAATCGAACATGGAGGGTTCACGCGCTACATCCTCCAGCGAAATCCGGTGCGCTACGATTCAGAAGGCGATGAACTCGACGACGACGACGAAGATTCTGAGGCAGATGCCGCGGCAGCGGAAGAGAATCCATTCTCTGAGATCGCGCTGGAAAGTGAGAGACTTCACCCACCCTGCCTACGCCGACCGTGCGACAGAACATGAGTGGCTAATTGTTTCCCTCCGTTTGTTCTCAGATTTTATGTGTCCGTTGAAGCATCCTTCTGAACTCCCTACCCATCCTTCCATGTCGCATGCCTATACCTCGAAAGCAATGTTGCATATGACCCAAGCAATTGAAGCCAAACTTCGCCAGGAAAGAGCATTGTTATGGCGGGCGAGAAATCTGCACAGGCAGTTTTTAGGCGATAGTTCTTGGATGGCGTGCGGTATGGTTGAGACGTCGGCGGATCGCTGGATCTTTGAGCCCCGAGTGGCTAGCACTACGCATAGTCCGTCTTTGAATCAGAGCGGACCGAACGGCACAACTGCACCACTACCGACAAGCAAACCTACAATGGGGACGGATGGCACACAGGGAGCCTCGTCGGTCACAGATGCATCACAGTCGTCTCATGCCGCTCAGAATGAGACCTCGCAGTCTCAGCCTGCTGCTGACGAAGACGTGGAGATGACCGATGCCCAAGATCACCGCGCGAACCAGGTGCATCACCTCCCAAAGCTCGACCAGACTAGGGAACCTAAATCGGAAGAAGTCGACACGCCCGTTGGCGACCTGCCCCATCACTCGGAAACAACCAAGCAAGAAACACAAGTAAATGGTAGTCACCTTGCGAACGGCACTAAGATAGTTGAAGATCAGCTGCCTGATTCCGATCGCACTCTTCACCGGGAAGGGAAGGCAGACTCGAACAGCAATGGTACCGCCAGTGTTACACAGCCAGACCCCGAACATCGACTCGATGCTGCGGGCGACGATACAGATAAGGACGCAGAGATGCAGGATGATGGAATATCGCCGGAGCCTCCTCGACGCATGACAACACGTGCGCAGACCAACGCTGCCAATCCTCACCAGGACGACGAATCGGGGCCTCTCTCCCCTGCCCCATCCGATGACACTCTGGGCAGCCTACCCACACCCCACCCACTGTTCCTCGTTCCCGAGTCTGTCCGACCCGACCCCAACTTCGGCCTACCCCCCAACGAAGCCGAAGACACCCGCCGACTGCTATGGTCCTATGTTCAAAAGCAAGAGGAGACCGTCCGCGGCTTTGAGCACATGCTGGACTGCCTCCTCCGCGCCTGCCGCATGAAGGAAGACGTACTTGAATGGTGCAAAGCCGAAGGCCACGTCGGCGAATTGAGCGACGGCGAAGACTGGTACGACCGTGAGAAATGGGGTCTGGCCGAAGGAGAGGACCTCAAGAAGGGCGCGGACGAGGACGAGATCGAACCTGTCGAAGAAAGTCGGACGTCGAACAAGAGAGGCAGAGGTCGACGAGCTTAGCCTCTTTCCTCGTCTATTTGCTCTTTTCTCTCTCACGGCCGACCTCTTCTTTTTCACCCATCTACGAATGCAGCCATCGATTCTTATATTAACATCATCTTGGAGAACCCATAGCGCGGAGTTGGCGGCGTTCAAACTTTTTGAGGGACTGATATATCCATGACATGATTGTGGACTGAATGATGACCAACCTTTTTCTTCATGTTCCGATTCTCTGCAAGGTTTGCATGTAGCGCACAAGCACACTGCATACACACACCACATACATACATATACTTGATACCCAACCCCCCAATTTACCTACCCTCCTATCATTGATCAAACTATTTATCACGGAGAACAACGGATCACTCAGTAGCGTACGGGCACATGTCAATTCGTACTCACTTTTTCGAGCTATACAATCAATAACCATGAGATCTAGACCGAAGCTCAGAGAAAGAAAATACAATAAAAGAATAGAAACAATTTTATCTCCCCGGGTTTAGTGTAACTCTTTCATCCCCCGCTTAGTCTCTTACTTCCTGTTCGTATGGGCGTCGTCCGACGCCGTTGTTTTCTGCATATTATGTTTTTCTGTTGTATGTATGTCATTTGAGGGTCGAGGAATGGTAGTCATGTATCGTTGAGGAATACTGTGGGTTAGGAGGGCGAATTTTCAAGTCCTCTGGAAGGACTGCCCGGCAAGGCTGTCCGAGATTAGGGCGGCAGTAGTGGGCAGGTTGATGGTGTGGTGGTTCCGAATTCGTGCGAGAGCGAGAAGGGGCTAGTGATATGTTGAAACCGCCTACAGCTCCCTTTAATTGGCGCGTTGGGGGAAAGAGAGCCGCATCGCATTCCGCATTGGTTGATGTATGTCAGTGCCAGGAAAGCCCGCGGTGGGAGGGACACCGACCCCCCCCCTGACAGAACATCGAATATCGAAGTGCCTCTGGAAGGTACTGGCTGAAGTTACAGGTTCTTCTTGCCGCCTTGCTTGCCTTTGGCACGCTCGCGCTCGCGCTTGGCGTAGATTTCGGCAGTGAAGGGACTACATGAGGATGGTTTGTGGTTAGTTGGGTGATTGATAGCGGAGGACCAGTTTTGTGGGGGATATCTCTCCAAATCGAAAATCGCGTCTGGGCTGGGAGTGTTCGAGTGGGACAATGGGGAGGAAGCCTGGGGTTCTGTCGCGTTTGGAAAAGTCGAGTATAGGCTGGCTGATAATTCGCGTGGTATTGAGGTCCCCCGAGCATGTTGTATGAGGAAAGCATGTGGGGGAAGGGGGTGGGCTCGGAGAGAACAGTTGGATGAAACGGAAATACTTACTCCTCCCATTGGAGAGCGAACCAGTAGAGAATGAAGACTTCGGCGGTCAGGAAGAGTCCCGCGACTTTACCTCTGTACAGGGCTACACCCAAGAAGTTGAGGGTGCTTCCCCAGTACATCGGCGAGCCGGTGACGTTGAAGGGGAACCCAGTAACGGGAGCATCCATGAGGATTCCGAAATAGTCTCCCAAGTAGGTGCCGGTCACCCCGAGAGCCCACATGCTGGACAGGACGAGGACCGAGCCGATTGAGAAGAGAAGCCCGCCGAGGACGGGTTGGTGCACTGGGGCATAATAAGGCTGGTCTGCCAGGGCCGTTTGGTAGACGTGGTCGCGTAGGATTCCAATGCCGAAAATGGTGACGGCGAGAAAGTAGCAGCCGTAGTAGGGATTACCACCGAAGATACGAGTCAGGAAGTGATTGCGATATTCTACAAGACAAGATGAAAATGAGTTCCAGTCATTCTGAAAGGTCGCATAGGGGTCGTAGATCTGTGCGAAATCTCGCCAGGCTGGCAGGCGGACCTGATTGATTGGGGAAGAAGTGTGGGGGACCAACCAGCACGTGCAACAATGCTGGATTTGAAATTCAAGTCAGTCCAATCGATAGAAAGCTCAGAAGAGAGAAGTTCTCATCGGCAGTACTTACTTCCAAAAAATGGGGTTGAAGGCAATGGACAACGCAGCCCCTACACAAGAGTGGAGTTGAGAATCACATGCGGGGGAGAACCGGGGAAGAACTCATTGTCAACATACATTGCAGGGATGGTTGAGACAAGTCGACAAAGTTGGATAGGGAGGCCATATTGCAGAAGAAGATGAAACGTGAGACACAGAATGTCAGCTCCGAGAAGAAACAGAAGAGTGAAGAGGAAAGGAAGTGAGAGAAAGAGGGAGAGGGAGAGAGAAGTGAAAGAGGCCGAGGAACAGGAAAGACCCAAAGAGATGCGGTGGTGGAGAAGAAAGAATCCCAAAACGGCATGACGTCGTTTACTGGCATCTCTACTTCTAGGCTCCGAGGCCCCAACGCTTTTTGGTCTGCATTTGTTGATGCCGTATGTGTACATCGTAAGTCTCAGAATTCTTCTTTGTGACGAACCACTGCAATATAGCCTGTACCGATCCATATGCACTTTCTATGCTTCAGATGAACTATGCCTCCTGTACTGATTGTCTCTATGTTTGTGACCAATGCTTACTCCAGCTATGTTGTTGACAATACTCCCAATGTAGTAAAGCCCGTATTAAAGGTACAGTATTGTAACATGCTCTACCATGGAAGCCCGGACTCCGGATTAACCAAACTTCCTCACCGCCTGCATCTTATCATCCCATCGTTCCATGCATTATCTCATCGTGGTCAATTTAACTTGGTTATCTCGACCATATCATAATATCCCCCTAATATTGTTTCACTCTGGGGAAGCTAGTTGAATCTCCAAAAAAAATCATAAAGATCAAGCAACATGTCAACTTCTACGTCTCCGTCTTGTTCTTGTCGTGCTTAACCCGGCATGGCAGTTCGACTGATCCGGGGACAATGGCCCTCAAGCGTCAAGAGTACTTCCTGCTGGCCATCGGTGCTTTCATAGCTTGGGGATTGGTCACCCAGTGGCTGCCTGTGCTCAGATACCTTGTCCATGCACTGGTGCTAGGTGTCTTGCTCACTTCAATCACACTACTTCTTCTTGTTTGTCTTACAACGCGACCTACAGCCTATGCAGCTTCCCCCGCCCTGAACAAGCGCCCCGTCGCCTTCCTCACCCGCCGCCATTGGGACCAAGAAGCGCGAGGTGTCCAGAAACGTTCAATCTACAAACCCGATTCGCTCTACCCTCAGTCATTTGTGGTCTCAGAGGGCATTGACGAAGCTCTAAGTCTAGTCACGCGCGATTTTGTCGCATCATGGTATCAACATATTAGCCCGAACCCCGCCTTCGTGAACGAGGTCGACCGAGTGATCCGAACCGCCGTTGAGAACCTGCGCGAGCGATTGCTAGCAGAAGATTTAGTATCACTTCTTGTATCTCGAATATTCCCCATAATCACAACCCATCTGAAGGAGTTCGATGTCGCGGAGCGATTGGTGCGGGGAAGAAATCTTACTCGGAATGTTACCGAGTCGGACGAGCTGGATCTGGCCATAGCGAGCAAGTATCGGGAGGGCAATATACACCCGGCAGCTAGAGTTTCCTTGTCCGACCAGAAGCTCGTCGAGCAAGAATACCTCCGCAAGATCACCGTGGGGTTGTTGCCAAAACTGTTTCCGGCGTCGGTACTCAATAGCCGCATTGTGTCCGTCATAGTCCGAGAAATCCTCGCATGCGCCGTACTGTATCCTATAATTGCGGCCCTTTCAGACCCAGACACTTGGAACCAGTTGGTGGAGGCTTACGGGCGTACTGCCATACAGGACCGAAAGACGGTCCGAAAGCTGCGGGCGGCACTAGATGAACACGCCTCACCAGCACCAAGATCGAAGCGCGGGAGTCAATTTCCACGTCTAGGTCCTCATGATTCAGAAAGAGCCTTCGAGAGGTTGGTGCGAGCGATCCGGCGCTGCGACAACATCTCCGATGCTAGACGGTTCAGAGCCCTCATTGTAAGCCAGCTGAAGCGCGAATCTATGGTAGAAGGACAAGATGCGACCTATTTACAAAGGTTGGAGACGGCTAAGAGGGTTCTGGATCAAAAAGTAACGAAGCTTTCCACGCCTGCAGGGAGCCGTGTCTCACACGCCTCGGCGGCAGCATCCCACTTCCGGCTCAAGAACTCCGCCCCTCGTGAGGCATCGTTGGTCGACGTGATGCATGATGCCTCGGGACTCTCTTATTTCATGGAGTTTATGGACCGTCAAAAGCTGATGTCTCTGGTGCAGTTCTGGATCGTCGTTGATGGGTTCCGCAATCCGCTGGAAGATGATTTCGGGGACGAGGACTCTCCAACCTCAACATCGTGGACGTCCACAGACCAGAATGATATGGCATTGATTAGCCAGCGTTACCTGAACAAACCAGAGTTGAAAGTGCCGGAAGAATCCCGTCGAGCAGTAAAAGCGTTCCTCAACGCAGGCAAGCGAGCCACTGCGGACCAGTACCGTAAAGCACGGACTGTAATTCTAACGACTCAGTCTGCGGTACTCGAGGAGCTCCAGAGCACCTACTATCCCAAATTCAAGAAGTCGGATCTCTACTACAAATACCTTGCGTCAGATGAAGTTTCACAGTCTGCGTCTCATGTGCCTCCACAATCCCCCAGCACCGCTGATCTTCCCGAAAGACGACCGCTTCCTCCGCTGTTAACCCGTACCTCCTCACAACCAAGCGCCAAACCCAAAGATCTGAGACGTGCAGCTGTGTCATCAAGCGATGTACGAAGTATGGGCAAGAAGCTTGATTACGATGACTCTTCAAGACGTTCATTTGATTCTGAAAGGTCAGCTCCCTTGTTCGACGACGACTACGACACCGATCCCCTTGCCATGTCGACCCAGAGTCTTGGACAGGACTCGCAGAATGGCGACAATGAAGCGAATCAGAATCAGGTAATCGAGACGATGGAAGCTGCCTTGAATGATATTATCACAAATCAGCCCGGAAACAGTAGATTGGAAGATTTGAAGAGCGGAGAGTCATCCCCAACGCGCCTGTCAGCCGGTGATCTGTTCCCGCGCTCTCCGCGCAGCTCGGCCGAGTATGCTCGTGCGGAGAATCGGCTAGACGAGCGGGCTAAACCGAGCATTGCCTCACTTGGACTCATCGATCGATCTTCGCGGCATGGTGTCTTTGACGATGATCTTTTCGCCGACCAGCAGAAATTCATCGAAGATGAATATGAAGAACCTCTGGGATCAGACAAAGACCCGGCGGATGAAGTTCATGAAGCTGCGCCCGGAGACTTAGGACTGACGGAAGCCATTGAGGCGCTCACAGTTGAGATTGAGAAGCTGGGATCGCAAGAGTCCGTGGTCGACACTCTCACTCGGAAAGCCGAGCTCACAAACAACACCGCAGAATTGAGGATTCTGCGCAAATCGAAGGCGAGTATCCAGCGTGAGATTCACCGGAAAGAGATGCAACGGCAACAGTACATCATCCAAGAGAGCGATAATAGCTTGTACGGCCGATCAACGGTCCGGATCAAATCCATCGTAGTAGGGAAGGAGGAGGATGGTCGAGAATTCGCCATGTGTAAGTCCAAATCATGCGGTCCTTTCATAGACGTCGAGACATCGAACAACGAACTGACCAACCCGAAGACGTCATCGAAGTGCAAAGAAATGCCGGGGAGCAAATGCCAGCGGCATCCTGGGCGGTTGCGCGTCGCTATAGCGAATTCCATGAACTTCACACCAAACTACGCATGAGATACCCGTCCGTGAGGCATTTGGACTTTCCACGCCGCCGGGTGGTTCTGAAGCTCCAGAAAGAATTCCTTCAGAAGAGACGCCTAGCCCTCGAACAATACCTGCAGAAACTGCTCCTTCTCCCTGAAGTCTGCCGCAGCCGAGACCTGCGAGCATTCCTGTCCCAGCGAGCAATCACGCAACGCAACGAGACGCAGAGCTCCCGTGACGGGGAGACCAAAGACCTGGTAACCCGGATCTACAATTCCGTCGCCGACGGCATGGACGACTTCCTCGGCAATTTTGGCGTGCTCGACCAGCTCTCTACGGCCGGCCAGAACCTCATCTCCGCAGCCACCAACACCAATCCCAACGGCAACCTCAACACCACAACCACAGCCAGCACTGTGCCCCTCTCCCCTGAAGACGCTGTCTCCGCCGCCGAGGCCGAGGCCGAGCTCAACGCCTTCGAGGACCGCGACCTCGAGCCCTTCATTAAACCCATCTGCGACCTCTTCCTCGAAACCTTCGAGCTCAACAAGGGCAATAACTGGCTGCGCGGGCGCGCCGTCGTCGTCGTCCTCCACCAGCTCCTGGGCGGCACCATCGAGCGCAAGGTCCGCGACGGCGCCCGTTCCCTCGTGCAGGACGACTCCATCCTCCGCTATTTGGCTCTGGCCAAGGACACTATGTGGCCTGGCGGGACCCTACGCCAGAGCAAAGTCCGCACTCCACCTGAACGCCTCCGCAGCCGCACCGAGGCCAGCCTCGTGCTGGCGACCTTGATACCCGACCTGGCGGGCAACGTCGTCGGGCGGGCCAACGCGCAAGCCGCGGCCCGGCGCATCTTCGCTACCTTGAACAACCCGCGATTGAATGTACACCTGGTGTTCACGATCTTGGACGAGATCGTGCTGGTGTTAATCGGAGGTGGGGGTGGTGGTAGTAGTAGTGGGGGTCCTCTCGACAGCATCGGACGCGGACGTTAGACCCACTCACTCTCCATAACTTAATGTCTCCACACTTAATAATGCATTGACGATGACTCGGACTGTGTTTGTTGTATACTTATCTGCATTTGGACTTCTGCACGTTTTCGAGAAATCTCCCCACGCTTTTTTCTCTATCAGTTGCCCCACCCTTCCCTTTCTAATCAATCTGCCGCTGCCAGTTGCATTTGGGTTTAGCGGGCGTTTTGCTTGCTGCATTGTCGGGCCATCTGAGGCTTTTCTTTTCTTTCCTCTCTATTGTCGTCTGCTTCCCCGTTATTGCAAGTAAGCATGTTTCTTTTCTTCCGTTTTGGTGGTTCGTAAGCATGTTTCTTTTCTTCCGTTTTGGTGGTTCTCTGCCTGCATCTAATGCTAATACCTGTGGTTCGCACGGAATGCAATGCATGGTTATGGTCACGGGTTAGATGGATCAATTGTTTCGTTCGTTAGGGGAAGGCATCAGGGTAAATACCGCTTGCATCGTTATGCATAACGACAGATGTAAAGTAGAAGTACATAGCTGAGGTGCCTTCAGATTGTAAAATGTGGGCCAGTGGCGACTGTCTATCACCGTCCCAGGTTATTTCCACCGCTTCCTTTACACGGTAAGATATGAGGCTCTTATGCGAATGCCAATCATGAGTCGTGACAAAAGCGGCCGATCTGAAATTATATAATCCAGTTCTACTTTCACGTTCTCGTACGGCCTTACTGGGTACTGTGTACATAAGGTACTCACAGCAGGTAACTTAGTTGAGGGAGTACGCAGCATGTTGAAGGAAGGTGGAGACTACCTGGTAGCGAATGGACTAGCGCGTGACGCTACGGCACTAGCCTGAGTCTTAGCGATCGGGAATACTTCGATTGTAGTCTATGCCTAGTTTGCCTAGTTACAACCACAACTAAAACCACAACTACATTACGAAATACGTGTCACGGTGGGTGATTAGCTTACGTCTTTCGCGGAAAACCCAAGCGGCTGGTTTGGTCTGGTATGGCATTGGAGTGAAAGTAAATGATGGAAACTTGCGGGTCGAAATGGATTGTACTGTACAGTACTACCGTCCATTTCGACACCCAGTCAATCAGTCAATTGGAAGTTGGTGGGGTGTCACTTTCCCTAGCTCTGTAACACCACGTCGGTGACCCCATGAGGAGCCGAGACACGTCTTTGACGATCGATCATAACGAAAGTGGCCACAAGATTGCACCTTGACAAAAAGAGAGAGTATCTGGAAACACGCGAACATAGAGAGGGTTTCAAATTACAAAGGATTAGATAGCGTCTCCGTCTTGCCTCCCAACTTAACTAACAATGCCTTTTGTCTTTCTCCAGGTACCCTACCACAGATATGGGGGCAGTACACAAGAGAGAAGTCAACCGGACTAACAACAAGGGAGGGGGGGGGGGTTAAGACAGGAGGTCATGGTGGTTCGTTACGAGAGGGTAGAGAAAAGGTGGGTGGGGCGTTACGCATCAAGCCTGGGGAAGAGACCTCTATGCGTCCTCGTTCTTCTTCTTCTTGGACTTCTTGCTGCTGGGCTGGGCCGGGGGACCCTGCTTGGTCTGGTGGACAATGAGGCGTGTCCAGCACTCATCCTTGTCCCACTCGAAACCTTTGAGGTAGGGATCGGTCAATACGTCGTCAGACTGCGTGTGGGTTAGACAAGAGTGTTCCTTTGTACCTTCGTGTGTGAGTGGAAGAGGGCTGAGGACCGACGTACCTGTTTCTTGAACTGCTTGTAGATTGCGTCCAGCGCATCCTTTATCGTGACGCCCTTCATGTTGCGGGCCGTGACCTCCAGGCCCAAGGGGAAGTGCAGGTCGATCTTCTTGACCGGAGGGTTGACGAGGTGGAGTTTGAGGATGTCCTTGTCTTCGACGGTGGATGGGGAGGTGTTGAGCTTCCTGTTCGTCGACAACGGTGAAAGGTTAGATGGAGTGGGACATGGCTTGCTTGATCTTGATGGAAGCGTGGTGATGGAAGAACTCTTACCATCCTGTGCGTTGTGTCTCAATGGGCAGGGTCAATTCGATCTTCTTCTCCTCTGTTCGGACGGTTAGTGAGTGAGCGGAGTGGGCAGGTGAGGTGGAGAGAATGTGATACGCACCGAGTTCCTTGATGTTGTAGACGCCGTCCGCGGTGGACGAGTGACGTCTGTGCTTGGTCTCCTTGGTCTCTTTGGTGTCCTTGGTGACCTGGACTGGTTTCTCGTCCTTGGCCGTTATCGTCAGGCCAGCGACGGCGGAGTCGACCCTGGTGAGTTCTTCTGACATGGTGGACGATGGTATGAGTTTGGAATCACTGGGCTGGTGATATGAAGAGTCGTTTGGTTAGTGATGTCGATGACGATGATGGAAGATGGGACAGAAGGAGGGTGGTTCAGATGGATGAAATGGACTACGACTCCGAGAGCTTTTAAGCTACAGAGGGGAGAGAGGATCAAGTGAGAGGAACGAGGGACAGATGGAATGGGAATGAAGTCAAAGGAAATATCAGGACCAGGGTCAGGGTCGAAAGCTTACCGAACAGTGAATTGGGTGGAAGTAGCAGATGGAATGGGATGGCAGTGGATGAGAGATGGAGAGAGAGAGTTCCAATGGATGAAGTAGGAAGAGAAGAAGAAGGAGAATGGAAGAGGCGAGGGGGAAGTCCAGGAACTTTAAGAGGAGTTGGATGGAGCGGAGGAGAAGAAGAGAGTGGAGGGTGGGCAGGTGATCGCACTGGTTCAACCACTCCCCAGTTGGCATCAAAGCATGAAACCTCTGGGTTCCATGTCTATTGCTCCCATCAACGGGTCATCTACTGATGCGTATACTTTAGTATACCTATAATGTATAGTGTACGGTATGGTACATGCATTGTAGGTAAACATAGGCCCTATGCAGACACTGCAACATCATATCCATCCAAAGAAACAAGCCCAACAACTTCAGCTACCGTCACACAATTCCACCTTAACCCATTACCTGGATGTGTGATCGTAAGTTGTTGTACTGGAAGCCTGGAGGAGTAGTGACTGTACTTCCATCTACATAGTAGTGAGATCACACGAGCAGCTCCTGACGTCGGAAGCGGCCACTAAGAGCTTCCCATTGAACTAAGAGCTGCACCCCGCATTCCCACCGCGGGCGGCTTTGCTCCACTTCCATCGGTCTCGTCTCATTCATTTACTGACTGATAAGTCTGACTGACACTGACACTGACACTGACACCGAGAACAAAGTACTTTTTCCCACTCGACGTACCAGTCAAATCTATGGTTACTTCCACCCACCCCGGTTTTTTACATGACACCACCAATCCAATTTCCAAAATTCACCCTGAAACCAGAGATCTGCTCTCACCCGCTCCTCTTTCCAACCCACCCCCATGTTCCGATTGATCATGATCATCCTTTCCCTAAAAAAATGGATGACTTCATTGTCTAAGTTGCGTGGTTTTCCATCACCAAAATCCAATCAATCGACTCCTGCTTTCCGTGGTACAGTCCACCCTTGGTTTCCGGCCAACACGTGAGCTTAAACGGGACGGGGAGGGGAGAGAATGGATTACCCCCACGACCACGACCATGCCCACGCCCACAAGGGACATTCAGGCAATAATGGTAAAGTGAAAGGAGAAGGAAAGTCAGGGATGCATACTTGGTCGGGGACTGGGTCCCTCGATCAATCATGCCCGGGAGTGGTGGTGTGATGTGTGCGCTGATACCTCCCCTGGCCTGCTCCGGTACCTTCTGCGACAAGCTCCGCCCGGGTCTGGAGATTCTCCAGAATGTCAATCCGAGGTCGATCGTATGGTGAGGGAGGTCTACCATTGGTCTGCAGACTGCCTCAACTTGCAGCACCGGGCGGGGTTTGTCGGGAGCTACGAATCACGACCAGCGACACCTGCGGTTTTACCCCCGACGCTGTCGCCATCCTATGTGCATTGTCTGGCTGGGGGCGAGAGGGGAAGAGGGGATTCTGGACTCATGGCTGGGTGCCTGTCCCGCATCTCCGTGTAGGTGTACAACGCGTACAAACGGATGAGTAAACCTGTAGACTTTGAATGGTGTCGAACAGTGGCCGTCAGCTGAGATGACTGTAAATCTTGTAGCTTGTACTTTGTACAAGAATTAGTCCTCATGAAGGACCGTACCGATATCAGCCAGCAACAACAAAAACAGCATACATTGTATAAGAGCAGGGTTTGAGACATCAACAGTCGAAGCAATCAGCAATCACTCGACCATCTGACCACCCACCGTCCATGCATGCATGAATTGGATAGATCTCTACGTTTTCCTCCAGGCCACTTCAGGCTATCGACTGCCGCAAGATCGGCTGAGTCAGCAGCTAGGCCGGGCGGAAGGCGGTGTGACTCGGCAGGATCGAGGATATTCGAGGATTGTCTTGGAGTCTTGCCCGGACCGACATCGTCGAAAGAGCCTCGCTTCTCCGTCAACAATTCCAGTGCTTCGCTCCCTAGCGCCTTTTTTGTACAACGAGCTTTGCTCCTGCTCCTAGCTTGCAAAAAAGTCAAGCGAGCAAGAATTGTGGAAGCCAATTCTTTGTCTTCATCAGTCGCCTGAGAATCCTTACCTCCAGATTCTGCCGACCGCCAACCAAGCCATCGCGTCTGCTTTTCCTTTTTCGTCTCGCGTATCGGAGCTTTCGCTTTCATCGCCTCCGGCCAAATCGCCCCTTACCACATAATAGACAACCTCCGGAGTTTCCGTCGTCATGTCGCTTTTCGGTAATGTCGGCGCTTCGTCGTCAGCGGGTGCCTCCAACACCACAGGTGACATCTCCAAGGATGTTGCCCTGAACCAACCTCCGGAAGATAGCATCTCGGACATTCGATTCTCCCCGGCCGCTGAACACCTGGCTGTCGCCTCGTGGGACAAGAAGGTGCGCATTTACGAGATCAATGAACAGGGACAGAGCGAAGGCAAAGCTTTCTTCGAGCACGAAGCTCCTGTATTGAACTGCTGTTGGTCACCGGTACGTGAAACCCCCGTCCGCGCGATTGCTTCCTCCGACTCGCGCGACTAAACGCTTACTGACCCTGCCCTAGGATGGAACGAAAGTCGTCGGCGCCGGCGCGGACAAGGCGGCGCGCATGCTGGACCTGGCGTCGAATGCGACGACTCAAGTGGCGGCGCACGATGCGCCGATCCGCAGCTGCCACATGATCCCCAACCCGCAGGGAAACAGCCCGCTCCTGATTACGGGATCGTGGGACAAGACGATAAAGTACTGGGATATCCGGCAACAGACCCCGATCGCGACGGTGGAGTGCCAGGACCGCGTGTACACGATGGACGTCAAGAATAAGCTGCTGGTGGTCGGCACGGCGGACCGGTACATCAACATCATCAACCTCGACCAGCCGACCAAGTTCTTCAAGACGATGCAGTCCCCCCTCAAGTGGCAGACGCGGGTAGTCAGCTGCTTCGCCGACTCCACGGGTTTTGCCGTGGGCAGTGTCGAGGGCCGTTGTGCCATCCAGTACGTCGACGAGAAGGACTCGAGCTCCAATTTCAGCTTCAAGTGCCACCGCGAGACCCCGCCCAACCAGCGCGACATCAGCAACATCTACTCGGTCAATGCCATCTCCTTCCACCCCGTGCACGGCACCTTCAGCACCGCCGGCAGCGACGGCACCTTCCACTTCTGGGACAAGGATGCCAAACACCGCCTCAAGGGCTACCCCTCGGTCGGCGGCACCATCTCCACGACCGCCTTCAACCGCCAGGGCACCATCTTCGCCTACGCCGTCAGCTACGACTGGAGCAAGGGGTACTCCGCCAACACCCCACAACTCCCCAACAAGGTCATGTTGCACCCCGTTGCCCAGGAGGAAGTCAAGCCCAGACCCGGTACTCGCAAGCGGTAATGATTTAAATCCCCTAGTAAGTCTGATGCCCGGGAAGAGAACGAAGAAGCATGGGAGGGAAGGCCCGGTGTGCAGCAATGTTTTTGGACGCATATGTGCGTGTCTGTGGGCATATCGGGGGTCGTTATCTCGAGATCCCCGGAACAAACAACAACAATTTCGATGTTTGAAAAATGAAACGCACGGATTATCACGGTCAGGCCTTATCACGCGCCCCGACCCCTCCCTACCCTTTCTCCATATTTTATGTATGTCTTTTTATCATCATCTTTTCGTGTTCTGGGAATAATGCATCTGAGCGGTTCATTTCAGGTTAGAAATGGTTCTTCTTGAATTCAAAAGTTCGAAGGTAGTAGGAATGTAGTACGTCTGAGTCGTCATGGCATTAGGTATTTTGTAGAGGATTAAAAGTTACGCGGCTGCGGAGGGGATTCTAGATCTTTTGTAGGAAACTCGACATCAATATGTCTATCATGAAGAGTACTGAATAACATCAGTGGGAGACCCATGTTAAATGCCTCGACGACTGTTTGTTGAAAAAAGCAACCCCAGATGGAAGAACCCGAAAACCACATGGGTCAGAACACCTCAGGCCACACACCCACACACCTCCCTTGCCTCTACCCTACCCTACCCTACCCTACCACTAACAATGAAGGAAAACCCGAAGAGCTATCCACGACTTTAAAGCAAGATGACAACAGCAAAAGAAAAGTAAAGAGAAAAAAAAACTTGGAATCAATCTACATCATATCTCGTATCAACTCTGCGCATATGTATATGGACCGAAATGAAAAAAAAGGAACAAAGAAAAAGAAGAAGAAAAAGGCTTCTAATCCAACCGCACCCACAAACAGGACACAAGTCGCTCTAAAGGACTTGCAAGAAGAGACACACAAAAAATGACTTCCAAACTTTCTTTTCCCGGCGATTCTTGAATGCTCTCTAAGGTTTGATTCGGAAGGAAGGCCATTTAAGAGGTGGGAAGAGTCACCTGGGCGACACCGTCGGTGACCTTGTCGACGGCTTCGGTGGAGGACGAGGCATCGGATTTCTCGACACCACCTTTGGCGGAGGCCTCGACGGGTTGGCCGCCAGCAGCAGCAGCCGCGGCGGCGGCAGCCTCCTTGGCCTTCTTCTCCTTCTTCTTGGCCTTGGCGGCGGCGTTGGCGGCCTTCTTCGCGGCGATCTTGGCGGCTTCTTCCTCCTTCTTCTGGCGATCGGCCTGGGAGCCGCCGAAGAGGTCACGCCACTCGTCGGCCTTCTTGGGGTCGATGCGGGAGAAGAGGTACTGGGCCTTGCCGATCTTGTGGCCGGGCTTGACGGCGTCGGGCTTCCAGCCGTCCTTGAGGTCGTCGAGGGCGGGGATCAGGCCGAAGGGGACGGCGAGCTGCTCGTTGATCGACTTGGAGGTGGCGGGGAGGTAGGGGGCGAAGACGCTGGCGAGCAGGTGGATGAGGTTGAGCACGGTGCCGACGACGGCGGCGGCGCGCTCGGGCTCGTTGGCGATGAGCGAGTTGTCCAGGCGGTTGGCCTGGATCAGGCCGTTGCCGATCTCGGCCAGCTTCATGGCGCTGACGACACCGGCGCGCAGGTGGGCGCCCTCCATCTCCTCGACGTACTGGCGCAGCGTGGCGGTCACCTCGTCCAGGGTGGGCTGGAAGGACTCCGGCACGGTGAACTCGGGCACCACTGACCCGTACGAGGCGATCACCAGCTTGATCACCCGGTTGACCAGGTTGCCCAGCTTGGCCAGCAGCTCGCTGTTGTTGCTGTCCACGAAGGAGCGCCACTCGAACTGCGTGTCGCCCGTCTCGGGCCGGTTCTTGAGCAGGTAGTACCGCCACACGTCGGGGGGCACGCCCGTCTGCTTGGCGTTGTTGCCGAAGACACCAATGCCGCGCGACTTGCTGAACTTGCCGCCCTCGTAGTTCAGGTATTCGGTCGTGCTGAGGTGGTGCAGCATCGTCCACTTGTCGCCCGTGCCCATCTGGCAACCGGGGAAGATGACGCTGTGGAACGGCACGTTGTCCTTACCCAGGAACTGGTAGAGCTGCACGTCCTCCGGGTTGCGCCACCAGAGCTCCCAGTCCGGCGTGTAGTTGGCCGTGATGGAGGGGTAGCCGATGCACGCCTCGAACCACACGTATAGCACCTTGTTCTCGAAGCCCTCCAGGGGCACGGGCACACCCCACTTCAGGTCACGGGTGATACCGCGGTCCTTCAGACCCTCCTTCAACCAGGACTCGGTGATGACGCGGGAGTTCTTGGGCCAGTCGCCCTTCTCAATGGCCTTGGCGGACCATTCCTCGATCTGCGGCTGGAGCTTGTCCAGGAGGAGGTGAATGTGTTTCGTCTCGCGGCGGACGGGGGTGGCGCCGTCGAGCTTGCAGCGGGGGTTGATGAGGTCGAAGGGGTCGAGGAGGTGGCCACACTTGTCGCACTGGTCACCACGGGCGTCGTCGTAGTGGCAGCGAGGGCACTCGCCCTCGACGTAGCGATCGGCCAGGAAGGAGTTGTGCGTCTCACAGAAGGGCTGCTCGGCGGTCTTCTCGGTCAGGTAGCCGTTGTCGTACAGTCGCTTGAAGATGGCCTGGGAGATCTCGGTGTGGCGTTTCGTCGGGGTGCGGCCGAAGTGGTCGAAGCCAATCTCGAACCACTCGTATACTTCTTGGTGGATCTTGTTGTACTTGGCACACAGCTCCTCCGGGGTCACCTTCTCCTCCAACGCCTTGGTCTCCGTCGCGGTTCCGTACTCATCGGTACCACAGATGTAGAGAGTCTGGTGTCCGGCGGCCTTGTGGTATCTGGTTGACTGTCAGGTTAGATCGAGAAAATCAGGCAATCGATGAGTGGGCGGGGGGGGGGGAGAAAGAGGGAGATAAGAGGATGAAGGACAAGACGGACCTGGCGAAAACATCGGCGCTGAGCACGGAACCAACGATGTTACCCAAGTGGGGGACGTTGTTCACATAGGGCAGGGCACTGGTGACCAGGATATTGCGCTGACCCTTCTTAGGAAGGATTTTGGAATCGTCGGACGCCATTTTGTGGAGGGGAGAGAAGGAGGGAAAGGAGGACGAGGAGGGGAGGTGAAGATATTGGCGGGGTAAAGTAAAAGTTGCACGCCGGAGCAAAGCAGAGCAGTTTGTGTCTCTGCGCCGCTGCCGGAGGATGATTCATCGCTTCTTCCGATCTTTCTTTCTCCGCAGCGCTTGCTTATCTATTTATCTGTCTACCAATTCGCTATCGTACCCTTCGTTTTATTCCGATTATTTTTTTTCTTCTGGACTGCTCTCCGCGTCAATTATTCTCCTAGGTTGACTTCCTTTATTGCGTTCTCTTTATCTACGTTCGACCTCGTTCAATTGTCTTTACCCACGACCTCCGGCTCTCCCCCCACCCATCAGGAAAAAGAGGGGAAAATTCAATCCGCAATGGACGGTAATCTGCTTGAGAGTCTCCTGGACCTGGAGGAAGAATTCTATCAAGAAGGATTCAACCTGGGCTCCGCAGATGGCGCCTTGGCTGGCTACACCGAAGGAAGTGTTTTCGCCGTCGAGAAAGGGTTCGAAAAGTTCGTCGAGATCGGAAGACTGTACGGCAAGGCGTTGGTTTGGGCTCAGCGAGTAGCAGACTCCGACCCGTCGGTCTCTGCCAAGGCCGTTTCGGAGTCGCAAACGGAGGATGGGACGAGTGACAATCCGGGCGAAGGATTGCTGGACCCATCGCTTTGCAAGGAAATGCCAAACCTGGTGACGAGCTCCAGACTGGCCAAGAATCTCGACACGCTGCTCGAATTAGTCGACCCAGCTTCTCTGCCGATGGTGAACGACGAGGAGGCCGTCAACGATGTGGACGAACGCTACAAGGGCGCTGTCATGAAAGCCAAGCTCATCCAGCGTTCGCTGGGCGAAAAGGAAGACAATTCGGATATTCACCCGGACGCAAAGGAGACGTCGACTGCATCTGCAGGTGACGGAACAGGCAGCATCGAAGACATCAGCTCGTTAAGTATTCGCCATTGAGGACCCTCGTTGCTGCAAGTCTGCACTTACCGTACGACGGATTGCTCTGCAAGGGATGTCGCGCTTTTGCCTTGGCAACGGATCGTTTGCTTTACCAGATCGGAGTTACTCCGAATCATTTGCTCGATCTGCCAAGTTGCAACTAAACCCCCTCAAGCTAAGACTCTTGATAGTCCACAGTCTTACTGTGTTGTGGTTAGCTTGGGTGAATAACTTCAGATACTCGGGCGAACCGCGAGGCCCGATCCCTCGCCACGCATCCCCGCAGCCGAGGTTTTCTATTGTATTCCGGATCGTCCAACCCCCCGCCAAGTCGGTTTCTCACCCACATTTGGCCCTTCTTCACCCCCACGGAATTCTCTCGGATACAGAGAAGTGGGTTCATCGGTGTCGGTGCTGATCCCAGGCACCATTCTCTTTTTTGGGGTCACCCCTCCATTTGGGGATGCATGGTCCTCATCTATAAGTACCAGCCTTGGCCCGCTCAAGTCTATCAGGTTCAATGCCATGAAATTGGATGTTCGGTCTCTCAACGTATAGCTGGGACTACCACTTTTGTTGTCTAGTCCGGTAGTCATCATGCAGTCGATTCTTCTATCTTTAGTCTTCCTTGCCCCCGGACTGGCTCGTGCCCAAACAGGAGTCACACAGCCCATCTCAGAGGACTGCGGCCCCTCTGTGGTATGCATTAATCGCTATGGCAATGTCCTACCGTGAGTGACTCGTGGCACATAGTCCAAATGTAGACAGCCCTTCTGATGCATAATTAGCTACCACTTTTTCCGCAATCTAACTACAATGGATGCACCCACCACGTTTGGTGACACCACAGTAGCCAACGGTACCAAGCTGAACGACATCAAGTCGGCCGCTTTCATTGTGTACAACAAGGAAAAAGGTCTCGAGGCTTTAGGACCCAACCCCAGTTACGAGTATGTCTTTGCGGTGAATGAGGCTGTGCACGAGGCTCCTGTCTATGTAGCGTCACAGAACAAGCTGTATTTGTCGCAGCTAGCTCCTCCCACTGGCTATCTACCGCAGCTTGTGGTCGACCTAAACCAGGATCCCCCCACATTGTCCGAATTCCTCTCCGATCCACCGGTATATGCCCCTAATGGTGGTACGTTCCACAACGGCAAGATCATCTGGGGTGCTTCTGGTGGCAATAACTCCATTGGAGGTTCCGAGCAGCGCGTGGGATTGAGAACCCTGGATCCAGAGACCAATAAGACCGTCAGCTTGGTCAATAACTACTTTGGCTACTACTTCAACACGGTTGATGATCTTGCCGTCCACCCCAAGACGGGAGATATCTGGTTCACCGATCCTCGTGAGTGCACGTCACACCCTTCCTCACACATATGCTAACTGTTTCCAGAATACTCTTGGTTCAATTCCCTAACCGATACGCCTCCTCAGCTGCCCGCTGCCAGCTATCGTTACAACACTTCTTCTGGTGCAGTTGTTGTAGTCGACGACAGTATCGGGCAGCCGAATGGTATCGCTTTCACCCCAGATGGTTCAATCGTCTACATTAGCGACACAGTTGCTGTCAGCGCCCCGGTCGACCCGATGTATGGCCATCCAGGCAGTACATTCAACACGACTCAGCGAAGGTAAATCATCTCAACTCTTCGCTTATCACTTGCTTCGAGTCTCAGGTAACTGACATGATACCCATCAGAACCATCTATGCCTTTGACGTCAGCCAGGACGGAGCCCACGCCTATAACAAACGGCCCATCTACCTCGCACCTGGCTTTGTCCCCGATGGACTGAAAGTGGCCGCAAATGGCTACATCGTTACCGGCTGTGGTTACGGGGTGGACGTCATAGATCCATCCGGAGAATTGCTGTTCACCATCCAGACGAATTACACGGTTCAGAATTTTGCCTGGACGGGTCCGGAATTGAAGACGCTGTGGCTGATGGGGAATGGGGGGATTAGTAAAGTGGAATGGGACCTCGCAGGACAAGAGCTGAAATAAGTCGGGGTACTGGAAGTCTTGCATGAGGATCGTTTTTATGATTGATGTCAATTATGCATGTGAGTTGAAGGACTGGCAAGTACTGCTCCTAGATTACAATGATTTCGAGGCATGTATGCAGTGCATACCCAATTCGAACGTAACCTAAATTTGTTACTCGATCACTGTGCGGGGCACCTGCAGTTGACTCTGGTAGGAGAAAGACGAGCCGCTTTGATAACTAGGAAGGTAGTAAGTAGTATTACTAGTGGTAGTCGTTGCAAACCGAGATGGGTGGTTCTGGTTGCCGTGGGATTGTCAGGGTGGGATGTGGGTGTGTTCGTTCCCACTTGTACTGTACTGGATGTACTCTGCATTGATGATGCTTCCTCATCGTTATATACAAAAGTCGGGCATTTCCATATTCTGTACAAATTAATTCAGACGAATCGCCAAACTGATATGTTCATGCACTGGAATACATTGAGACATGTATATAAACATCGCTGCTTTCCCACCTGTCGTCTCCCGGACCAATCGAGATCTCAGCTAATCGATGCTGACGCCTATAAAGATTGTTGGCATAGCTGAGTAATCCGGCTATGTGATACAATGCGGTTACTAGGCTACTTTACATATCAATATCTTAGATAGTTTAACAACCAAGAATCATACCAGATATACATTCAGAACCACCACAACTCAAATCGCTTTCAAATATAAAGTGTCATGGTATAACCCTCGGTACATATTCCAGCTGCTAACCACTGCATCATTGGCAAAAGGACTAGGATATAAAGCTGATGGCTTTATACTGTGTATACTATATAAGATTATGTTAATTAGAATTCAGATAGGTTTTTAAACAGATCAGATTCTAAACAGATTTTTTGATAGATTTTTAGATAGATTCTTAGATACATCCTTAGGATATTCAGAGTTAACAGGAGCTACACGCACATACTCTAACAGTACGGCCCTCCTTTATTCGGTCAGCCTCTTAGCCGAGGGGGTACCCAGGCAGACACACGGGTATCGGTACAATCTCATATAGCTAGCCCAGTGGTTGGGGGATCGATTTTTGTACATACAACGTTTTGAACCCACAATCGGTGGGTATGGCTTTACATCATGTCTTTACATCATATCATAGTGTAACCCTGAGTAGGCATTCCAGCTGCTAACCGCTGCACCATTGGCAAAAGGACTAGAATATAAACCCGACGGCTTTATACTGCATATATTATATAAGATTGTATTGATCGGGATTCAGACAGGTTCTCAGGCAGGTTAGGTTCTTAGACAGGTTCTTGTATAGATTCCCAGGTAGGTTCTTAGGTAGATTCTCAGGATATTCAGGGTCAACGGGAGCCACACGCTCACACCCTATCATAAATATTCACAGCAAATGCCGAGTCATATTCGAGGTTTGAATCGTGGTCTCCGGGAGGATTAAAAGGGGCAGCAACAACCAGATTTAAACCCTAAGTAACAACATAAATTACGGTCAGCCCTGCCTGGCCTAACTACTTCCCAATAGACTCACATCTTGTCGTTTGCTATTTTGCCATCGCGGAGGTCTGTCACTGAGGAGCTGTGATGCACTTTGTCAGCCCGGCATTTCCCTTCTCGAATATTTCCTTGTATTCTTGTGTTCTTCCAACTCACCGATCGTTTGCCCTGCTGGATGCTCTGGATTCATAGCTGTTAGATATCTGCATGGGCATCTATTTGGGCTTTGATCCTCTTCATAACAGCATCACTGTCAGCTTTCCCTCTCTAGCGTTGTCTTTCGCTTAACTCACTACCAGTCGCTTATCAAGATTGGCTCCTTGATCCACAGGAAGAGCGGCTGCGAGCCCGCAGAGAAGTGCCAGCAGAAGGGCTGGCTGCATGATTTTGGTGAAAGCAAGCTTGTGATTGTTGGAGATTTGTGGTAGGCAAGTGAGTGGAAGAGAGATGAAAGAATTGTCTGTATGAACAGTGGTGCACTGGCAATTCGAGAAATATGTAGGAACATTCAAGGCATACTTATACTTGCAATTCTTGAATTGCATCGCACTGCATCTCGCCGCTTTGGAAGCGAGTTGACCAGCACGCTGTTTCATTTATCGAAATCATACTTCCACTCGCGCATCCACGCCAAATCACCATACCTTGCATCAATCACACAACTATCACCAGCAAGCGACCGGAACGGGCTGGATCTCTTCGCCGCAGGCGGGCGCTCTCCCTGCCTGAGCTACGCGGCCACGTACCGGTGAGTTCTGCAGACCGTATCCCAATAGACTTCGAGTTCTCGACCAAACTTGCTGGATTATGAGATAGATACTCTCGCAAGCGGGCTGAACCGGGTAATCAATCGTTAATTCGAACGCCAGTGCAGAATAATCTAATATTGAGCGGCAGGTGGCTGCATCTCGGGGAATTTCCCCCAAGGATCGTCACCCAACCAGAGATGAGCCGCCACTCATGTCAGCGACAAGCCATGCTCAGCTTCTTTCTCATGGTTATTCTTGGGGAAATGCATGACTCGCAAGAGGCGGAGCGTCTTGCCGCCCTGAGGATTTAACATCTGTGATCTTTGGTTCCACTGCAGCACCGCGGCAGCATCAGATGCGGGCATCTTGGTATGGCTACAGTACTTCAATTATTGATTTGTGATGGACGTCTGAATTGGCACTTGAATGCAGCAAAGCAGGTCCTGAAGAGGCAGTCCCGATGACCTTGATAGGAATGTCGCGTCTTAGCATTTGCGTCTACTTTGCGTCTACTTTATGATGCCTGCTGTCTACGTTGGTCCGGAATGTTGTCTCCCGCTTGACTGAGAGGGAACCCCGTCAGCATGGCAGTCTCAATTTCCTGGTTGGTATTCCAGCTTCCACTGGGCATCTGCTTGACTCTAATACTGCTCGGACAAATTGCATGCCGACCGTGGAGCTCTGCTTCCCCAGACTTATCGAGCCATCTAGCAACGAAACAAGAACAGGAGAGACACAAGGTTCCTGACTTCATCGAGTCATGGGAGGCTTACAAGAACTATACCAACCATCACAGGCTTTTTCCAGGTCACGCCAACCGCCGAGCAACCATTGACGTTCTCCGGTCCCGGGTCCCGGCATCCCGAGTCCAGGAGGACGACGACCCAGACCAAACCACGATTTTCACCGATGGATACCGGTTAGAGATCGATCAGCGAGGGATCCTGGGCCATGGGGCCAGTGGCTACGTCTATCCTGGCATTTTGTCTTCTCTAAATCTCAAGGAGACCCAGGATGTCGCCATCAAAGTCTCACACCGTCCCCATCTACTGTGGGAGGCTCAGCTAATGGACCTCATCCACGGCGATCACCTGCTCCGTTACCTGGAGATCGTAACCATTCCCCAACCAGAAGATGACAAGGCCGCCGATGGGCTGGTCTACGCGATTGTCATGCCGCGCATGCAGGGGAGTCTGCATTCGTGGGCGGCCGGGCTGGCATGGGGGGGAGAGCAAGAGCAGCAGACTCGCTCTGCTATGCTGCAAATGTGGGAAGGCTTGGTCCAGCTGCACGCGCAGGGCTTTGCACATTGCGATGTGAAGCTCGCGAATATGGTGTACAGATGGAACGAGACGGGGGACATTCACGTCCTCCTCTCGGATCTGGATTACGCGACCCCTGCCCGCGAGGTAAGGGGTAGTGCGGGGACTGTGGGGTATTTATCCCAGGGTAAGTCTTTGAAATCAAGGGATCGGAAGCTCTACTGACGCGGCAGCAGAGGTCTTACTCGGCAAGAATCACGATCCCATGAGCTCGGATGTCTTTGCCATGGCGATGTCGTTTCTCCCGCTGGTCTCCAGCAAAATGTTGTCTGATGGGGACTTTTGCATGCTGGTGTGGAAGAGTGTGGTGGATGCTGCGAAACAGTCGCGGGTCGAAACCACGCTGCTTGATTTGTTTGGCAGTAGCTTATCTGTGAGGCAGGCGGAACTGTTAGCGAAAGCGCTGTGCGAGCAAGAGGGGGAGGACGATGGCACATGGAAGCGGCGCATCACAGCCAAGGAGTTTCTTGGTGAGTTGCGAGGGATGATGGATAGTGGGTTATGGTGAGACTTGTAGTGTGTTCCACGCCAGTGTTCCCAATATCACCTTTCAGATACCTATACTAGGTTCCCGGAAATGAACGGGAAAACCCAATCCATGATCCATGATCCATGTACCACTAAATGCGGTTATTATCTGTGTTGTTTGCATGAATCTACGGTACTGTACTTGACCAAGTTCCATACCCGTAGTTACATGCCTGTGTGGTTCATCCACTCACGCCTCTTTCACATTCACATCCTTTTCTCCCCATCTGTTGGCAGATATTCCCTGGCATCCAAGACACCATTCATTGCTTCATCCACCACATCCTTCTGGGACACACAACCCTGGGTTTCTTTCTTACTGTCGTCGCTCGAGTTCTGATACGTATACCTACGGAAAAACAAACAGCCGATTGACTAGACACAGCCTTGTCGACTAAATTACCCCGCCCCCCGCCCCCGACTATGGCTGTGATACACATATCCCTCGGGCTATTCGGAGCCCATTGCTGACATTCAGTATGGACCCCTTAAGCGCCTTCTCTCTCGCATGTAACATTCTTCAAGTCATCGAGCTTGGTCAGAAAACCCTGACCCTGACCCTGAACTACCGCAAAGCTAGCACGGGCGAACCACGCGAGCATGAGGATCTGCAAGTTGTGCTGCAATGCCTGATCAGTCTGAATGTCGACCTGCACGCCTCGATCCCAAATCTCACCGAGCTAGGTAGTCTTACCCCGGCGCTGGCTCGGTTGAAACAGGCCAATGAAGAGTGCCTTCGTCTGTCGATCGAGTTCGTAGACTTGCTGAACAAGCTGAAGCTCCGCACCCCACATGCATTGCTGGAGTCCATCCGGGCAAGCATCAAGACGCTCTGGAATCGCGACCGCATGGAAGCTATGTCTAAAGCAGTCGTTCGGGCTCGGGAAAATCTCAACACCGCACTGCTCTTCTACCTCAAGTATGTCCCTGACCGATGCTTCACTGTAGTGTCACTAAGTGCGTGGTAGAGATACCCAAGCCACCGTGGCGGGCCAGGATCAGATTCTCCAGTCTACGGCTCAGCTAGAGGACAACGTCTTATCTGCACTAGAGGAACGTTGTGCGCTGATCCGAGCGGATGTACGCCAGGTTCTGGAGCAGGTGCAGGCAACCGGCATGAACCAAGCGGCAGAGACTCAGCTTCTTGTCTCGCATCGGCATCAGCTTGACTACCTTCAACGTCAGATACATGGCATTCTCGATCGACAAGAGCATCTAAGGAACCTGGAGGAACAAAGAAGACTAGCAGAAACCCATCAAATGTTCTTGGCTAGCATCCAGTTCCCGCAAATGCAGGAACGTGCACAACAGATTCGAACTGCGCACGAAAAGACCTACCGATGGGTCCTGCACCAGCAAAACCCGAGTTCGGTGGTGGCTTGGCTATCTGCTCCCACGGACACCGAACCGATCTACTGGATCTCCGGTAAACCGGGCGCGGGAAAGTCGACCCTGATGCGCTACCTGGACCAAAATCTGAAATCTGAGGAGCATATGCTTCCCTGGGCAAGTGGGTCCACAGTTATACGAGCCTCATATTACTTCTGGAACGCAGGGAATGCGCTACAGAAGTCCTTCGAAGGACTCGTGCGCTCCTTGCTTGCCCAGATACTCGAACAGCAACCTGAGCTTATAGCTCGCATCATGACACTTGGACCAAAGTACAATCCCCGAACTTGGGGCTCGAGTATTGTGGAATGGACCCAGTCTGAGCTACTGAGTTTACTTCATCTGTGTATTGGCGTCCTGCAAGACCGGTACAGAATCCTCCTTCTTATCGACGGCCTGGATGAATATGAAGGCACCGACGAGTTGCGGCGGGATGTGATCCGGAGTTTGACTGGGTTGAACGGAATGGCGAGTGTGAAGATATGTCTGTCAAGCCGGCCATGGAATGTATTCCGAGATGCCTTCAACAGCACACCGCAACTGCGATTAGAGGACCTTACTTATCAGGATATCAGCACATATATCAAGACCGAGCTTACCAAATCCCCCCGCTTTCGATATCTTCACCTTCGCCAGAAAGCCGAGGCGGACAGACTAATCTTGGCGGTGACTGAAAAGGCTGCTGGAGTCTTCTTATGGGTCCGGCTCGTGGTTCGCGACCTACTTGAAGCTCTCCAGGATGGCGATAATATGGCTGCCCTCTCGCGAAAGCTCAACGGCATCCCCGCTGACCTGGATGAATACTTCCGTAGGATGATTGATTTGATTCCTCCCCTGCACAGACGAGAAGCGTCGAAAATGATCCAGATCGCATTACATGAGGAGACCGCGTTCACCGCACTCCACCCGCTGCGGATGCTTGATCTCTTGTTCATTGACGAATCTGTCCTTGACTTTGCGGACACAAGCCCGTCAAACTACCCCATATTGGATCTGGCTGATCGTGAAGGACTTGAATTCATGCTCGACTCTACGTACCGCAGGCTCAACAGTCGCTGTATGGGACTGCTGGAGTGCATATTTGATTTAGAGTTTTCTGGTTTCCTTGACCTTACTACTCCGGAGTTTCTGGAGGTCTTTGATGGTCATCAATTCAATTCTGCGCTTTGTACGCAGATCATGGAGTCGGCAGAAATGGGACACACCTTTATGCTGACTATCAGCTTCTTACATCGCAGCTGCCGGGACTTTCTTCGTTCTCCCGAGATTCAGGAATTACTGCATCAATACACCGGCGGGCCTTTTGACTCAAGGCGGTACCTGGTCAACGCCAGAATCCACCAACTTCAAGCCCTGATGACTGTTGGAAGTAACCGGGAGTTGGCCTTTGGTATTGCTAGTTATCTGGCGAGCGCACTAGCAGTGCCCGGATGGAGGGAATCCGCCCCAGCCATCAGAGCAGCCCGGATGCTGGACCCAGTCATGGAAGCTCTCCTATCAGCGAGCAATCACGACAGTAGCATGGATGTCGGCTGGTACATAGGCAGATTGGCAGGCAAATGGGCGGACGAACAAAGCTGTTTTCTGACCCTCGCCATCGACTTTGACTTGCGGGGCTATGTCAGGGCGTGTCTGGGTCCAGCGCAAATCCGCAACAAGGCTGGCCGGCCGATCCTGGACCATGTTCTCCGACCGGAATTTTGCCGGCGCCGTGGCTCCCTGGGTATTGGATACTCGTTGGTTAGCCCTGAGCTTGTGCGCCTCGTGCTCGACAACGGAGGCAACCCCAACGAATACTACCGAGGAGGGACCGTCTGGGCACGATTCCTCGCCTGGACCGCAGGCTGTTTGGTTGATTGTCTCATCGCTGACGCCGAGATGATACAAGCCCACGTCGAGTCCATTGCACTGCTGCTGCAGCACGGTGCAACACTCGTCATTCCGCACTCCTGGCTTGCAGGCAGCAGTCCTAGCTGGGCCAAGGTCATGACCCACCCAGACTCGGGCCTGCAGGAGGGCGATCGATTCCGTCGCCAGACATCGCCCGTTTCAGCCTCCCCTCGTACGGCTTCCAGCGTGGACCAGCCATGCTATGCAGTGGTAGACCTCCTGGAAGCGTTCCGGCCATGGTTCGGAGGGCAAATCGACCGGCTGATTGCTCTTGCGCAACGCTCTGCAGCCGCATCTGTCTTGCCGCAGGGTATCACGACCCTGCCTCTTCGGCCTAGGACCGAGCATCTGCGACCGGGAGTAGAATCTGTATAGTGTGCTGGTTAGCGAGTCAGCCTGTTGTGTCGTCCACGCCAAGTCAGGTTTCTTCTCGTATGAGGGTTTGTATCTGATCTGGTATATGTATAGCTGCGATGCTGGGGAATACCTGAGCCTTCTGCGGCAGAGGTCGACGGAGAGACTCCCATGGCGTCAAGCATGATTACAATGGCCAACTACAGATGGAAATATACTTGGAGGTCAGGGTCTGTCACATAATCCGGATTCGAGCATAAATTGATGAGGTGAGGACAGATGAAGACAGGTGAAGCTTGATGTAGCAATAGGAATATTGCTTAGGAAGGTAGGTCGAGTCAAAAGTGTAAGCCAAAGAACATCCGACAAAACACGCTCAATTCTATCAACACGAACTAATAGGTATACTGTCTCATAGCAGAGGTAGCAAAGCCCAGGCTCTGCTTTCTGGATGATTATGATGCGATCTATCATCCCTGAAACACAAAGTCGAGCATCCCCAGCGGCGATCCGGCAGGAAGATGAACCTCCCGCAAGTCAAAGCAAGTATCAGCTTGCTTGATCACATCCGTCCAGTCTTGGATGGTCCGTTCTTTTGAGTTACACGCCACGTGCATCTGCAGATCCATAGCCGCGACCGATTTCCTGACCGGCAATGGAATCGCCAGCTTGTTCTGGGCATCGTCATACTCCGCCGGTACCACGAAATCAAAGACAAGCAGATGATTCCCCGGCTTCAGCACCCCCAGCAAGTTCCGGACAATCTGCCGCACATACTTATCGGACCAGTCATGCAGGACCGACTTGAGCAGGAAGACATCCGCGGGACAACTCTGCGGATCAAAGAAATTGTGAGTCTGGAACGTGATGCGGGATGCATACGGCGTGGAGCTGATATTCGCCTCAAAGGCCGACTGGGCCGAAGCGAGATCCTGGACGATCAGGTTGAGCTTGGGATAGTGTTCGGCGAGAATGACGCTGATATGTCCTGCCGACCCTCCGAGCTATACTGCGTTAGCACCGCCAACGTACAACTCATTCTTTCCCCTGAACCACTGGCAATGGCAAAAACTTACATCCACAACAGTAGCCCCATGCCCCAACCCACCCCAATCAAACCGCCTCAACACCTCCTCCGTCATCACCCCACTCGTCTCGCGCAGTCCCTGCATCGCCTCCGCAAACCGCTTCGCGCGAAACCCCCTCGGCTGCTCCGGCAACCGCTCAAAATTCTCCAAAAACTCCCACAGATCCGCACCGCGCCGCCGCCCATCATGATCCGTCGCCAGCGGGATCGCGCACGCCGTGATCTCCTCCGGCACCTCCGCCCCATGCCGCCCCACAAACCACCTCTTCAACGCCTCCACCCCCACCGTCGCGGCGGGCCGCACATCCTCCAGATTATGCGCGAGGAAGGCCCGTGCGTAGGGATAGCGCGCCATGTGCGCGGACGCGGCGGTGTGCACGACCCGTTCGTTGCCGGGGGACCCTTCCTCGGCGAAGACGAAGATGGTGAAGGCGAGCCGGAGGAAGCGGCGCACGATCGGTTCGGGGAGGTCGGTGGTGCGGGCGATGTCGGCGTAGCTGGCGGAGCCGTGGAGGGGCACTGCGCTCCAGAGATTGAAGGTGTTGAAGACGTCGAAGGTGAGGAGGGCGTGGTTCGGCTTGTTGGGTTAGGATCGAGATTCCGGTGGACAGAGTGTGGAAGGGAGGGGAGGGGAGAACTTACAAACATGCTCTGTTGGAACCAGAAGTCGCTGGGTCCCGTGACTAAATGGTGCAGGGTTTCAAGAGTCTCTAGGAGCTTCATGCGAGCGTCCTGGATTTTTGGGTCTTGGGGCATGGCGGCTGGCGCATTTACTGCGAAGGATGGCTGCGGTTGCCCCGCAGCGTTGAGCTGACCGGCGAGAGAGTGGGTGAGGGCGGCGATGGTCGCGCCCAGGCTCTCGAGGCTGGGTTGTATTGAGCCCATGGTTTATCTGCAATGGATTGGTAAGTAGTGGAGATTGGGGTTGGAGATGCTTGTCTGGATTCTAGGATCTCAGAGAAGAAGAAGAGAACCGCCTTATATAGTCATCTCGCAACACCCTCCGAGGCAGCTTGACCCACTACTGGATAAGATAGACCATGGCATTGAAATGAGGATCCCGGTCAGTTACGGATGATCCCTATAATCAATTTGGGTAACCAATTCGCAGCAGCTGAGGCTTGATTCCTTCGCAGAGCCTCTTCGTATGTCCCGCGCTATGGATCTGTACACGAGCACACGGGTTAAGCGACACTTAGCGCTCCTATCGCTGCGGCTTAGCCCGCAGCCAGTCCACCGGGCACAGGCCCACGCGGCTGACGCAGGTCGGTGCAGCCAGCTGTACTACTATGTATATGTATATGTTGTTATGAGAATGATGACTTAGTATGTAGATCAGCTGCAGCTTCAAGGTTACTGTATTGGGTATCCACATCGGTGACTCGGGGGGACAGTCCCAACTAGTTACTTTTTGAGGTATACGTAGCCCTAAAGCCCCCGGCCCATGGTTCACGGCACAGTGGACAACTTACTACTACTAGGTACGAGGGCCTGAAGTGGATGCACCTTTTCAAGCACCCAAGGACCCAAGGACCCTTTGGAGCATCACCATGCATGTATTGAGCCAGACCTGCTACCTTAAGGTGGGTACACCCCCCTCCGCCATTCGGCTAAGCGCGGTTCACGTGACTACAACTTCGAAAGCCAATCAGCAGTCAGTATGCTCTGGCCCTCATAAGTACCACCTGCCCTGAGTCCTAACTACAGCCTGGTAGGAGGTAAGTTACTCTCGGCTTGGAGCCCGAGTTGGAAAGTTACTTAGCGCTTTGCAAAAAATAAAAAATAAATAAATAAATAAAAAGAAAGAAAAAAGGAAAATTAAAATAATAAAAATAAATAGTCTTCAGGTATCATACTACACGATCCCATGGATAACTGAAGGCATACACAGACTACATAGCTCGGGCTGCTTACCCCCCGCCAAGTATATTGATAATTCCCCACAGATAGCCTCACATAGTCACACATCCTTGACAGGTCATTTGTTTATCCCGTGTCTCGGGTGATGGCAGAGAGGCATTTATTTTCCTCCTTCAGATTGATGAAACCAGTCAAACTGTCAAAGACATTCCAGTCTTATATTACACTTTCCTCTTCCTCTCGTATTTTCCGGCTGTTGTCTTTCCTGATGTCCACTTCTGTGAATATTACAGGGTAAAATTGTCAGAAACAGGTCTAGTCAGACAACTATCAGAGGGGTTTGCACTGTAAAGAGTGAATCACATACTGTATGTACTATTTACGGAAACAGTATACATCAACCTTTGAAAAATATCTTTGTCACCGCCACCAACAAAGACGGCGGCTCGATCTAATTCGGCTCACCACCTTGGGCTGCAAGCCTCAGCGGATCTAGTGATGCCTATCTAGTTATGCAAGACATGTATCTTCACTGGGTAACTAATACTAACTATTGATTTCTAGTCAACAAGCTGTGTGCAAAAGTATCTTATGCGGTGACTGCACTCTCCCAGCTTAGATAGTGTATACGAGATTTACCCTCGAGCAAGCCATCTCGCGAAGCCGCGTTCTTATTTACCTTTTCCTTTCTAGTGCCTTTGTCAAATTTTCATTGCTGTATCAGCATAATGAATGACTGAACGACCCCTGTTTCCATGTCTTTTTAAAAGCGCTGCTGTTCCTCTGCATCCTCTGCATCCTCTGCGGTGTGTTTCTTCCAACGATATTTCTTCAAACAACCCTGATTATCTTCTACGTCGGCTTTCACTACGTACCACGTACCTTGTCTTCTAATCAGACACGATGGCAGCTGAATTGCCCAAAGACAACGTCGGCCTCGACTTTCAATTCTGGGCCAACTTGAAATACTGTGGCAGCGGGTTCGATGACCAGGCGGACTGGGGTGGGTTGTTTACAGCAGTGCTGAACGGACCTGTGGCTAATTCATCCTTCTCTAGAGGACTTTCAGATGCGCTTCTCTGCCTCTACCTCCGGTCCTGGCACACCGCTACGTCCAGGCCTCAGGGTCAGCCAAATTGGCCATTTCGGAAGTCCGGGCCCTCTCGCGGTGGCTGCTGTAGGTTTCGCAGTTCAGGACGAGACCACCCTTCGCGAGACGGAGTTCTGCATCCTGATCATCGTTCCTCCTCCGTCTCCGGACGACCCGCAAGAGAGTTCCGAGGAAACAATTGTCCATCGCTACCTCGATCTCTACAAGAAGCAGGCCTGGGTGGAACTCCTCGGCGGGCTGGAATCGGCCTGTAGACCGGTCGTCACGGCGACCAAGACGGACGAGGCCAGAGACACGTTTGAGTCCGAATTGAAACACGGCTCCCGGCTTTTCCAGCTGGTTCCGGGGGAGGATGCAGACACGCCCGGATTCGAACCGTTTCAGCCGGAGCCCATGAGAGTCGACTGGGGCCTAGTCAAGGAGGATGTCAAAGACGTTCCGGTTTTTGCCTTGTCGGACGTCGAGCGGTTTCGCTTGTTGACGAATCAGGTCCACGAAGTCACCATCAACGGGCGGGCCTATGTCTACAAGCTTGCCAGAGATCCGGAGTTTGTCCGAGAGATCTCGATGTTGCGGAAGCTGGAGGCGTTGAGCAGGAAAGGACACCCCACTCTCCGGGCCCCGAAGCTGGAAGGGCTCATCGGCCTGGATACGATATTCGAAGGGATTCTCATGACGTGCATCCCGTCCCCCCGCAGTCTGGATCGTCTGATTCTCGGTGACTGCGAGATAAGCCTCGCCGACCGTCAGAGGTGGTATGACCAGGTCTCCGAGGCCGTGCAAACTCTGCATCAGGAGGGTCTCTGCTGGGGAGATGTCAAGGCGGCAAATGTGGTGATTGATGGCGAAGGCGACGCCTGGCTGATCGATTTCGAAGGCGGCGCCAGCTGGGGCTGGATCGACAAGAAGCTGAAAGATACCATGGCTGGAGACTTGCAAGGCTTGAGCAAGCTTCACGAGATGTTGGGCCTGGGAGCCTCCTGACTCAGTGCTGTGCTGTTGTACTCCGCATTCGAGAAGTACTTCTCTTGCCTCCTGTGTCCTGTGCTTTATTTCAGCTTTTCTCTCTTTTCGCTGTTCCAGCTCATAGATCTGTACCAACTCCCCTGTCATTTGATTTCCCGCCTTTGATTCTTTTTCTTTGTTTTGGCTGCTGCCCAACCTTTGCCATTGCACCGGCCTGTTGAACCTCATCTTCGTACATTTGACTCTCCACGGTCTCTGCTATTATGCCCGTCTGTTCACTCGTTTGCTTTCGGTTCCAACTCAATGCTCTTTCACTCTATCTCTCGAGAACTATTACTGTGCTCAACTCAAAGATGTAATTGAATCCGGGCATTACTAACAGACATCCCTTGTATGAAAGCTTCCATCGTAGCATGATCTGTCTACACGAAAGTTGACGGCAGCCTGCAGCCTGCAGCCTTGCCTGAGGCTGCTCGTTCACCGCCCATCTCGGTGGCCTCAGCTAGTTCTCGCAGTTAGCCTGACGTAGTCAGAATCCAAACATCTTCCACCTCTCTCAGAGGCGTCATCAAAAGTGACATTTCTGTTGTCTAGCTAATCGAGCCTCAATACAAATCTTCCAGTATGACGTTTCCTCACCGCCCTTATCCTTTGATTCATGATGTGTCCGCGCTTGTCTAAGACTCCGACGTCGCTACCCAGCGTGAACGGACTATCCAGGCGAGCCCGTGTCGATTCTGAGAATGTTTCAAGAGCCATACGCCTAAGTGTAAAACCTTGAGCCACCAGAGCTGTAGCCGTGGTGGCTGTGTAAAAGTTTGTATTGAGATTCGATCCCTCTATGAACACTTCAGGATCCACCGGGGCGTTCCATTGCAGGCTTTGATGTGACAGCCCGGGGTCGGTCTGGATGCGCCCTCTTTCGTCATTCCGGCTCCAATATGATAACTTTTCAGGCAGATAGACCGACTGTAGCATGGACTTGGAGGTCAGCTGTGTGGAAAGGGGACGGGCAGCTGTGGGTGAGGACACAAGACCTTGAACAGTTATTCTTCTCTCTTCCCCCCTCTCCTGTGTATCTTGATCCAGTCTATAAGAGAGCCCGATCCCATCTCTGACGCGGTTATTATCTTTTGCTCGCATATTTGTTGCTCTTTCATCATTTACCTAGCCTCCTTGCAACGCGTCCTTCTGTTTGGAATCACCTCCATCCTCCATATCCCCAACCCAGTCCCAACACATAATGTCTGACAACTCCGAAAACACCGAAAGGATTGCGAGCAGCGACTCATCCATTAGATTTGGGCGATATAAATTGGGTTTCAGGGTCAGCCTTGAGAGATCCCCCTTGGCGAGCTCCTCGACCCCTGAGCCCAGTCCTCCCACCACCACCACCACCACCACCACCACCACCACCACAACCACCAACACTACCACCACCAATACATCTGGTAGTTCTACCACTGAAGGAAAGTGAAGAACCTCGAGCCCTGGTAAGGATGGATTGATTTCTTGCGAGCGACGAAGACAAATCATGCAAAAGCTGATAGATGCAGATCGTGATGGATAGGGAATTCGGAAATCAGAGTAGAGTCTCAGGACTTTGCGACCCTGTCCTACTTGACGGATGCTTGGAAGCGCTGATGGTGATGGAGAGCGGTGCTGTTGTGTTATTGTTATTGTTGTTATTGTTATTGTTGTTATTGTTGTTGTTGCTGTTGTTGTTGTTGTTGTTGTTGTTGTTGTTGTTGTTGTTGTGAGGGGGATTGATATTGGAGGCAGGGGATGCGGCGGTGGTGTGTGCGCTGTTGATTTTCCTTCTCCTGTCAGTAATGACTTGCTCTGGTGTCATCTGTTATTGTCACCAACTTTGACCTTAGGACAGTCAGCTTTTTGGTACAACTTATTATGCTGTTTGTCTATCTTCTTGCCGGGTAATCAATCGCAACGCACGTGTAGCTGTAGGCCGGTAGTTGCTCTGTTGGTAGAGACTAGATACGCACTTGTATTCCTAATCGGATATCTCCTTTTTCTTTTTGCAAGAAGCCCGAGGTCTCGCAAGGTCCTACGTTTAGATTCGGAAGGTGACCTCAACTGATGTTTGCTTCATAAAGGGTGCTCGTTCCCACCAGCTGTACTTCCTAGGTATACAGAAAACACTTTGCACAGTAGGGTAGGTTGATTCCAGCCGGGCCCTTTGGTGCGTGCCTGAGGCTAGCTAGTGGTCTTTCCTCTAGCACTTAGGGTTGATCTGATCTAGTTGCCTTCCCCCCCCCTCGAAAAGACATTCCAGCCCAACGACCCTCCTCCGCGGTCTACCAGTTACACTCAGTTACACTGATAGGAACAAGCTGAAATCTGTTTTAAGTGGACAGTTGGGCAACATATCCCCACACGACTGTCCACACGACCAGTCACCGGATCGAGAAGAATACCACCGCTCCTTGGTTTTACTGTGGGGATTGATGTCTCTTGCTCTGCTACCCTTCCTCCTTAGGGCAAGATACAACGAGATTAGAGAGCAGGGAGTCAGGGAGACAGGGACCATCGTAACCACTGAGTCAAAAGATCTGGTTCTGTCTTGTGTGTTACCCCATCCCACCCCACCCCCCTTTTCTTCCCAATTACACTGAACTTCAGCGGTGAGAGGGGAAAACAACAACAACAACAACAACAACAACAACAGCAGCAGCAGCAGCAGAAAGGTAAATGGCAATTGGCGATACGAGCACTGAGACAAGACAAACCACGCAAGGGCTCTAGTGAGAAGCGTAGCGTGCAATCTTTGACCGCGTTCGAGACCTTTTCCAATTCCCGAAGAGACAAAATAAGGAGGAGCCCAGCCCAGCCTAGCCAACTTGAACCTTTCAGGACTAGTAGGCAGAGCTGAGACATGCGCCTCAGATGGTAGAGCCGGCATGAACGGGGATAGTGTTAGGCGGGCCAAAACAACTTACCTACCTACGGACTGCTCATGTTGCACAAGCAGAGCTACCTAGTCTCATTCTTCCGACTTTCTTTTTCTTTTTTTTTTTTCTTTGTGTCTCAGCAACACGGTGTTACTGAATGTTCAAACGGAAGAAGTATTCCAACTCAAGATGCTTCTTTGGATCGATCCCCCTAAATGTGGGTGTGTAATGATTTAGCACTGGCTACTAGTCACGCTATCAGATGTATAATTTTCCTTTTCCGTGCCGAGGTACCGGCAACCCGGTACATTCCCCTGCCTTAACCTAGTATCTTGTCACGAACGACATCAGCAGTGCCTGGAGGGGTCGGAGCCGCGCTTAAGCTTAAGCTTCAGCTGCGCGAGGTTTTGTACACATATACAGTACGTACGTTTATTGCAGATCAGGGAGGAGTGGATAGTGGTGGATCCGTTCCGCCATCGTGACTGCTAGGAAGTGACCATCGGTAAGATTCAGCGAGCTCCACAGGCTGGCTAATTGAAACATGTGCCCAAGGTGCCATGAAGATGGCTGTTACTGTTAGACGTCGGCATGAAACCTAATTCCGTAGAATGTGGCTCCCTGGAATGGGGCAGAGAAAGCCACTGACTGCATCATGGGATGATATCTTTGCACGGTACAACCTGGGACTGTTCAGCCTTCACAGAAATTGCACCAGAGATTGAGCCTGCAGCCTATGGACCAGCCTCAGCTACTACCTGAGGTATCTCAGGGGAGTATTCTGGTGCAGAATGGGAATGTCACGGCCGTGTCAGATCAGGCTGAGATGCAAACGCTCCTATGCCTCCACCATAGTCCTTCCTCGCCCTGGTCCCACGCTATTGCCCGGTTTCATAGACGGCACACGTTCATGTGTGGCGACAGACCGCGCCGCTGCGGCAGTCTCTGGGCTTTGGAGTGACCACCGTCTGCGATATGACTTGGAGGCGCAGTTCGTGCCGGAGCTGCGCCGTGCAGCGGTGGAGGACCCAGACGCTGCAGATTTCCGGACCGCCAGCCAGCCAGCAACCATCGCGGGGGGTAAGGTTCTGGATTTGAAGGCTCTATCCATGTTGCTGACTCGTCATCTTGTGTATAAATGATTTAGCTGGCCGGAAGTTCTGCTGAGTGCACGTGACCCAAGATGAGACGGTGCGTTGCTCCTTCTACCCATCCCCTTTAAGCCAATGTGGCAGCCCTAACCCGATGCAACCCCCACCCTACACATATAGACACACGCCCTTCTGGCCAGATACCCCGATCTCCGCTCCCAATCCGACATTGATGCTTATCTTGCGGCCCGCCGTCGCGATGCAGATTACATCAAGTTATTTCATGAAGACGGGGTCAGTCTAGCGGTCGAAACCCCCCGTGCCATCCCTCGCTCTGCAGCAACGCATCGTGACCGGGGCGCACGCTCACGGCTTTCTGGCGCTGGCACAACTGTCAAAGTGCTCAAGTATTTCATCGACATGCTAAGGTTGGGGGTGGATGGCATGAGTCATACATTCTGCGAGACGCGCCACCTCCGCAGGAGGTTATCGACGCCTACAGGCTGAATGATGCGTCTGTACCCCGATCCCACAATAACTTGGTAGAACGAGACTAACCGTCACGACCCCCTATCCAAGTGTAAAGACACTGCAACCCGACTCTCAGCTGCCTCGGGAGCGTGACCCATGAAGGACATGCCCTCCAGCAACGCTACGCGCAGGACCCGCGCATTCAGCGTGTGCTTGCCCCGCCCGTCAAGACAGCCTTCTGCGCCTGTATGGGTCTGGCGCGCCCTCCATGCACAGTGGGTTATGCCTACCAAACCGTGCGAGCCCTCAAAGCGGCAGGGGTCGATATCGTGGTGTGAGTTCGACTTTCTTACGCCTTTCTCCCGGTGGCCGACTCCGAGTGGCTGCCCCATTCACTGACTCACGTTTTCGTCTTAGGGAGAGCGACGCCCATATTCCAGCAGTGGGAACCGGATACGGCCGGACGCTACACCAGGAGCTAGGCTTACTGATGTCTGAGTGTGGCTTCACCCCGGCCGAGGCACTGGAAGCCGCCACAGCGACGTTCGCGCGACGCTTGCGCCTGGGCGACTGAGGGAGAATCGCCGTCGGGCTTCGGGCGGATCTGGTGCTGGTCGAGAGAAATCCATAATGTCGAACATTCGTGGCACGCTGAATCTGCGCGGTGCATGGAAGAAAGGCACCTTGTGTTTCTGTTTACAAGGCGAATTAGGGTAGATAGTACTGTACACGGGAATGTCGTCGATCCTCCCGCTCAGGAGATCCGGCGCACAAAATGTGTATTTCTTCGGACTTCCTTTAGAGAATATTGTTGAGAACAATTAGGGTTGAGGGAAGGTATGATCACAAGTCCCTGAAACTATACAACTGACCCCGTCAAGTATCACACTGCAAGCTTCTCCCCCTTCATCAAGAGGCTGGCAACCAGATGGGTCCCGCCACCCACACACACCAGAATGAACACCTTCTGCATGGCTTTGGTAAAAGCCAGGATGGCCGTCATCTTGTGCTCGGCGTCAAGGTTCTGGAATAGAGCACTCTGCGCGCCAGTCACGATGCTCTGGATGTCGGCGGTAGTGTAGCCGGTGCCAGCAAGGGCCGCGGTTAGCCCGCTCTGTGCATAGGTCTGGAAGGCTTGGCCAGCAATAACGAGGGCGATGACGGAGCCGCCAATCTGAGCGAAGTTCTGCAGGCAGAGCGCGCCTCCTTCCTGGCCGGGGGCCTTGAGGCTGGCGACGGCGTAAACCCAGCTGGAGCGTGAGGCCCGTGCCGACCGCGGTGAGAATCGTGAAGCCATAGATATAGCTCTCCCGAGTATCCGGTGTCAGGTAATAGTCAGCAGCACGCTGCCTAGAATGATAAAGAGCGCGAAGACGCGATACACGGGCTGGTAGTACTTGACTCGCGCAATCAGCGAGCCAGCGCCCAAGTTCAAGAGCACCGTTACCACAATGTAAGGCAGCAGCCGCACCGCCGCGTCCAGCGCCGAAATCCCCGTGCACAAACTGGAAATAGATGGGCACATAGTAGACGACAATGAAGAGGCAGGTAATGGTGCTCGAGGTCGCCACGTACAGGAGAATCTGAGACCGAGACCGAAGAAGCTGGACTGGCACGCATCGGTCCTCGAGCGTGGTCAAGATGCACCAGGCCTGCTGCACCCCCCACAACACCCACAGGACCGCAGATACCACGATGGTCGCGATGGTACGCCCGTCGGCCCACCCCCACTGGCCCCCGGCCATAGTAAAGGCCAGGGTAAAGGCTACCCAGGTGCCGGCTCCAAGTACGAACCCAGCCCAGTCGAGACGGCGGAGACGGGCCAGCAGCGGGGTCTCCGCTCCGGGATTGACGGAGGGCATACAGAGCCAGGTGACCGGGATGAACACCCCAGCAATAATCAGATTGATGTAGAAGGAGAAGCGCCAGGTCACGGACAGGCCGTGAAACAGCCGCCAATCACCGGACCCAGCACCGCCCCCAGGCCCCAAGTGATGCCCGTGCCCGTGATGTAGGCGCCGCGCTCCTTAGGGTTGGTGAAGCTGGTGAACAAGTTGAGACAGCCCATATACAGTCCGCTACCCCCTGCTCCTGCAAAGACACGACCAACAATCAGGGCAGCCATGTTAGGGGCCGCACCGCACAGCGCCGATCCCGCCGCAAAGATCACCGTCGACCCAATATAGGACCACTTCATGTGAAAGCGCGCGTACAACACATCGCACGCACCGATCACCGCCACTGACCCCAGCGGAAATCCAAATCCAATCCACGACAGCTCGTCCACCTCCCCAAACTGCTCCACGATCGTCGATTGCACATCTGCGGCGATGGTAGCGTCCAAGCCGTAGACAAACAGCGAGACGTAAAGTGGGATGCATACCCCGATCCACCGTATCCCCGTTATGGTGCGAGCCGAGGAGGGGGAAGGGGAAGAGGTGGCGCCGGGCTTGCTGTCGGATGGAGGCAATGTGCTACCACTTGTGGACTTCGGGAGACCCGTTGGGGCAGACGAGAAACCGGCTTCCTCAGCCGCATGACTGTTGTAGGTATCGCCTGCTTTCTCCATAACGTTGGAATGAAAATGTCGTTGGTAAATGAGCCACCTCAGATGAATAGGCAGACAGCTTGTCTAGGGGTTTGGAGGAGGGGGGGGGTTTGGTTTGCAAATGCGGACACCGAGGAAGGGGATTTAATAAATATACATATATATGTTTTGCGGCGGCAGAGAAGCCCGAGAGAATTCGGAGATTACTGGGTCAATTGGACGGAGGATTTGAATGTTAACCAACATCAGAGCTGAGAATCAATTCAAAAACTCCTGCCACTTGATCATCCGCTGCGAGAGGTCAATCACTTCGCCGTCGGCCACCATGACCCCTTGACCGCGATGATGAAAGACGGTGCCAGGCCGATCCCCCCTTCTGGTCCATGCTTGGACGGGTCGGAGCACCCACATGGCGTACTTGGACATCAGAGTCGTATCCTCCACAACACACTCAATGTTGCCCAAGATGTGCGGAGCATCTATCAAGGGGGGCTCGACCTGGTTTGCGGGGCGTGCTTCGAGGGCGAATCGCTCCCACTTGGTGGGTCCCCCGTCGGCCGCGGAGCAATTCCCAATATCGACCACCTCGGGGGCCATTTTCACTGAAGGAATGGCCAGCACGCATGCGCGATGTTTGCGCAGGCGGGCGAATGAGGCGTCCCAGGGGCCCAGCGTGATGCCAATTAGCGGCGGTGACTCGTGTTGCATCATCATATGAAAGCCGATGGTCAGGACGTTATGAGTCGCGTCACGCAGGGATCCAGTGGTCACCAGCAGCACTGGACCCGGCTCGATCAGGCGATAGACGTGAGCCAGGGGATAGGGGTCAAATTGGACGACCTTGTGGTCCTTGTGGTGGCCTCATTTCGGGGTCATGATTCGGCGAGCTGCGGTTCGGATTCGTGGGCGAAAGAGGAGGGAGAGGGGAAGACTGGTCGAGAAGGCCATAGAGGGACGATCGGTGCAGAAGAGACATCACAAACAACGCAACGGGGGCAAGAAATAGTCCGGAGTGGTGTCTCTTTGTCAGAAAAACATCGGGAGACAACACCCACCTCGAAATATTTCGGGATGGGTCCAGCGGATCGGCTGGGGCCGTGTATATGATATGGTGTTATGCCCACATTGTACTGCTTAAGCATCACTAGTCAGAAAACCACTGCAAGGCTTGCCCCCGCTGCCTTCTGGCTGTAATCCGGTCCATCGGCTCCTGTCGGCTCATTACAGTGACGTTTGTACAGCTGGAAATACTCGGGATACTGCGACTATTTTAACCATAGCTGGCCACTCACTCTTCGCTCTTCGACTGCGACCGCCGTCAGTACAGTACATCTTAACCCTAACTTCTCTCCCGTTATGTCCGCCAAAGAGTCTCCCTTGGCTCAAGCGGCTCCCCGCGCCAAAGGCCCTCTCGGTCGTTATCGTCTTTTGTCTTCCACCGCGTCAGTCCGCGTCAGTCCGCTGTGTTTGGGGGCCATGAACTTCGGTAATGCATGGAAAGACTACAGTAAGGCCCTAAGCGCCCTCTCCCCCCCCCCCCCCCCCTCCCACTAAAAAGTCAGCAACCAAGCGCTGACGACTGTGGATTACAATGGGAACCTGCGATCAGAAAACTACCGAGAGTATCCTGGACTACTTCTACAGTGAAGGGGGGAACTTCTTCGATACCTCGAACAACTACCAGGCCGAGGAGTCCGAGCGGTGGATCGGAGAATGGATGAAGAAGCGCGGCGTGCGCGATCAAATGGTCGTCGCTACCAAATTCTCGACCAACTTTCACGCTGGTCGCGGTGACCAGGAAATAATTGTCAATTTTAATGGGAATGGCACCAAGAGCCTGCACACCTCGGTGCATGCAAGTTTGGAGAAACTTCAAACCACCTACATTGAACCTGGTACGCTTACTTCCACAGCCTGAGAGGAGAAAGGCTGACCCGAGGAAAATGAAAGCTCTATGTGCACTGGTGGGATTTTGCCACCTCGATCCCTGAACTGATGCAGTCACTCAACCACCTGGTCGCCGCCGCAAAAGTTCTCTTCCTCGGGGTGAGCGACACCCCGGCCTGGGTGGTGAGTAAAGCCAACGAGTACGCGCGCAACCATGGGCTGCGTCCCTTCAGTGTCTATCAGGGCCGGTGGAATGCAGCGTTACGGGACTTTGAGCGGGAGATCCTGCCCATGCGTCGAGCGGAGGGCATGGGGATTGCCCCCTGGGGCGCCCTGGGGGGCGGCACCTTCGTGTCTGAAGCCCGGGAGAAGCGCGAGGGACGAGCAGTGGAACCCGGGGAGAACGAGCGACAGGTGTCGCGCGTGTTGGAGAAGTTGGCCCAGCGAAAGGGCACGCTTCTAACCAGCATCGCCCTGGCCTATGTGACCAGCAAAGCCCCCTATGTTTTCCCCATCGTTGGCGGGCGCACGATCGATCATTTGCGCGGAAACATCGAGGCACTCACCCTCAAGCTCTCGGAGGAGGAAGTTCGTGAGATCGAGGCTGCTTTACCATTCGACCTGGGGTTTCCCATGAACTTCCTGTACGGAGGGAGCTCTGTGGTCGAGCACCCGGGGGCCGTCTGGATTCTGCGGATGGGAGGTGAGCTCGAACATGTGCCAGAGCCGAAGCCATTGTCCAAAGCATGATGAAGTTGGATGGAAATCCTGGATTTCCCTCTGTACCCTCAGGTGTAGCACTTCTTTGCAAGCAATGATCAATTGTCATTGGTAAACATGTTGCATACTACTAGTACTTTTGATATTGGCCGGCCGAGAGTTGGCGGATTCGCCGAACCTGAGGCCATAATGTATACGTTAGTGATGGCGGTTTAGTCGTCGTTCCCAGGTTCAAGGTCTCTCGATCTTTGGAAGCTTGTCAGGATTTGGCACAATGAGGGAAAGAGGGGATTTCTACTAGTCCCTACTAGGCAGTAGGTAGTACACACCAGTAGCAACTTATAGTAAGCCCTAACAATTCCTCCGTTGCTCCGGGCGAAGGCCAAAATCAGTGGATGGATAAATGTTGACTTGGAAACTCCACGTAGTGTTTGCGCCGGTGTTTGAGGGACAAATCATGAAGCTATTCTCAATACTTGTCCAAAATTGTCAATCCTATGCACTGACCTCGAGCCAAACCGGCCTTCCGTTTTTAGGGGCAGATGCACACGTAGAAGATATCCGAAACGTTCAAGTATCGTTTGGGGAGCCGAACTGGGGAGCGAGGACTGGAGTATATGACCGCAAGAGAAAGAATTAGAGAGGGCTATGGAGAGCTCGGAGTGAAGTCCAGTCCAAAGGACCGGAGTATGGATCTCATCAAGTGCCCCCTTCCCTTCCCATATCAGCCGCCGTGTCAGGGTTAAAAATGGCATGCCCTGATTTCTCTGATGCTTGACCGGGAATGTACACTCTAACCCCTGGCTAATGCACATTGACTTGATTTCTTACAGTGTCGCTCATAAGTACTGGCGATGTATTACTGTTTGCGAGACAAGGATCGATGAAACATGCGATTCATCCTGCAATAGAGAATACCTTGATTGAGAAAGACTAGCATAGGCTGCGGGTAGTAGTTTATGTGGTAGTTCAAAAAAAGTAAAACCAATGGAATGCTTTAGCCAAGATCCCACACTGCCTCCTCAAATATGCATGCGCAGAAAGATCTCAAGCACATACCGGACAAATCGCACCAACCAGCCCGATGCCTGCCCATTCTCATCCTCCGGCTCATGCGGCCGAGGCCCGCGGCGGTCGCCCCAGTAGCTCTGGCCAGGGCTGACGGGGTTCGAGAAATCGCGACATTGCGGGTGCTCATAGTCCTCGAGGGTGCCCATGGGCCAGATGGGGACCACGCAGACCTCGTGGTCACCGCAGCCACTACACTGCTTCCACGTCGTCCAGGCCAGGTAGTTTACCAGCTCCCGGAAGTGGTCCACGGCGGTTTGGTAGTCGGGCTCCTGCCAGGCGGCCAGCATGGTCGCACAGATACTGCGGGCCACGGAGTGGATGGCAGTGGCCGCGACGCCATCGACGGCGATCTCGCCGGGGAGGAACTGGTGCGCGCAGCGTTCGCGCTCAGCGTCGGTATCGCGGTCGGAGTAGTCGATGAACGGGACCAGCATGGTCTCGATCTCCGCATGCAGGTCCGCCACCGTGGCCACGTCCCCGGACGCGAGGTAGCGGATCTCGCGCGCGTAGCGCTCCACGACCATGTCGGCGATCGCCTGCCAGTCGTACAGGTTCTCGGCGGCGGTGTGGTCCAGGACGAGACGCCGCAGGTCGTCGCGGATGGGCCGCAGCTGCTGCGCGGAGAGGTGCATCAGACGGGGATGCTTGAAGGTCTCGTTCGTCGAGTGGAACAGGTCCAGGCCGTACGTGTAGGCGGACACGAACGTCTCGTAGTTCAGCGCGACGCGGTGGCCGCCGATGCCGCCGTACCGGGCCGTGATCGCCTTCATCCAATCCGCGCCTCCCCCGGGCCCCCTTTTCCTTTCCCCTTTCCGCTGCCCTTCCCTTTACCGGGGCCTCCCGGTCCCCCAGAAGACTCCTTATCCGACTTGACCTGCGTGACACGCACCTCCTTCAGATCCCGCGCGAAGTCACAGAGGATGATCTCAAACCCGGCCTCCATGCGCAGGAAACCGTCCAGCCGTCCTTGGAATTCCTCACGAGCCATGCGGCAGAACTCCACTGCGCGCGCGCGCTCCCCATGCATCGCCCCATCGCTGGGCAGGTTATCCTGGAACAGGATCCGGTCCTCGCCGTCGAGCGTCCCATTGGCGGTCTTCCCTGCTGCCATGCCGTCCGCGTACAGCAGCCGAAGATCCTTGGCTGCGGTGTAGGTGTGCAGCCAACCGCCTTCGGATTCCTGTTGCTCAACCTCCGCCCGCTTCTCTTTCCGCAGATCGCCCTTTTCTCCGCCGTCGTCGTCGCCGCCATCGTGAGGAGGCGGTGGCGGATTCTTAAATGGGCCCGGCCGGGCAAAGACCAGCGCATGCTCGGGCTCAAAAGCCAGCCACTCCGTCCCGTTCACCGGCGCGGGGTTGGCGTTGCCATGGTAGAACTGCGTGCCGGCGGGGACGGTCGCCAGGAAGAAGGACATGCCGTTGTGCTGGAGGGAAGAGCCCCATTGGCGCATCGACGAGTGGATCGAGTTGAAGATGTGGTTTGCATTAGGGGAGAACTCGGTGGTGGTGGTGGCGGCGGTGGTGCTCGCTACCCATAGTAGGGACGACACAAACAGGCGGGAGACACCCATGGTGGTGTCTGGGAGTAGGGGGTGATGACAACGATAAGGTTGGGTCAATGGAGATGGGTGGAGTGACTCGATATATGTATGCCAGGCAAGCGCCAACGCCTCGGAAAAAGAATAGGAGGCAACTTTTGTCTGGAAAACCCGATTGGGGACTTCCTAGTGGGGGATGGTCGGTCTGACGCGTCAGCGCTCAGGCGACAACTTTTACGGCGTACAATCCTTTATCTTGCAAGCCTTGTGGAACGAGGCCCTGGTGTTCCTTGCCTGCAGCAAGGGACACTGCATGGTGAAGTGGTACCAAGCCTGAGTTCGATGACATGATCCGGTCCTCTCAACAGTTTCTCTCTATAATTCCGATATTGTCAAACGAACTGAAACAAAGCTTGAGTACAACAAACTGCACGTCAGATAAGCCGCGGGAAGAGAAAAAAGGAACTTCAAATCTAATCTTATCGCCGAGACCAGCGCGGACCTTGTCGCCCGGACAAGTAATAACGCCCGACCAACCACAAGTATGCCCGAAGACCGAAGCACTAAACCCGAGATTCTCTTGCCATCATTCGCCGCTCCGAGCCCAAACCAAGCCCAAGCCCATCTTCACCAACACACTGACTCCAGCCTTACGAACCATGCCTCCCCACCCCACCTCCGGCAAGTCGCGCACTCTCCTTCTCACGATCGATGCTTTTGGCACTATCTTCCACCCCCGCGAATCCGTCCCCCAACAATACGCGTCCGCCGCGCACAAATTCGGCCTCCCTCGCTCCACCGTCACCCCGGCCCGCCTGCAATCCGCCTTCAAGGCCGTCTTCAAAGCTCATTCCAAAGCCCACCCCAACTACGGTCGCGCCCAAGCTCTGCGCGGCGAGTACGGCGGGCCAAGGCAATGGTGGGAGGAGGTGATCCGGGGCAGCTTCGCCCGCGTTTTAGATGCCCCTAGCTCTACCGCCGCCGCCGCCGCCGCCGCCGCCGCCGACTCCTCGTCCTCCACCCCCACAAACAGCACAGTACCCGACGGCCTCGTCCAACATCTCCTCGACCGCTTCGCATGTCAGGACGGCTACGCCCTCGACGCCAACGCCGACGCATTCTTCACGCGACTCCGCCACATCAAAAGCACCAGGACGCGACTGGGCCCGTTTGACCGTGTCGTGGTCGGCGTGGTGTCCAACTCCGATGACCGGGTGCCGGCCGTGCTGGAGTCGCTAGGTTTGCGGGTGGGGATGTGCCGGGCCGATCAGGATGTCTCGAGCACCCAACTGCCGGGATTCGAGATGCGAGGGCGCGATGAAGACCGGGTCAACAATGCAGAGGGCGACGAGGGGATTTACGATCTGGATATGGTGATCACCAGCTACGAGGCGGGAGCGGAGAAGCCCAGCCCCGTCATCTTCGAGGTGGCCCGGCGCCAAGCCATGAAGCTGGTGGGCGCGAGTGAGGAGGACTGTCATGGCAGCAATAACAGCGGATGGACGTGCGTCCACGTGGGCGACGACTACGAGAAGGACTATCGCGCGGCGACCGAGGCCGGCTGGAGGGCATTCTACATTCCTCTCGGGGAGGACGCGGAACGGCCGTCCCAGGGATCGAAGACGGGGTCGCTAGTGGACGTGATATCCGAGTTGCAGCGGTTCGAGTAGGGCGTAGTGGCTGTACTGTATCCTCCAAGACTTGCTACTCGGTTATGTAGCAGTAATCCATACCAGAGGCGGACGGAAGTAGAGTAAAATTGCTCCCAGTGTGTGTAGATAGCTTTCAACACGCACTCCGAAGCTTTTCCGATTGCACAATGCCCCCCGTCCGGTTCCAGCCAACGAAGCTGTTGGCAATGTGGCAAAAGCCGTGGTTGTGCGCCCCGCCAATTCCGGATGTGATCCCCGCACAACTCAGGAAACAACTCAGGAATTATGCTTCGCACAATACGATTATAGTTCGTTTCCAGAACATAATAATCAGAATGCCCCAATCAGCTAAGAATCCGGGGTCCTCACGCCAAGTGGAGTAATGTCATCCAGGCATCACTTCTCGTCGATCGTTGGGGATTGGGAGCGCTTGGCTTTTGCAAGCGGAACGTAACCCCGATGGAGTGCGGAGACGGGAGTATAAAACCAGCACACAGCCACGATGACGCATGATTCTTGGTACTGAAGAGGCGAAAAACAGCCTTCCCCCAACCAACCACATTGTCGAAGCAGATCTCGATACGGGATCATGTTATTGGCACTCACTGGCACCTGGGCCACCACGGTGCCGTGTTGACGGAAAATCATATGATGATGATGATTGGAAGGTTGGTGGACTGCGATGATGCAATGACCCTCGTCGGGTTGGTATATAGAGCATAGTCTGTCCTACTCTTAACAGTTAGTTTATTACCTCAATTGTTGTCACTTGAAACAAATCTCGTTCTATCAGAGACACAACCACAACCACCTCTTTCCTTCTGCCCTCAATAAGTACTGAAGATATAGCAAAATGGACCTCGTCCAGAAATACGGCCACCTCAAGCGCGACCGCCGCAAGAGCTCCGCGCAGCGCGAACTGGCCGAGGCGGAGAGGCACCAGGATCAGCAGCGTATGTTTTCAGCCTGCAGTTCATCCCGAATATCTCCATGAGATATAGGGGGGATATCGTTGATGCTGACTGACCTGGATATCGTCGCAGGAATCAACGAGCTGTTAGGCAGTTTCGGGGGCGCGGCGAACGATCACCCGGATCGGCGATCGAGCGGGGCGGGGAATATGGCGAATATGATTCAGGAGTTTAATGCGCGGTATGTTTGACTCATTCCTATCGTTTACGGAAAGAAAAGTTTGTGGCAAGTTGAATTGGGAAGGGGCTGATGTGTGAGCTGTAGACGAAACTCGGAGTCGATGGGCGAGGGTCAGCTTGGGAAGGAGGGGACGGAGCATGCTGTGGAGTGAGCGGCACTCATTTGGTTAGAGCAAAGGGGTTGTTACTCAAGGCTTGTTGAGGAGCATATCTGGGATGGACTGTATTTATAGTGCTACTTTGGCATCTTCATGAATCATGACTGGTTTTGATCGTGGGGATTATTTCTGTTTTGCTCTCTCAGTGGTCTTTGGACTTCCTCTGGGGGCGGGAATTCCACGTGCTAGATAAGGTGTGTATACTGTCCCAAGTACTGTAAGGAGATCCGAACGACTTGGGAAATGTGACCCACGGCCCGGAGGGAGTTCGGCATGTAAATCTAGTTCCGACAGCCCGGTTCATAGCCTATCTAGGAGTCTAATCCTTGTCAAAGGAGACACTAAGGTTCAGTTAGATTCTGAAGAACTCCGTGTGAAGACGGTGAAGCCCTCCCTTCTTGTAAAGCTGTACCTCTATCATGGTATAACTATCACAGTTGCAAGCAGATTTCGCCACATAGTGTAGTATTGTGTCTCTAGAACAATCCTGTCCGGAAAGACAAGTTGGGATTCGGAACCTTCGGGAAGCTCTTTTTGCCAGCGGAAAAAGGGTCCCAAATGGACTGATGGGTCCGTAGCGACAACAAGACACGCCAACAAATCAACTGAGACGAGCTCCACTTGATAGAAGCCTTGCTGACAGATCCAATCGGCCTTTCGGATATAGACCTCCATAGATCACTACGATACCATCCCCGTTTGAAAACAGACTACTTGCCTACGTCCCGACACTACTCGACACTCCAACGCATCCCTTCAAAAGCAGATATGTCCACCATCCTCATCACCGGCAGCTCTCGCGGCCTCGGCTTCGAGCTCGTCCAGCAATTCGCCGCCCTTCTCCCTGAGAACGGCCTTATCATCGCCGCCGCCCGGAACATCACTCCCGCGCTGGAGGAGGTCATCGCGCGCGAGAAGGGCCGCGTGGCGTTCGTCGCGCTGGACATCACCGACGAGGCCAGCGTCGTCCGGTCCGCGGAGGAGGTTCGGGGCGTATTGGGGGATCGGAAGCTCGAGATCCTAGTCAATTGCGCCGGAGTGATTGGGGAGACGCAGGACAAGGCTGGGTTGGTGTAAGTCTCGCCTCTCTGCTTCGCCCAACTTCGTTTCCCATAGACCGATTATATCTGAAATATGCGTACTGACCCGAAAACTGAATATCTAGCTCCTCGGCGGACCTCGATTTTACGCTCTCGGTGAACGTGACGGGCACGCATAATGTCACCCGCTCGTACCTGCCGCTCATGCAGGGTGCGCAGGTAAAAAAGGTTATTAACATGTTCGTCTATTCCCTGCTTCCCTTTCCCGTCCACTCTGGTGCTGCCTTCTGGGTAAGTTTGTTCTTGAAGGGCCGATTCTCACGACATGTGTGTAGCTCAAGCCAGTACGGCTCGATGGCCCGCGCGCGCGCCACTGATTACGCCAAAGTGCCGGCGTACAAGGTCAGCAAGGCGGCGCTGAATGCGTTGACGGTGCAGTATGCTCTGTCCTACGAGGCGGACGGGTTCGTGTTCATGACGGTGCATCCGGGGGTGAGTTTTCCAGCGTCCCTTTCTCGTTTGCGGGCGCAAGGCTAATATGGCGGGGTGGGTGCAAAAGTGGCTACAAACCGATATGGGGGGCAGTGGGGCCGACCTTACCGTTTCCCAGGGAGCAAAGGCTGTGCTGGAGGTGATTGTGGCGGCGGATGAGAAGTCGAACGGGACGTTTAGGAATATTCATGTGGAGGGCTCGGAGATTTATCGTGGGGAGGAGATTCCTTGGTGATTTCTGTTAGCATCGTATAGAGGGTATGTTAGATAGAGATACAGAAGGCATGAGCGCAGTTGAGAACTGTTTTGATTGGGGGTACTTGAACAGTACTCCGTGATCTTCCGGGAGTCCGAATGTTTTAGGAAGGTGGGTCTCAGAGACAACTCGAAGCATCAGCCTAGATCAGATATTGCTTCTAAGACTGAAAGTTTAGAAGCTCTTGATTAAGAAACAGGTCTAGCTTGGGGGATCAGACACAGGATCAGTTCAGTGTCCCTCGAGTTAGTTGGTGTTTGATTACGAGCAAGACTTAGAGGGAGTCCATATCTTAAAAAAGTGAGATCTATGACCCCGTATGATAACTTCGCAGCGCGGGCAATATGTCTCACGTGTCGAAGAACTTGGGCCTGAGTAATTTAAAACTTGCTAGAACATGGGCAATTGGTCAAATGCTTGAAGGGTGGATGGACGTCAGTTGTAAGTTATACCTGTAGGTTGTTCACGACCCAACATACCATTCAATCTTGAACGGGATGCGAGGTGTTGATGCCAAGCCTGTCGTTGATTGGCCACTTTGAGTTCATAGATCGACAGAGTCATCGAGCGGCCACCATGACTTCTGCAACCCTTCTCAGTCTCCGTGAGCTCTCAACTCCTCTTACCTCCCTTTATATAGTCCCAGGGAGTGTTAGGCATTCTACTGATCTCAACATCAGCAAAAGTATCCAATCGTCACCCTTCCACCTCCCACCGCAGCGGCAACCTGCACGACTCCTCCTACAAGGAAGCTCTATAGAGAATGAGAAATCGCGAACATGATCCTTTCCCGACGAGTACAACCGAGCCCCCAACCAGCGACAATGAGAAGCTTCAACGCGCCGGTGGTAGGGGATTGCGACGTCAGTCGACAACACTCAATTCCACCCCCGTTGATGATCCCATCGATTACCCCGAGGGTGGACGCGATGCATGGCTCGTGGTATTCGGTGCGTTCTGCGGTCTGACGGCATCGCTGGGGCTATACAACACAGTGGGCGTCTTTGAAGCTGTTGTCTCCAAAGACATTCTACCGAATGTGTCCTCGTCTACAACCGGTTGGATATTCTCGGTTTACGCATTTGTGAACTGGATCTGTGGGATGCAAATCGGTCCCACCTTTGATGCAATGGGCCCGCGGGCACTGATTCTCGCGGGAACAGTCTGCACGCTGATTGGCATCTTCTCGTTCAGTGTTTGTGAAGGTAAAGCCATGTTGCGATTGCGTCCGAGCATCATATCATATCTTAAGCCCTTTAATCCTCGCTGATAACAATTGCACGCAGAATACTATCAGTTTCTCCTCGCATTCTCCATCCTGACAGGCCTCGGCTCCTCCCTTCTCCTCACGCCGTCAATGGCCTGCGTGGCCCACTGGTTCATGAAGCGCCGCGGTCTGGCTAGTGGAGTTGCATTCATCGGGAGCGGTTTTGGCGGGGTGATATTCCCTCTGATGCTGCAATCCCTCCTGCCCCGGGTTGGCTGGGGGTGGTCGATCCGCATTCTTGCCTTTGTCCTGCTCGTGCTGTGTGCCATCAGCGTGGCCTTTTGCCGTAGCCGGGTGCCGCCGCGCAAGGGCGCAGAGACCACCTGGCGCGATACACTTCCGGACCCGTCCATTTTCCTCGATGGAACCGGAGCCATGGCCCTCACTACCTTCGGGGTCCTCTTCACCGATCTGGCCTACTTCCTCCCCATCACGTACATGCCGAGCTATTACATCGACCGGCAGCACCTGTCCCAGCAGGAGGCGCTGACCGGGTCGGCCGCGTTCGCGTATCAGCTTCTCGCCATTCTGAACGCGGCCTCCTGCGGCGGCCGGTATGTGGCGGGCGATCTGGCGGATCGCTTCGGCCGGTACAACACGATGATCGTCTCGCTGTTCTTCTGCACGGTCTCCGTGCTATGCTTCTGGCTGCCGGACATTGTTGTATCCGATCTCGAGAACGACGCCTTGCTCATCGTCTTTGTCGTCCTGTTCGGCTTCTGCAGCGGCTCTAATGTGAGCCTGACCCCCATTTGTCTAGGCCAGCTCTGTGATACGCAGGAGTACGGACGTTACTACGCGAGCTGCTTCACTGTGGTAGCCATTGGGGTGCTGGCGAGCCTTCCGATCGGCGGGGGCCTCCTGAGCGCCGTGACTGCCACGGGCAAGGGAAAGTATTGGGGTACGGCGCTATTCGCTGGTCTGAACTATGTCGTCGCCTTCTTATGTTTTGTCTGGGTAAGGATCAAGATCAAGGGGTGGGATTGGAGGACCAAATGGTAGCTACGACTGTGAAAGGAAAAGGCGTTCCCGGAGACGAAAAGCATAGAAAGAGTATGTAACCTTCTAATAATCTTGGACCCGGACGGGTAGACTGAGGGGTAACCTGTATGTCAAGTGAAGAGAACTGACGGCGGTCCTGAGGCCTACCTCGGTGGCCCTAGCTAGTTCCGCAGATAGCCTCACGTACTATAGTCCAACTCCACCATCCATCCTCGTCCACATCATAAACTGGCAGGGCTCATGAAATGCCTGGTACCATTCTTACTTTCAAGTTTGAAGTTTACCAGGCTCGAATCGAGGAAATCTTACCTTGCCGAGTTCTTTATGAGTAGATCCGTTCTAGGTCCCTCGATGTATGCCCTAGTCTTTACCAAATTTTAGACTAGAAGATGCATGCTCGGCTGGGTTCCGATGACTCATTTCTCCAACGATTAATGATTAGCCAAATCCAGCTCCATGCAGACCTGCTGCTGTGCGTGTGCCGCTGCCCTAGCACCGCCCATCTTTCAAGCTAGTTCAAGGAAAGTCGTTATTAATTCATTCAATATCAGTGAAAAGTACGCATTGCGAGGGCGCCCCCTGTCGAGTGTACTCGTGAACTGACTCGCTGCATGACGCGGCGAAACCGTCCTTTTTCGCCTACAGGATTACAAGAAGAGACTATGATAAACCTGTTCACTGGCATATGTGCTTGTCCCTTGTCAACTCACTAGTGAAACAAACAAAAGCGTCCAATTTTATGGAATGTTATACAAAAAACGAGCTATATGGTACTCAAACTCGTGATTTCTCTGCTGATAGACGGATCCCCCCACCTCTCTCGAGCTGCGGGCATAACGGAAACATGGTGCACGACCATTCGTTCCAAGATCTCAATCTCATAGGATTCAGGCTTGAACCTCAGCAAAAGCAGTCAAGACCAGCATTCCATTGGGATACTGCTCCTTGTCGAGATCATAGACAATACTGTACCCCCATCTGTGGAACTCCAGGCAGTGATATCCGGTTACCGGGCTGGATCCGTGGAGCCCGCGACTGTCCCAGTGTATTCCGATGCATGAAGATTTACATAAATGAGCAGCCGCCTACAACGAGGAGGTTAGGGACGAAGCGCAAGCCTATGTCGCCCCGAGGCTTGTAGCCCAGGCGGTGATACGATTCTCCGAGAGCGCCATCACCAGGCCGGTGGTACTGGACGCCGGCTGCGGGACCGGGCTGGTAGACAGGCTCTTATGACAGCGGGGGGCGCCTCCTCCTCCTCCTTCTCCTCCTCCTGCTCCTCCTTAACATCCTCCATCGCCGCCATCGATGGGACTGACTTCTCTCCTGCCATGCTCGCCATGGCCAGTAAGACTGGAGTCTACCGCAACCTGATCCGTGGCGATCTCACGACTCGGATCCATGTGGTGGCGGATGCCGTGTATGATGTCGTGGTCTGCGTGGGCACATTTACCATCGGCCATGTTGGCTCGCACCCGGCGCTGAGGGAGTTTTTCTGCGTCACTAGGCTAGGTGGCGACGTCGCCGCAACGATTCTGGAGGAGGTCTGGGTTTCCGGAGGCTTCCAAGAGGAGGTTGAAGCGTTGGCCGCCGAGGGCCAGGTGGCTGTGGTCTTCCGGGAGCTAATCGACTACGTCAAGGGCCATTCTGATAAAGCTATGCTGGTGATCCTGAAGATGACCACCTGCGACTGATGATGTGCGGGCTTGTACAGATCAGAACATGGAAGCCAACAGAGAGACACCCGAAGGTTGTTGTGAAGCTCGCCCTTTTGCATAGTACTCAGGAGTTAAGAGTGTGCTAGGAACAGTGAACCATATATCATAAATCAATGGCTGAAATAGTAGGTAGCAATATATCCGTTGCCTAGTATTGTACAACCTTCGACACTTGAGATATCTGTCTATTGAATGGGAGCCCTGCCTGACTTGGCAACGTCCCTATCCGCTATGTATCATCGAGCGACTGCAAGAAAAGAACAAGGTCCGTTCCTCGCCTGTGAGCTTTCTGATATGGCACAGATTCACTCTAACGTGAACCATGGCCTTTGTTGACTGTTTGGCCTCGCAGTGAGCAGTCTGGGTAAGTCTGGTTCATTTCTGTGTGAATGGTAGATTCTCAGCTATGCTGCGACCTGACCACTGAAACGACTACCTGTGGACTGTATCATCAAGGCCCCTATGCGAGAACGCTATCGTCTAAAAAGAGGTTCGAATTCAAAAACGCCGCGGAGGAAAACCATTCTTCAAGATCAAAGGTCGGAAGGGTGGGATCGACTCCGTGCAAGTTTTCCTCCGGCAAGACGTTCCATGGGCATTCCGTGGGAGGCGAGAGTGTTGCTCCTCCTCCTCCTCCTTTTCCTCCCCCTCCTCCTCCTCCTCGTCCTCCCATCTCCTTTAGTCCTCCCTCTTGTATCATAGTCGACACAGCAGGCTCTGCTCCTACGTTTATCTGGTCCGACCTGACGGCCGGCAGCGCTACCGCCATCTCTGCCACTCCCTCTCCCTCTCCCTCTCCCTCTCCCTCTACCTCAGCGTCGCAGCCCTCCTTCTCAAACTCCGCCATATACGTCCCGATCGTGATACCCATCGTCCTCTTAAACACGCGGCACAGATAGCTAGGCGTCACCCCGGCCTCCTGCGCCAGATCCTTCAGGCGGAGCTTCATCTCCGGGGCGCCGGAGGAGGAGGAGGGGGTGGGGGAGGAAAAGCCTCCCGGGTGCACGCGCAGGAGCGCGATGACCCGCGATACGAGGCCCTCCCTCTCCCCGACGAAGCTCGCGCAGTCCGGTTGACAGCGCTTGCACGGCCGGAAGCCGGCGGCCCGTGCCTGCTCGACCGTGTCAAAGAACTCGACGTTGGCTCGCCGCGCCAGCCGCGCCGCGCAGGTCGGGCGGCAGTAGATCTTGGTGGACTTGACGCCGTAAATGAAGGCGGAGTGCGAGGAAGGGGCGCGGTGCGTGAGGGCGAGCCAGCGGGCATGGGATGAGGAGGAGAAGGAGGAGGAGTTACTGCTCTGGAACGACGAGGAGTGGTCGGGTCGGTCCGAGGTGTTGAGGGTTGTAGGTTGCATGGGGGTCATATTATGATACACAAAACTGCGGTGGGGGGGGGAAGTAGTAGCGATTATTTCGTTATTCTTTTCTTTTTTGTTCTCGTTATATTTTATCCCTTGATTGTGATCGGGCGATTGTAGGTATTGCCAGTGGACAAAACTCCCTAAAGAGTTGGTGGGGCAGTTGGAGAAGGAGGGGGTGATTTGGCCTGTAGGTAGGCAGCTAATCGCCTGGGCTATCAGGGGGATTACTGACTGGGTCGACTCCCCTTCCAACTTGTACTGTACGTACTGAACGCAGCTATATGAACTCTTTTCAAGGCTTTAAAAAAAACATTAGCTATGTAAATAGTATTAACCCCTTTCATATATTATATCCATGATCAACTTATATATTTACTAATTACTGCGAATAATAAAAATTAGGCACGACCTTTTACTATAAAACTTTTTTGTCATTGGTCAGCCGCGCAAAGGTTTCTCCCATTCCGCCCAATTCGCGCGGCTTCCGAGTTGCTTCTTCTCATCTTCTACAACCACTCTCATCAATCCAATCGGCCTTATATGGACGATGGAATATGAATTGCAATGTCACAGAGTTTTGCAGTCTTCGATGATATATGATATACTGCCCGCAGTATGTTTTCTACGCTACCCTCTACGTTTTGGCCTCATTTTCTCGCGCATCGGTCTAGACCTTTGGGCTGACTCAATGTCTTAGTGCGATCTATGCCATTCTAAAAAGGTTTGGTCTGGCACTATATACCTAACCATCAATAATGTACTCACACAGCCGGCAGATCAGATGTAACAGACAGAGAAACTGCTCGAACTGCGTAGACGTTGGTGTCGATTGCCAGCGTCTTCGTCGCGGAAGGACATCGCGGAAACGATCTTTCACAAGGTTCGCAACCTCGCTGGCCCACAATTACTACCACGGTCACCGCTAAGTTACTGTTCACTAGTGCCACTGGACCAGCGGAAACAATAATTCGCCTGGAAAGACCCGTAGCTCAGCCTCAAGGGTGCAACCTCTTCCCCAACTCTGGCCTCTATGCCAGCCGGCTGATCAGTGAATAGGGCTAGACAACCCGACCTTGGAGCCAGCTCTGAGATAAGATCAGAGGAACAGAGACTATCCAAGCAGCCACGAGCTGACATGCCGGGCGAACATGAGCAGACCTCCCGTGGTGACCTCAATTCGCCTGCTGGCACCGACAGCTCCAACTATCACGCGGTGCAAGCCAGAAGTATCATTGAAGTAGTACTCGATGACTGTCGACATATCAGCCATGAACAGCAGTCTGTTCTCAAGGCCGCGCTCGATCTAGTCAGTCAGATGGCGGATTCGGTGCCTGTGGAATCAACCACATCTGCCGAAGAGGGGTTTTCTGTAGATCCCAGCATTGCGGTCCCAGAGGCCCCGCCGCAAGAGCTGATCTTCATGCTGCTTCCTGGTAACTATAGTCTATCTCATCTCACAGCATCACCAACTGAATGGTCTTCAGGGTCAACAAGTAGGGAAGGTTATCAGTGGCCCGACCATATCTCAGAAGAGTCATATGAAAGAATGGCTGCGGAAGTACTTGATGAAAACTGCAAGGGCCAGGTGTTCCACCGACTCTCCGTCTGCATTTACGTCAAGGCAATATTCCACTTTTTCAACTTGGCCAGAAGCACAACCAGCTCCACGCTTAAACGGCGGCTCTTTCAATCCGCCTCCATCTACATAGCTGCAGCAGTGCAGAGCATTCACAAACTCGACATCCTCGCTCCTCCAAGCCTTCTTTTCATACAGGCTCTACTGTCTAGCGTGAGTCGTGTGCGCAGGCCAAAGGTGCCACGCAAGATCGTTAACGTGCTCCGCATCTAGGCCCTGCTGATGCAACATCTGGGTCGAGTCAACCAATGTTGGATACTCAACTCGTATTGCGCTCGTCAAATCACAGCGCTCGGCTACCACAGGACTCAAGACAGCCCCTCACCCTCCGCGGTGCAGAAGGATATTCACAACGCGCTGCTGTGGTGCTTTTTCCTCGACAAGTCACTTAGTTCGCTGATGGGCCGACCCACCTCCCTACCGGACCTTCTAGTTCCTCCAACAGATCTCGTCGGCTTCGACTCCTCGCTACCATACGGCTCCCTCTTTCGGACCTGTCTTGAGATTGCTCAAATCCAAGGCGAACTACTCTCCATACCCGCTCACGAGAAACGCAAATCGAACCGACAAATCATGGAAGTCATCGACAGTCTCGAGACCAGGATGCGACGACTCCTCCCAGACTTCCAAGGCGTAAGGCTTTCCACAACCCGCATCGTCACCATTCGACTGACCCCAGGTGTTTACCTGCGCAGAACCGCAGCTCAACCCACAGACCCATCGAGCTGGACTGGATCGGTGCCGATTTCTGCTATTATGCCGTGCTCGTGGAGATCTACCGGACCCGGCTGCGGTGCTCCTTCAGCCCGATGGTCCACAAGGAGACCTTGCTCTGCGCGCGACGATCGCTGGAAGCTTTCCAGTATCTCCAGCAGCACCACGCCGAGATGCCGGGCTTCAACGATCCATACCCGTCGTTTTTCACATGGTGCGTACAGTACCACACCGCCAAAAAGAAAACTATGGCTACTGACTACAGCATAAGGACCCTACTATTCTACCCATTAAGCCCCTTCTTCGTTCTCTTCTGCAACATCATCGGCTCCCTAGACCGATCCGATTACGACCTCGTGCAAAGCATCGTCAAAACCCTGTCGCAGTGTAAGCATGATCCGCACCTCCAGAAACTCCTCGACCTCTTGACGTCGCTTGCGCGTCTGTGCGAGCCGCTGTTCCAGACCAACGATGCTGGGGATGGGGCTGTATCACAGGGAGTGGCTGCTGGCACCTCACCTGTTCGCATTCCATCGACGCCGGCAGTGGCCCGCGCCGCGACGAATGGGGCCATGGAAACAGGTCACACCTCTACCCAGGAGAGCTTCTTGGCGCACGGCATGAACCAAGAGGCTTCAGGGATTCTGGATCCGGGAAACAGCGCATCGAGCGACTGGCTTATGTGGCAGCTGTTCAATACGCAGATGCCGTTGGGTTGGATGAATCCTGAGTTCGCTGCGTACGGGTTCAATTAGGGGTATCGGGGGATGTTATGGAGAGGATGTGGAAGGAAGTAAATTGGTCTGTATGCATGGGTAGGTAGCTAATACTCTTGAAAGCACGTGTGAACGGTGCAGTACCGAAAGTCGAACGTCACCGGGTTCGACTACGCATACAGATTCCTACGTCGGCACTTTTACATCATTCAAGAACAGATCCTTGAGATCTCTCGCTAAGATCGTGACTCCGACAAGCTTCACTGTATCTAGTGGACCTTCATCGATTGACAACGACCGAGGACGAACAGGAAGATTCCAACGCTATTGATGAGGATGACAAGCTCGTTGGAGCATTCGATATTTGAAGGCCTTCTCCCAAAGCATCGCTAGCCGAAGAGGCAAAGCAAACTTCCCCCAAAGACGCCGACGCCCCTTTACCCCCTTGTCCCCTGCCCCCCAACACAACGCAACCTACCCCATCATCCTCACAACAACATAGACCCACCCATCGCCATACGCCGAACACCGCACCAGCTCCTCCACCGGCGCCGCCATCGGCACCGCCGCCCCATGGAGCACCGGCTTCGCCAGCACGGGCGTCCTGCGACTCGGAAACAGATTCGGCAGCAGCGCATGCAGCGCCGACCCGATCGTCTGGATCTGCGGCGTTCCCCGTGCGGCGGCCAGCATCGACTGACTCGCCGCGATACTCATGGTCGACGCGGCCGCGGACGATGCCGACGACGGGGCGATCACCGGCGGGATGGGCGACTGGACCACCTTCAACGAGGGGGAGTCGGAGTCCGGGGGCAACGGCAGGAAGAAGCGGACGGGGACGTTGCGGAAGGGTTGGTTGGGCGGCGGGAGGAGGATGTTGGATATCCGTTGAAAGGAGGGGAGGTCCACTATTCTCCATCTTAGTTCTTCTGTCCAGGTACAGGTTACATATATCAAATGCAATCAGATTGTCTCAAGAAGAAATTCGGGGAAGAAAGGGCAAGCATACCATCTCTCACCGCCGTCCACAGCCCAGCGGAATCCTCCTTCGACAGCGCCATGATCCCCTTCGCCGTACCGTTGCGCAGGAAATCCGCCTCCTTGACGCTGTTGATGAACGCGTCGTGCATGACCATCCCGTCGGCGTCGAGCCGCACCAGCTCCTCGTCGGGCCAGTCGCTGAAATGCACGGTCAGTCGCCAGGGGAGGGGGTCTTCGTCAGTGGCGGAGGGGGAACCACCACCACCACCACCACCATCACCACCCTTCGAGGCCGGGTCGGCGCCCGCGTAGAGGTCATACAGGAGTCCGATGGGGTAGTGCCATTTCAGGGGGACGCCCTCGAAGGAGAACCAGCCTTCATGCGGGCGTGAGGTAGGATGAATCAGGGAAGATGCAAAAAAGTCCCGTAGTCGGGGGAGAAGAGAGGGGAGGTATGCGAGGCGCGGGTGGGAGATCTGTTGGGCTCTTGGTTAGCGTCTTTATCCGTGGTCCGGACAGAAAAAGGATATCCTGGAGGAGAAGTACAAGATATGGGTCTGTCTGGTCAAAGGTCCGGCTTTCGGACGGGGCCAGGGTGATGTGCAGCGGCAGTTTGCCGCTCCAGACGGCTTTCTGGATACTGCTGAGTGATGATGATGATGATGATGCTGAGGATGTTGATGCTTTGGAATCCATGCTTGGTGTGTATGTATCGCGCGCTTCGGCTTTTCGGATCTACGGAAATGTGTTAGCCAGTTGTTTACTTGGGTTTAAGATGTAATAGGACTTAGATTTTCTTGGAAGTATACCTAGATATTGATGATTCATCCAAACCAAGAGGCCGTACGGGACTACAGCGCCCAATCGACTAACAAAGGTGTTTTACCCCGCAGAGTCGACGCATGGCCGTTCAGCAGATGCTGGCGATGATTCGAGCTAGAGCAAGGCCTTGCCCTAAGAGATCCAAGTCTATTGATTTGCACAGCTATTGAAAAACATGTAGCCTCGTGTAGATAGAGGAGAGAGTGATGGTGGAGGTGTTGCGATAAGTTCAACTTACCAACAAGGATTAGGCGCCACGTGAGGGGCTGGGTGCCTGAGGCAGAAGTTGCCTGCCATACTAAGTATACTCTCAGCTAAAACTACAACAATCAACTTAAGTCATGACTCTGTAGTCGATCCATTACTTTGTCGGCTCTTCACATTGATTCTCTGATCTCTCACTTTATCACGATAGCTATCTTCCGGCATTCTCAAATGCCCTCATAGCAGCCAGCCACTTTTGAGTCTCCCACAAAGGCATGCATGATAGCAGCATCCACGGTGTCACGAGCCTCCAGGTTTACAAACCAGCTCGGAGAGACTACTGCTTAGGGGCCTTGTTGTTCCCAGCACGATATCTTGCAGAATACAAGATAGGTCACAAGAGAGTCCAACTATAGTGCGTCATGCTCGTGCTATATTCGCCATCACAAGCCTCCAGAGCCCAGAGCCCAGACCCGTGGCCTCGAGCCAGACCACCCCTCCACCGCAACAACAACAACCATAATGGTGACCAGAGCAGTAGAACTGTTGCCCGCGGTTCTCTTCATCCCACACAACCTCTCGTACACAACTCCGGCTCGTAAGAGAAGTCCATCAAAAGCAGTGATTAGATCCAGCCCGATAACTGGAGCGATCCGCAGAGGATCGACGTCTCGCGACGATGCCTTGCTTTGGGTGTCTACCATTCAGATTTAGGAATTGAGAACACTCTGCATGCTTCTGCAGCGCATGCAGCGGATATCCATGGGGTAAAAGAACGGGCTGCATGCATCCACAGCCCAGATTCCGCAAGATAAACCTGTTGCTGGAGGTGTGCATTGGGTCGGTTGCATACACCCATCTCCAGCCTTCAGGCCTGCATCCGAGGATAGCCGACTGACGACATGAATGGCATAATCAAAGGCTAGCTCTGAGGGGCAAGCCCCTTCTTGATTTGGAGCGAAGCTCTGCAAACGAGTCAGACAGTCTTTGGCCTTATACTGGGAAGGACAAGAGCTACGCCAACCCTCCCGTTGCCTTATCAGTTGCCTTGCATTGTTTTACGGGCTCCACCCTTTTAACTGTAATCTTCTAGTAAGGTGTTGCTCGTCGGCTCCGATCATGTGGGCACAAGCATTCTAGATTTATGATTCAAATGTGGGGCATAGATAGGGATCTACGCGTGTGGTTTGAGTCACTACAGGCTTCTTGGCTTCGGCCTCGCAGTGTATGATTATCTTAATGGTCAAATGCCGGAATTGTGGACGTGCGGACGTTGACAGCTTTGTTATCCTGCAATCGGGCTAAGTTCCTTCAATCGGGTGGACTTCGACAACTGAATGCATGCTTGTCTTTGGATGACAAATGGATCTCCTGCCTTGGCTTGCAGCCTGCTTGAACCCACCCGCGAACATGGATCACGCGCCTTGAAATGTCGAAACGATCAGGTGAGCGCCCATGCCTTATCTCATGAGTCTCCACGATCAGGAACCCTTGATGAAACGGCAAAAAACCGTTATCACATTCTGGGTATCTCACACGAGAAGCGTGGGGTTGAGCCAGCTATGCTGCACTCGAGACCCACTGGCTCATCAGACGAGCCTACTGCGCATTCCGAGTCACTGGCAGCATCGGAAGCCTGCAGATATCACATCGATGTCATCAAGTGCATTTCTCAATCAGTTGTCCAGCACATGCTGCCCATCGTACCATGGGTTTCTGCAGACCGCATCACGCACCAGCCCAGAATCACAATGCCCCCCAGCATGTTGGACTGGCATTCAGTCGAGAGAGCCCATCATTGCTGCATTGCATTTGCATGGATGATCCCGTGTCGCATGCTAGCAATGCTTTCTGTAGACCCGATAAGTCTGATATGGCGTACGTGTGCTGACAGTTGAGACATGCGCTAGCGTAGCGCCATCGAGGTTCACTCTTGAGATTGTAATTCTGGGCCTAGCGAACAATGGCCAGGTATGCCGGGCTGGCAATACATGTTTCATAGCTTTCAAGGGTCGGGCATTAGCGCATTCGTCCATTGTGACTCCGTCCTAAGACGGTAAGAAGAAGCGAAAGTGTTTCGCGCTCGTGAATAAGCAGATGTGATGCACTAAAAAGCAAGCCCCGCCGTTCGTGGAGAATCGTAAGGGTGTATGTACGTATTCAAGGCCGTTAGCTCCACTTGAGGGTCGTCACGAACCATTCAAGGGTCCAGGGGTTGGCTGGTGAAAGGTAGTGGTCAGGGCTAGATAATTCTCAGCCGGATGAACCGGCAAGTCATCACGTATTCGACATTCTTTAAACAGGAAGCGATACGAAGTCGACGTGATATCGGAAGTCGGACCTCTTCGCTTGGAGATGTCTGTGTAACGTGTCTAAGCCTCCCCAACATTAGCAGAGGCTGAGTACTCATTCTTCGCTCTTGAGAACCTTGTTCATTAAGGGGGGTGCTGGTGGCTAGTCGGACACTCGGAGGTTGAAGGGGCCGCGGCTCGGGAAATAACTTATTTGTCTCCTACAAATGAGACCTGTTTGTAGGTTCAGAAAAAGGGAGGTAAATCATTGCCTAAAGTGTATGCCGTGGGTGCATGCCTGACGGGAAAAGGAGAAGATGCAAAGGGCGGAAAGGGAGCAACAAAAATCAGATACGGAGTACTCCGTGCAAATATTCAAAAACAGCCGTCTTAGACCTGCATGCACTTGAAGAACTCATCAGCGTTGGCGTCATCTCGTTCCTGTCGGTTGACGTAAAGGCCTTTGCGCGGCTGTTTCATCTACCCTGCTGCGCATGTAGGCGGGAGTGACGACTGCTTGTCATGGTCATTTGGTGGCGGTTGAAAGGGGCCGCGTGAAAAAGGAACGAAAAAGGCCAAGACAGGATGCTTTTTGCGGATTGAAAAAGCAAAAGCGTGATGTATATGGGAGAGAAATGCAGGAGAAATAATCATCCTCCCGAAGTCCGGCCACGCCGTTTCATACGCTTTCATTTGGACAAGATCGACGAGGGGCGGTCCTAGAGCCGACAAGCGCCAGAGTTGGTGTTATGAGTGCTGATTTGAGTTGACTGATAATCGAGTTCTCAACTCCAAGAGCCACGCAATGGATACAGCCCCTGGCAAGCAGTCGCTCCTTACCGTTGAAGGTCCATACGTTGCTTTCGGCACGGCAGCTGCCATTCTCCGGCTCGGTTCGTAACATGGCAGCGTTAACTCCGTACACGCGAGATGGTCTGAGTGATTTACAGCATCGCCAAGCTCGCAGACCTTTTTTTTTGGAAGTCTTCAGCTGGCTTGGACTAATCGTAGAATCCTCAAGCTTCCCTCGATCACCCTCACAGCAGATAGTAGCTGGTATTATCTCTCAATTTCACCGAGTGAAAAACACACATGAATTCAAGGTTTAGTTAGGCTGGTGGGGACCGCCAGATTCCTGCCAAGGAAAGCTCAGACCGCATGATTATGATGTTGGTGGATCATCGCTAAGAGAGATAAGGTTGCCAGAGCTTAGGCCAAGCATGCCTTGCAAGGGAAAGCAATCCACTTGATGCAGATACTAATCTCGATTAGACAGACAAGGCGTACGGTTATGGCCTTGTAAGAAAGGCAGCACAGGGGTATTATTGTCTGCGTCCAGTTCTTTCTAGGCAGGGGAATCGTCGAACTTGGTAACAAAGACCATGAGCTTGTTTAGTTTCGGGTTCAGGAAAGCAACCCGCTTCAAGGGCAAGCAATGCATCGATAAATCTCTCGGAGCTGCGTCCGAGATAGTCAATATCCCCGCGTTATGGTTCTCGCAGAGCACGGAGACTATTGATTCCGACACCTGCCCGCGGAGAAAGCAGCAAGGGGGTGACCGTAAACGGAGCGGGCGTATTCAGGGGGAGGGTGCGAGATGAACAAGTGAAACACAAAAGAAAACAAAAAACACCAGGAGTAAGTTAGAAAGCCTGTTGCAAGCCCCTTTCGGCTCCCGTACCCGAAAGCCCTGAGTTTACTCAATTTTTGTGCTGTGCACTAGCATAAATAAAGCCTTTGCGACGCGAACCCAGCGTTGTGGTAACTCCATGCTAAGGAGGCAGCCAGGCTCGGGTCCACTTCCGTCGATCGCTGCCGTTCACCAATAAGGTACAATGAGCTCTGTCCATTGGTGCAGGGTTCAGCTCGTGAGAAATCCATAGTTCGCCATTATTTGCTGTAGTCATATCGGGCGCCGGGATTTGCGGCCAATTATAGAACTGCCAATTGCTTTTTTGCGGTCCACCTCAGCTCATTTCTCGCGTGATCCGTCGTAGAAATCCCCTTTTTGACCACCAGAATGGAATGAGGAGCCGTACTTTGAGGCGTACACGCACTGTCCGGCGGCAGCAAGCTAGGGTAGAACGAGGCTTAGCTTTGAAGACTCCCATTCCGGCGCAGCACAATCAATCGTGAAATTTCAGGAGCAACGCTTTGCCAGGGTCGTGATGTCAGCATGACTGGATTCCTTGACGAGGAGGAATGCAGAGAAAAAAAAAATCGGCAAGATCAAAGGTGATCAGTAGCCAAGACAGAAGACAGATAGTTCCGAATTTTCAGCCGACCGAAGAGAGGGCAAAGCTGAGAGTAACCAAGTCACAAAAACGGCGTAGGTTTTGCTCGTCGATGTTCTCTAACCTACAGGCATTGCGGCAGAAGTTAGTTTAACTGCGCCTGCACCCTGATTCATTGTCATCTGCCAAGTCGTGCCAAATGTACGTACGTACATACTTGTAGCCAATGCAATGATACCGTTATTATGTCGGAGGCACAGGGGCCGTTAGCTTACGACGTAGCTAATCGTGGCTGAATAAGGTTAAGGCCGAAAACAAGGTAGGAGTAAGGTGGGAGATGCAGCAGCGTGAGAGAGTCAGGGCCAAAAGGACTGACGTTGCCATCCCCTGGGGCAGTGCGTGATTACTCTGATGGGATCGACCCCGTTTTGACCGTATCGGTGGGTCACAGCCGATTCGCAGAGATCTCAATCCCTGGTCCCTTCTCACTTAGGTGCAAATCGTGTGATCCCTGGTCTAAGACCGCACTCGAGACCATGACATTGATAGTATCTGCCTCAGTACGGAGCGGTCCTTGGCTCCACAAGGCCTAGATCCATGACACAACTTTCTCAAGCGGGGTGCGAGGATCGCATGTCGAGGTTTCAGCCCTTCCGGACCCCCTGCCCGGATGTCTTTGACAGCCAATAACAAGCGTCGTTGACTGGCCGTCATGACCAGCATAGCATCTGAGTATGCATGCTGAATGATCATTCACTCCCTCATTCGGTTCATGTGTCCGATATGCGCCATGCTGACGACCGTTCATAGGTTCCCCGGAGTACGCCTATCGAGCTCAGCCATGCAGAATCCGACTCATGCGTCTATCCTCCCTAAGCTGACTCGGTAATCATTTCCCTAGACGCTGGGGACAACCCGAGCTCTCCCTGTTTTACTTCGTCTGGTTGGACGCAGCAGCTCGACAGATCTCGATCGAAAACTTTAGCTACCATTCGTGGCACATAGGGAGCGACACAAACGGTAACTCCGGGCCCTTCCTTGAACTCCCAGGCCGTTCAAAACCGGTTTGCCTTGCTCGTGGTGAAATCACAAGTCGGTTGCAAGAGACGAACCGAAGATCTGTATCTTCCTATGTCACACAAGTTACGTTGCAAGGCCTCCTCTTTCCATCTTCACGCGACTTTTGTGGCTGTAATCTCACCACTTTCGGTCCCGGGCCGTTGTATCCCAGTTTGCGTCAAAGCCATCCTGGTCTATTTTTGTTTCACATTCTCTGTTTCACTCGTCAGCGTCAGTAAAGCTTGATGCTTGGTGGTAGTCTCGTCGGGTATATAAAGGCAGATTTCAACCGTCCTTGCTTGATATCGTCAGCATCAGCAAACCCCACAGACCTACCTCTACCGCAACACTTATAGCCACACATCACAGTTCATTGACTGGACAATTTTCCTCGCCTTGAGTGCCTGCAAACTATTCCAAGATATCCTTATGCTGCGGTCTTCCATATCTCACATCTGTTACCGCCGAGATCAACCCTGTATCAAACCATCAGCAATGTCTTCCGAACACAAGCAAACACAAAAGTTAGTCATTCATGTCACTCTTGTTGCTCTGCCCATGCTGACAGCTGTCAATAGAACTGGCAACGGAGTCAGCAACAGTCTCAGCGCTGATAATCTGCGCCGCATTCCGGATGGCACCAGCGGAGGTATAGTGGAGCGCTTCACGCAGTCCCCAGCAGCGGATGAGCCATACTTTGCGCGAGCACGAATGCATGATCGCTCCGAGCACGCGTCACGGCTCTCGAGCCAGCTCGAAGCGACAGAAAAGATTCTGGGGAAACGATAGAGATGCTTGATCGCAGGTCACAGTATGATGCGAATATTTGAAACGTGAGAAAGTATGAATAGCAGGAAGATTTGTCTATGTACAGAGTCTATTAGAGATCTTGTTCATCGCAGGGCGCTGCCGAACAGCATATATCGGGAAGATGAGAGAGACATGTCGGGGTCATCATAATAGGGCCATTCCTCTCAGATATTTCCATTTGTCGAAGCATTGAGCTGCAGAAATTCCATCATGTATTGAGCCACATCATCGTACTTTGTGCTTGGAAACTCATGGCCCGCATCGTATGACTTAAAGCTCGCGAGGCCTTGTAGTGCTGCAGTGGCATCGGGCACGAGATCGTCTTTCACAATGACTGCGTCGTGCTCACCATACATGATGAGAACCTTGTCATGGGGAAGACCGGGAATCGCATCCGAGCCGGCCTTCTTCCCCGCGGCAAGCCAGTCTCCCAGCTGCTTCCATACTTTCAGTTGGCGCTGCTGCAGAATGGGCCCAAAACGCATGCTGGACATGAAAGCATGCACAAAACCGGGATGCTCATCCACCTGCCACTTGACTGTGCTGGGGACATTCACATGTGGGTAAGCCCGAGACAATCGCTGCACCTCCGTCGCACCTTGATTGGGAAGTTCTTCGACCAACGCATCTTCTGCGCTGAGCTTCTTGTTCGCAGGCTTGGATGTCAACGGACCTGCGCGTAGGCGACGGCGGACGAAGAACTTCAGTAGTTTCTCTGGTATCCAGTCGTGCGAGTAGAGAAGCTGAGATTGGAAGCTGATCCGAGAATCACGAATCAAACCAGCAGGCGCAAGGAGAACCAGCGAGGAAATAGCCTGAGGATGGAAAGCCGCAAAATTCGCCGCGATACCGCCGCCGAGTGAGTAGCCGACCAGGCAGAGATCCCCAGGCTTCTTGAAGATAGGCGACGAGTTGATGGCAGACCAAATCTGTCGATTCCACAACGTGCCGTCCTGTGGCAGATCCGAGGGACAATCGGAATAGCCTCTTCCGAAACTAGAGGCTCCTGTTAGTAATCCTTATTGTGGCGCCGTTCGGCAGTTCACCTACAGATCGAAAAGCATTACACGGCACCCTCGATCGACCAGGGCATGGGCTAACCCGCCTAATGCAATACAAGGGGTCGTAATGCCGTGGATCAGAAGGACCCTGGGGCCATCCTCCGGGCCCCACTCATATACACGCATTGAGCCACCAAAGCTGGTGGGAACATCCCGGGCCCCGGGAAGAACATCGATAGGCAGAGGAGTTTCACGGTTTTCCGCATCCGACAAGGCCTTAACCTTGTCCAGAGGGGAACGATAGACATTCCCCTCCGGCTGAGAGTCCGATAGAAACGAGCGCAGGATAAAAGCCGCAGTCAACGAGGCCCCTGTCGCGGCCAGGAGGGGAAGTTGACTGCGGTGGCTTGCCAAGAAATCGGAGAGTGAGTCGACGGTCTGATTGTACCAAGCCATGTCTCTTGTCTATGAATGATGTCTATGATATAATGCAAAACTACAAGAAAGAAGAATGCAAGGGGTGGCTAAAAGTGAATAAAGAAATGCAGGCTGAATAGAATGGAAATCGAGCAACAACAAGAAGGTAAGAAGTTGGCAGACATCAAGGATGTGGTGGATGGTGGATGTTAACCACTTGTTGACCTCGAGCTGACTATTCCTCTTCGGGCCAAAGGATTGTCACCGGGACTCCGATAAGAGATAAGCCAAGTCATGTGCCATCCACAGCCGAGGCTTCTTCCACCGGCATCAAACAGCAGTCAATGTCCCTTCATGATCATTAGAGCAGACAAGTCTCTACGGAATACTCAATCAGGCTATCTTGAGAAGAAGAAGCAGTAGTCTTTGTTCTTACCTGAAAGATGTCATGCGAGATATCTTCTCGTTAGTATTCGTCGACTCACACATCATCGATAATATTTATCCTCATACCGAAGCGTAGGTATCCTAGCCAAGAAACATCTAGAGGCTGAATCGGACGACAGGGATGGCTCAATGCCGAGAAATCACCAAATAACTCCAGGCAGTCATAACTTAGGAAAGAAGAAAATCATGTGGAGGATAGATACCCGGACCGACAATATTATTTCAGCACCCCAGTCCCGAGAATATCCATGCACAGTACCATGAGGGTACACCATCCTAGTCAACATGTGAGGTATCAACATTCGCCAAGGCCTTCTTTCTGTCCATGCGCGTGGGTAAGACCAATTCGCCAAGGTTTAAAAGTCATGAGATCCGAGGGCTCTGTGCATGAGGATGTACACCAGCTTGGCAACACGCACAGCAACAGGCAACAAAGACATTGCCGAAGAAGCGCTCCCCATAGAGAATAAGACCAGTCAGCAGCAGCCTCAACAAATTCCCGTCTCGACAAAAACGCGGAGATTACCTCCGTGTACTCCTGAAAAGGGCATTCCCGGCTAAATGGAGATAACTACCCACTTGAACTGGACAGCCGTTAGACGGCTTCTAGCCATAACCGGGAAGCGATCTGCAAGGTACAGCGCCATGGCTTATGCCGGCTCCATCAGACGATGAACTCAGTAGCACCCCTACCTTTTGGCTTGATATACCGAGAAAAATATGTCCTTCTGCCTCGAAACTCCCCCACATTCGCTGCTGTCAAAAATGAGCTTTGAATGAGATCAGGAAATGAAGGGATGAAAGCGGCTACAGAAACAAGTTGTTGTCTGCTGGTTCTCCGACATAGAGCGATGTATCATACCGCCATGAAACATCAAAGTGTCTGAGATGCCAACCCGCAGCCGCCCCTCTTGTCTATTGTGGGGAAACCTTGAAGCGAGTTAAGTGAGATGAGGTGGAATGAGGAGGGGTCCAATTAGAATCGATGCTCCTATCGGCTTTGATCGGAGCCAAAGGCGCCCCCCGTTCAGCCACCTGCAAGACGGATGCTATGCTCAAGCCAGAGGTCGAGGTCATTGATGGAATCTAGTTCCCCGCACTCCGACGATTGACAAGGTCAAAGTGAATCCTGAACATATTGAATTAATTAATTAGGGTCACCGATGCATGAGGGACCGGTCGACGCCCAACCAACGCCACATCTGCCACATCTGCCACATCGCCGTTCGCATAATGATTAATCGAACATCAACCCAATCATTTTGATGACAACCAGGATACAATTGAGACAGTCACCTCGACTCATAGTCCTGCTATCGAGCCATTACAACTTACCTCAGATTGAAGCTTTCTACTTATGTTTCACGGGAAACAAAAACGATCGCTTCTTTCAGTAGAGTGCTGTGCTCAAAGTGAAACTAACCTGAGACTAAACCCGCTCCAGAGACGAAGAATCAGGGTATCAATCTTTCTGGCATGACACTCCGCACCCGATGCGGCCTGAACAGCTAGCCAGCTTGTATAGCAGGATCGAACTCGCAGAACCAGGACATTGCAGGTGACTGAAATAGCTCGGAGTAATCTCCGGCATTGCAATCTTGAAACCCTGTGGATCAAGAAGCCCAGGACTAAGTCAATTGAATTCATCAGCACACGGTACTTGCCGCCTTGGATCCACTTTCCGGACATGGCGAGGCGCTCACTGCCTTTCTATGGGACGGAGGTAGTTCTTGCTGCACGAAATAGGAAAGCAACTATATTCCGAAACATTCTCTCGACGGTATAGCGGTCCGTTGTACCGTTGCGAGACAGATTTGGCATTCAGTACCATTCAAGGACGATGGCTTCGAGCGATCAATAGAGGTATAAAGGGCAAGAAGTTTCCAGTCAAGTCAGTCCAACATCTCTGCAGGACAGACAATCAAGCACAAACAACAACCGACTCAGCGAAGTATCCAAGAACAATGTATCAACGCGCCTTGCTCTTCTCTGCGCTCTGGAGCGCCGCTCGCGCTCAACAGGCCGGAACCTCGACTGCTGAGACTCATCCTGCTTTGACCTGGCAGAAGTGTACTGCTGCTGGCAGCTGCACAGAGCAGAGTGCTTCCGTGGTCATTGATTCCAATTGGCGCTGGGTTCACTCTGTGGAGGGCTACACAAACTGCTACACTGGGAACACTGTAAGTCGTGTGAAAGCACCCGCTCTGTTGCAGCAATTGACTGACACGCTCCGCAGTGGGATGCCACTTTGTGCCCCGATGATGAGACCTGTGCTTCGAACTGTGCTCTGGATGGCGCCGACTATGAAGGCACCTACGGAGTCACCACCAGCGGTGATGCGTTGACGCTCAAGTTCGTCACCGGGTCCAATGTCGGCTCGCGTCTCTACCTCATGGACACCAGCGATGAGAAGTATCAGACATTCGACCTCTTGGACGCCGAGTTTACCTTCGATGTCGACGTGTCCAATCTCCCTTGTGGACTGAACGGAGCCTTGTACTTCACCGCCATGGACGCCGACGGTGGAGTGTCCCGATTCCCGGCCAACAAAGCCGGTGCCAAATACGGAACAGGATACTGCGATTCCCAGTGCCCGCGGGATCTGAAATTCATTGACGGACAGGTCAGTATTAGTTACCCACTGGACTACCACCTCAAACCGAGCTGACGTTAGATAAACCAGGCAAACGTGGAAGGTTGGACCCCCTCGACCAGCAACTCCAACTCCGGGGTCGGCAACCACGGCTCCTGCTGCCCGGAGATGGACATCTGGGAAGCGAACAAGATCTCAACTGCATTCACTCCGCACCCCTGCGACTCAGTCACCCAGGTAATGTGCGAGGGCGACGCCTGCGGCGGAACCTACTCCTCCAGCCGTTACGCGGGCACCTGCGACCCGGACGGCTGCGACTTCAACACCTACCGCATGGGCAACAAGACCTTCTTCGGCCCCGGGAAGACCGTCGACTCTAACTCGAAGATGACGGTCGTCACCCAATTTATCAAGGGCAGCTCCGGCTCCCTGTCCGAGATCCGCCGCTACTACGTGCAGAACGGCATCGTGATTGCCAACGCCGCGTCCGACATCAGTGGCGTCTCCGGCAACTCGATCACCTCCGACTTCTGCACGGCCCAGAAGACGGCCTTTGGGGACGAGGACATCTTCGGCGACCACGATGGCCTCACCAAGATGGGCGACGCCCTGTCATCCATGGTCCTCATCATGAGCTTGTGGGATGACTCCTACTCCAGCATGGAGTGGCTGGATAGCCACTACCCCACCAACGCGACGGTGACCGACCCCGGTGTTGCCCGCGGCACTTGCGAGACCGGCGAGGGTGACCCCAAGACGGTTGAGGCGGCGCACCCCGACGCTTCCGTCACCTTCTCCAACATCAAGTTCGGCCCGATCAACTCGACCTTCAGCGCTTAGATGGCGGACTCGTTGAGTCGAGTGTCGAGGGAGCTCCGCGGCGAACACATCAGGGCCGGCTCCTGATGTGAGGAAAAACAGTCCTACTTCTGGCCGACGAGATTGCCGCCCAGTACATGGCCAATTTTACATCTTCTTTTCGGCTTCTCCGTTCGTTTTCTGTTTTCTGTTCTTCCATGACTTTTCTGAATTTGATCTTCCCTTGGATTCTGTATATACATCAATGGAAAAAGAATTATCCCGGGTATAAGACCAAGGCCAAGTCGAATCAAAGCGTCTAGCAGGAGGGTTTCGGGCAGGAACCTTGCTCAGAAGATCATCATAGTCCGCATCCTGTCACGATAACTCACAGTAGTCTGCTTGCGAAATGACTATTATTTTGATATGTGCGGCAGGATGACATGAATACTCAAAACGGAGCCCAAATTTTAATTGAACTTCTCTCTTTGACTCGAATTTGTATGATTGTCTGTACTGTTGGGGGCTTGGTCATACTGGATTAGAAGTGTGGACTGGGGACAATGGCGTAGACTGACCGGTCAGTTGGCACTATCAGAAGCAATTAAATCCGTGATTCACAATAGAGCTCTTTACCCATTCGAGCCTGGGCTGCTAGTCTCTTGGAGTTAGTGAATATCAATCCAACCTGTTGACTCCTATAGAGCGTTGCCTTGAAGTCAGAGACTGGACTAGAAGCGAATACACTTACCCAGAAGCAAGAAGCTGTCTCGATACCTAACGTCTTGTCCCGTGCCAATGCGCCTGCATCAACACGAAGGCGGCGGTTGCGCGCGATAAGCGGCTTATCAGCCGTCAAGCTACCGGAAGATTGACCGGAAGATCGGTCGGCCCGCCCCCATCAAAAGTCGGAGCTTGCGGCCGGCACCAGAGACAAATCTACTTGGAGGTAGCTCTTTGAAAAAGTCATAAAAGAAAGTCTATACGAGTGGGATAAATCAGGTCCATTGCCTCAATTGCCGACCCGTCCGCACAAAAAAAATGTTCGACACGGTCTGTACCTTGCCGCTGTCGGCGGATCTGTTCTCGCAGGCCATCCACCCAAATGAACCCATCGTCTCCGTTGGTCTTGCTACGGGCCATGTCCAGACCTACCGACTCCCCTCCGAGGAGGCGGACAGCGATGATGACGGGGCCTCGACGTCTTCGTCCCGCAACGGCAAGGGTCACATCGACACCGTGTGGAGCACGAGACGACACAAGGGCAGCTGCCGGTGCTTGACTTTTGCGCTGGACGGCGAGACCTTGTACTCCGCTGGCACGGACGGGTTGGTCAAGGCCGCGAAGGCGGATACCGGAGTGGTGACGAACAAGATCGCGGTCCCCACGTTAAAGGATGGGTAAGTGATCTTTTTTCACATGCCAATTGGGACAATCCGTGTCTCATGAGGCCAATTGATGCTCAATTGTCAGCGCAAGTGCTAACGCAAGGCTTTGGGGCCAAAATTCAGATCCGTCGACGCCCCCACCATTGTACACGCTCTTTCCCCCCAAACCCTCCTCCTTGCCACCGACTCCAGCGCCCTTCACCTCTACGACCTCCGCACTCCGTTCTCCAAGGTCTCCGCCAAGCCGCAACAAACGCACCACCCCCACGACGACTACGTTTCCTCGCTCACCCCGCTCCCCGCGTCCGATACCAGTACCTCTGGGTTCAGCAAGCAATGGGTGACTACGGGTGGCACCACGCTGGCCGTGACGGATCTCCGTCGGGGCGTGCTCGTGCGCAGTGAGGATCAGGAGGAGGAGCTGATCAGCTCGGTGTACATCGGCGGGCTGGCCACGAGCGGGACGAGCCGCGGCGAGAAAGTGGTGGTGGGTGGCTCCAACGGCGTGCTGACGCTGTGGGAGAAGGGTGCCTGGGACGATCAGGACGAGCGCATCTACGTCCAGCCCCGCACCGGTGGCGCCGACTCGCTGGAGACGCTGACGGTCGTGCCGGAGGAGCTTGGCAAGGGGAAGATGGTCGCCGTGGGTATGGGTGGCGGCGCGGTCAAGTTCGTCCGGATCGGCAACAACAAGGTCATCTCGGAGGTCGTGCACGACGAGACGGAAGGCGTGATCGGCTTGGGATTCGACGTCGAAGGGCGCATGGTCAGTGGTGGCGGTCAGGTGGTCAAGGTCTGGCATGAGGCGGTCGGGTCCAGCGGCGCTAATGGATCCCACCTGGGCGACAAGCGCATGTACGGCGACAGTGATGATAGCGATGATGATGACGTTGACAGTGATGCGGGATCCGGCGATGATAGCGAAGAAGAGAGACCCCGCGCGGTGCAGCAGAAGAAGCGCAAGAAGGGCAAGGGAGCCAAGGGAGGACAGCAGATCATGGCCTTTGCCGATATGGACTAAGTGATACCCCCGCCGACCAAAAAGATGGTACTGTATGGTGACATCGAGTGGACAAATAAAATATAGTGATGCTCGCCTCAATGACCCCAAGATGGTCGTGAGGATGTTATAGCAGAAAGACCAAGTATACAACGCTTTAAATATGAATTAAGCTATCTTTCCAAGGGTCTACGCCGCTTATCGGTTGACTCGGCTAGGATCAGACCTAGCTAGTCCTTTAGCTTCATAAGCGCTACTCTTAGCGTGTGCCCGATACTAACGACCGCCCGCACTGCCGCATCCGGGAAAGAAGAAAGGCAGAACATACGGTACATTAGCAACGTTTGCCTTTCTGCTGGTTCACGCGGTGTCAGAGATGGATGACCCATTGGGGAGAAGGGTTTACAAGTATGGTGTCCCCAACTTGGCAGTGGTGATGTGAGTGTATACACTGAATAGACATTCGACATTCGGACTGGTGAAGAATGATGAAGCAGCTGTGAGGGAAGACTGCAGTGGGCGCAGATTAGCGGCAGCGATACTGTCTTGTCAATTCACTGGATCGTGGCTACGGTTGTTGCTCCTCAGATGCGTATAGTCTAAGCGTCAGTGCTTGACATTGAGGATGTCTGCAGTGCACCGTCTGTCTGGCGCGACCTGCCACGGGATAATTCCTTGCCGATATCGGCAATCCATCGTTTGTCTTGTTCATCCCTTTCCTCTAGTGTATAGGCATGGATTGGTTGTAAGAAGGGTAAACAACAGTTGCAGTACTGACAGTTGCATGTCTGGTTGATGTTGATGTAGCAGTCAACAAGATAACCAATTCTCTCGAGAAATGGTAGAGTATGGGGTCGTAGTCGGAGTCGATAGCGGGCGAATTGCCGAAGCCCTCCACCTTCGGCGCGGGTGCGACCCACGGCAAAAGCCTTTGCCTTAGCCGCCCCAATGGCTTCGTGACGTTGACGACGGAAGTGGTGGGGTGTGGGGGAAATACCTTTATTATTCATGATGATCAAGCTTCGGATAACTCCCTGAGACTCGGATCCAGGCACATCTTAGACTATTTATATCTATCAGAATCACCCCGAACCCTCTAATCTCTTCCCCGCTATCTTGCAATCCCGATAAACCTGCGCACCATCCACCTCCAAACTTCCACTCACAATGGATGCTTTCGAATACAACTCCAACCCCGGCCGTGTCATCTTCGGCAGCGGCACGCTCCAGAAGCTCCCGGATGAGGTTGCCCGGTTAAATGTGAAGGCCCCCTTGGTGCTTTCGACCCCCCACCAAGTCAGCCAAGCCGAGAGCGTCAAGGCCGTCCTCAACGGCCAGATCGCGGGCATCTTCACCGAGGCCACCATGCACACCCCGACCCACATCACTGACCAGGCACTGGAATACGCGAACGCGCAGGGCGCGGATGCCGTCATCTCCGTCGGCGGTGGTAGCACCATCGGCCTCGGAAAGGCCATCAGCATCCGCACCGGACTGCCGCACATCTGCATTCCGACGACCTACGCCGGCAGTGAGATGACCCCGATCCTGGGCGAGACCGCCGACGGTCTGAAGAAGACTCGCTCCGATCCCAAGATCCTGCCGGGCACGGTCATCTACGATGTGGACCTGACCATGACCCTGCCTGCCGCCATGAGTGCCACGAGTGGTGTGAATGCCATTGCGCACGCTGGTGGGTTTCCAATCTTTTCAGCCCCCAAATTGATTTTGAGAATCTGGATGCTGATTTAGAACTGCGACGCGACAGTGGAGGCGCTTTACGCTCGGAACACCAACCCCGTCATCAACCTGATGGCCCTGGAAGGTACCCGTGCGCTGGCCTCCGCCCTGCCTGAGATCGTGGAGAACCCCAGCTCCTCATCGGCGCGGTCGTCCGCCCTCTACGGCGCCTGGCTGTGTGGTACGTGCCTGGGCAGCGTTGGCATGGCCATCCATCACAAGCTCTGTCACACCCTGGGCGGGAGCTTCAACTTGCCCCATGCGGAGACCCACACCGCGGTCCTACCGCACGCCATCTCGTACAATGCGCCTAAGATCCCCGAGGCCATGAAGAAGCTGGCCGAGGCCCTTCCGGAGAGCAACGGGGACGCCATCCACGGCCTCAATGTGTTGCTGTCCAAGCTCAAGGTCAAGCGCGGTCTCAAGGATTTCGGGATGAAGGAGGAGGATATCGACAAGGCTGCGGACATCGCGGTCAGCAACCCCTACTGGAACCCGCGCGAGATCGAGCGGGAGCCCATTCGTGAGCTGATCCGGCGGGTGTGGGCTGGTGAGCCGGCCCGGGCGGATTTGTAGATGGATAGGGTATCTTTCTGTATATATTTATTATTGTAAGAGAATTAAGGGTAGGCATGAGACGGCCATTGAACCCAGGTTCTATCTATGCAATTATGGTTAACTGTAAAAAAGTTGTGGTGAGCATGGTTTGTTGCTTTAATTCTACTTAGTATGTATGGCACCACAACCAAGTAATCCTCCTGAGTGCGATTGGCTCCCCTGCGGATGGCGGGGTGAAGGTGGGGTGGAAATCCGTTGGATTTTCCTCGCAGTCAAAAATTCCGCCCGATTTCCCTCCCCACCACCTTCATCAACACCATTCTCAATTGCCAGCCCTGGGCTGCTCACGATTCTGCAAAACTTTGCTCTACAATACCTCTCACCAAGGCTAACGATATGGAGGCAGCCCCCGTCCTCTCCACTCCGGATGATCGCATCCTGGAATCCACCGACCCGGTTGCGTCTCAGGAACCGAATCGCACGCTCTCCGATGAGGAGCTCTCGATTACCTATGACATCGAACGCACACTGAAAGAGATCCGCCAGGCACGGTATAAGCGCATTGCGCTCCAATTTCCAGATGAGATGCTTCCTGATGCTCCCCGGGTGTTTCAACTCCTCAGCCGCGGCCTGGACGTGACCGATGCCCCCCCTCAACCACCCAGCAACGAGCAAAGCAGCACCGACGGTGCCGAGCAGCTAGCGGACTCGGTTGGCCAGCTCAATGTCGATGCGACTCCCGCGCCTGCCCCGAAACTATATATTCTGGCGGATACCTCCTACGGTACATGCTGCGTGGACGAGGTGGCCGCGGAGCATGTGGATGCGGACGTCGTCGTGCACTACGGCCGGTCGTGTCTGTCCCGGACAGCCAGGCTGCCGGTCATCTACGTTTTCACACAAAAGCCTCTGCCTCTCGAGCCCGTGGTTCGCGCATTCAAGGAGACCTACCCTGACCCTGAAACCAAGGTCATTCTGGCGGCCGATGTGACCTACTCGAACCATGTCCCGACCGTCTACTCGCGTCTCGTCGAGGAGGGCTATACCAACCTGTTCGCCACGGATATCGTCCACAACCCTTCCTCTGCTATTCCCAACCGCACCGTCCCGGACACCGTCCTAGAGACCCCGCAGTCACTCTCTGACTGGCAACTCTTCCACATTTCCGACCCACCCACGGCTTTACTCCTGACCCTTGCGTCTCGCGTCGCCGCGATCCATATCTATCCCACCGATGACGTGACAAAGGAGATTGTGAAGCCGTTACCCGCGTCCACGGCGGCTGCCCTGCGTCGCCGGTATGCCATTTTGACCTCTCTCAACACCGTGCCCATCTTTGGTATCCTCGTCAACACGCTGAGCGTGAAGAACTACCTCCACATTGTGGAGCATGTGCGTGATCGGATCGCGGCCGCCGGAAAGAAGAGCTACTTGTTTGTGGTGGGCAAGCTCAACGCGGCCAAGGTGGCCAACTTCAGCGAGATCGGCGGTTGGGTGGTCATCGGATGCTGGGAAAGCTCCCTGGTCGACAGCAAGGATTTCTGGAAGCCAGTGATTACTCCATCGGAGCTGGAGCTCACGCTCCAGGGCGATACGGAGCGGGTGTGGACTGGAGCCTGGCGGAGTGACTTCCAGAGCGTCCTTGACCAATCCAAGGAAGAGGCGGAGAATGCGGACCCCGCGGCGGACGAGGATGGGGAGATGTCGGAGCCCGAGTCCGCACCACCGGAATTCGACCTGCGCACCGGTCGGTATGTCTCGCACTCCCGGCCCATGCGGAATGCTGCACCCCGCGTTTCCGCTTCCTCAGCAGAGGAGGCCGTATCGGCCGCTAGTGGGCCGTCGGCCGCGCGCGCTTTAGCCAGGCGAGCCAAGGGCGATATTGCCATGATCGGCGGGACATTCTCCCCAGGGGCGGAATTCCTGCAATCCCAGCGGACGTGGAAAGGTCTGGGAAGTGATTTTGACATTCAATACGAGGAAGATGCGCCGGATAGCACGCTGGTGGTGGAAGGGCGCAAGGGAATCGCAAGGGGGTATACTGTGGGCGAGGATGGTGATCGACACTAGGATAGATGATAGACTTCTTGTGCCCTGGGCGGTGCACCCAAATCAAGTTTCCTTGTTGTTGACTGATTGTTGAACTGGGCCGGTAGATAATGCGGATCTGACTGGTCAAGCGTGCTTTCATGCCTTATTGCTCCTAGCGGCCCAAAAAGAGATGTTGGGTGAGGTAAGTTGCAAGTTGACTAACTAGTCAAAGTCAGGTACGGAGTACCGGTAGTCTAGTTGATGAAGATTCAATAAAGGCGGGAGAGTTCAATCACTACTGAAAGAACCATGCTGAGGGAACAATAGTTTCCCTGTCCCTTTTAAGGCTTTTCTTTTCCTCACCCTCCTTTCATCCCTTACCCTCCTCAAGGTTATTATTTTTCTCTCTGATTATCATCCGACCTCAGGAAAATCCGCATCATCATGCCAATCGATAGCATTTCCAATTCAGGCTCGTGATGGTCGAAGCGACCTATCACATGATGCTGGGCCGGGCAGATCCCGGCAGCCGTCGTTGGATTTTGTCCCAATCCCCAATCTGAGGTGAGTTGGCAAAGCCACACACACCCACACATACCCACCACACCCACATTCACTCACGTACTCACTCACTCATCCCCATCACATCACCTCACCTCACCTCACTCTCGTTTCCCTTCTTCTCTTTCTTCAGTTCCACCCTTTTCCCACCTTAAAAAAACCCTGTTGTGGTCTTCTTCCTCGGCTTCTCTGCCTGCTTGGTCTTTTCTCCCTTGGTAGACCTCCCTCATATGATGTTCAGCCTTGGGATGTAAATCCGTCCTCCTTGCGCATAGTCGCCCTCTTTATTCCCCTTATGATGGGCGGTCATACCCGCGTTCTCCGCCGTGCTCGCGATCCCGCGACACTCTACCCTCCGACTCCGTCCCGGACTCAATCCATTGACCAAGTCATTCAAGACATAGAAAAAGATCAAGCAGGAATTTCGGCCTCAGCGCCGTCGTGACAGACCGACATCCTCCGGTAGCGCCCTTCGTATCACTATCACTATCGACGATAACGATGGACGGGGAGAAGCACAACACCGCCGGCCCGAGCCAGCAAGTGCTGGTGGAATCCGCGCTGGAGCAGTCGGACATCCACGCCCAACACTCTTTATCAACGTTCGAAAGAGTCCTCACCACTCATGCGCCCATCCTCGAATCCCTCCTTTTGCAGACCCCCACCGACTCTATTCTCTCGCTCTATCACACTTCCCGCTACCTCCGCTCCTTTCTCCGCTCATACCCAACAGCATGGAAGTACCTTTCGTTCCGGCTCCTTTATCCCTCAGGCACGCCTCCCCCGATTCGCGTGGTCCTCACCGGTTCCTCGGAGGCAGTGGTGCCCCGTCAGTCGCGACCGTACGCTCTCGATCAGCTGCTGATGAATGTGGTGCTTCCGTTCAGCCCGTGTTTGCGCAGCCTGGAGTTGGATAACACGGCGGTCTCGGGTCAGATCCTTATCTCCACAGTCCTTCATGCTCGACGGGAGACACTGGAGCATCTTTCTGTTCGGGGGTGCAAGAACGTGTCACTCAAGTATCACATTATTCCTTACTTGACCATGTTTGGTCTCCAGTACGATGTGAACATGGAACGAAATATCGGTAGCTCTCCTGCCACCAAACACCTCGCTCTCAAAAGTCTATACACCTACCGATGTCGCCACCACCGCCGTCGCCCCTACCTCACGTCATCGTTGTCGCGAAAGGATTCGGATTCCGAGCCCACACATGAGCTGGTCAACCTCTGTCACAAACTGGGCATCTGGACGGATACGGCGTGGTGCTCGACCCCGGCCGGGCGGTGCTTCCGCAGAAGAGGGTATGTGTCGATGCGGGTTCCCCAGGGTTCGGCCGAGGTCTGGGTCGTCTTCGATCGGCTGTGGAGGTCGAAGAACTGGATCGGACCGATCGACTCGGGTAACAGGCCAGCTCAGCGTGACGGCAAGCTGTGGGAGCACAATGAGACGGGCTATTGCGGCGAACCGCTGGGGACGGGTGAGATCGGTGATCTTGGTGACGGCAAGATGAAACCGGCGCATCTGCGTCAAAGTCACGCGCAATTTGTCCAGAACATCCGCTGTGATAACTGCTGCGAAGTGATCCCGGAGCGGTGCGAGCAATGCAGCATCTTGATGCACTGCGTCGGATGTCGAAAGACTCTGTGTGCTAGCTGTGCATACGATCGGCCTTACATTGCTGGTCATTTGGAGCCCTCCTCGACCAAGGAGTCGAATCCGTTCTGGTGGGCCCCTGGCGCAACAGTTTCGCCGTGTTCGATGCAAGACCCAGTGGAACTCACGGATCATGAGGCACTCACCACCAACCCCACCGCTCCCGCCGCTTATCCTGCCCTCAAGCTGCACTGGTGCTGCACGGAACCCATTTTCTCCGGCGGAGGCGGGATCAGTATCGGCACTTCCAATCGGGACGTAGATCAAGTGCGCGCGGTGCCTTTACCCAGGGGACAAGGCTGGGAGGACCTCGAGATCTCGGCCCAGGAATGGAGCAAGACGTTCCCGCGCGACGCTTACGGAGACCCACGCAAGCCGGATTACACCCTCGAGACGGGACACATCGCCATGATGAAGTGGCTGCTGGGTCCGCCTAACCGACAACCCACGGCTTGTCCCCGGAACTTGTGCCAGGATTGCTACGACACGCCGCAGTGGAAGGTGCATTGCAAGAGCTGCTCGAAGCCGTTGTGCATCGAGCATGATCTCCGTGGTCTACGGCTGAGGATTTGTGGCTACCGGGACTTGACGCTGGAGAAGATGGCGATTCAAAACCACGCTGCATCAGGCTCTCGCGGCTACCTGGCCCCGCACATGGCCTATCCCCACTCCGTCCCTGAGTTCGAGTTACCGTTCCGGACCCAGCGGGTGATCGACTCCACGACGAGCAGCTTCACCGAGGACCATGGTGAGGGGGCCGGGGAGGTGCGCAGTCGCGCTCTGCCCGAACCCCCGGGACCGGCTTCGCTGATCCATCGCCGCTCCCGAAGTCTGTCCCTGTCCAACTCCAACCGATCGCGATCGTCCTCCCCGTCTTCCACCTACTGTGACTCGCCGTCCGAGCAGCTCCGATGGCAAGGCTGCCAATCCTTCTTCTGCCCGCAGTACCGTGCCGTCGGCGACCAACGCCAGCGGTGCGCCAGCGTGCTCCGCGAATGCACGAGTTGCGCCGTCTACGTGTGCCAGGACTGCGTGAAGGCCAACCCCCCCTGCAAATGCTCCTTCTGCGAAGTCAACTACATCTGCCCGAACTGCGTCAAGGTACGCGAACGCGAGGGGACCTGCCGCCGGTCGGCAGAGGAGAAGGCCCGCCGCGAGCAGAAGTGGAAGGAAGACATGCGTATGCTCGAGGGGATCCTAGAGGCGAAGCTCGCGAACGCGACTGCCGAGTATGCGGGCCAGTTCTTCGGGTTTTTGGAAGGTGGTGAAGTTAGTAGTAGCGCGGCGGCGGAGGTGGAATCCGATGTGCCGCATCCAGAACCGAGCTCGACGAGTTTCGACCCGAGCGACCTGCACGGCCTCCATGAAGTCGATCTTTTCGGAGAAGAGATTCTAACGGATAGTACGGAATGACGAAGATGATAATCGGATATGCTGGTGGTGGTACACGGGGATCCATTTCAATGGCGTTTAATGGGATATGTGGGAGCATTTCCAGCTTTCTTATTTTCCTTAGCATTTGTGCGAAACCAAAATCTTACATTCTTGGGTGGGATGGGGGAGAGGATGGAAAATGGTAATCTTGTTCGTGTTGGTGGCATTTGAGTGGGTATGCAGTCATGATGCGCAGGAAGCATGGAGACTGTTTAGTCGGGGGAGTGTTTGCCAGGGGTAGGGTAGGGTAGGTTGTTGTGGGGGTTTTGGGACATACGCAAGGCATATAGGGCATAATGATCTGTTTGTGACGCTGTCACATCTTCAACAGTTAGCAGAGCCAATATTCCACTTTTTCTTGAACTTAATCGAGAGAGTATGGGACCTCTTTTGCGTACTACATATCCATAGAACGGTAATACTTGCAGTACCAGACCAACAGCAACCAAACCCCAATAAGCTCGACCCAAACCAAAGCCCCGCAACGGACGGAAGCTACTCGAACCGCCGCAGCACCGCTCCACCATCAAATAATTCCCCCGCAGCTCTCTTCTTTTTCTCCAACGTCCTCAACCACTCCGATCCCCAGCAACTTCTTGAGGTACTGTACGGAGAAGCTATCCAACTGTCTCCCTCCAGACCCACCAACAAAAAAAAAACACTAACACCCCCTCCCAAATACCTAGAAAACAGGAGACAATGTCGGAACAAGAACCCACCCCCGCCGACCTCGCCGCGCGCGAAGCCGAGGAACACGCCCGCAAGGCCGCCGAGCAGGCCGAGCAGGCCCAGCTCCCCTACAAATGGACGCAGACCATCCGCGACGTCGAGGTCACGATCCCCGTGCCGGGCCACCTGCGCGGCCGCGATCTGGATGTCGTGCTCACCAAGACCAAGATCAAGGTGGCGGTTCGGGGGCAGGAGGCTGTTATTGAGGTTTGTTCTTTCGCCCCTTAGGAGGGAGGGGGGGGGATCTACAGTACTGGCTCAGGGTTTGGGTGCTAATAGTCGGAACCGCAGGGCACCTTCCCCCACCCGATCATCGTGGACGAAAGCTCCTGGACTCTGGAGACGACCGCGCACCCGCCGGGCAAGGAGGTGGCCGTGCACCTGGACAAGGTCAACAAGGTGGAGTGGTGGCCGCATGTGGTGACGGGGGCGCCCAAGATCGACGTCACCAAGATCACGCCCGAGTCGTCCTCGCTGAGCGATTTGGACGGCGAGACGCGCGCCATGGTCGAGAAGATGATGTACGATCAGCGGCAGAAGGAGATCGGGGGCATGACGAGCGATGAGCAGAAGAAGATGGATATTCTGAAGAAGTTTCAGGCGGAACATCCTGGTTAGTTTTGCCTTTCTTTTTTTGGGGTTGTGGGGGGTGGAATTGTTATGCTAATGGTTTGCAGAGATGGATTTCTCGAATGCGCAGATTGGTTGAGTTGGGGGTGAGGGGGCTGGGTGAGGGTGATGTGTATGAAGTAATGAAAGCATGCGTTGCTGATGTTTGATTCTTGTACGCTGGACGCTGTACCCCGTACTCCGTACTGTGGTTGCAATGGGGTTTTCAGGACATGATGCATGAGAATGATGTTGATATATTGAATACGAGGGTGCTTCTTCGGGACTAGCGTGTCAGCCTTACTGCGTCGATGGCTTCCATCGCTGGCTTGTCTTCCCCTCATTGTTACCTATCCCCATGCCTTGTCATTGTTGCAAGGTTTCTGAATCGAACCAGCAGGGTGATCAGGGTTCAACTATTCTTAGTCATGATCAATCACCATGTCTCTCCCCGCAGGTCAGGGAATCCTCCACCTCCAACTCCCCTCCTCCCAACCGGAGCGCATCTATCATGCCCGCCGCGCGCATCGGAAATCCCGCAATGGATGCTCCAAGTGTAAACAGCGCCGAGTCAAGGTACACCACACCCTCTTTGCCCAGTACCAGCCTTTTTCTAAGGATCTCAGTGTGATGAATCGAAACCCCACTGCCTTCGCTGCCACAAACTCAATCTGGACTGTAGCTATGGACCCAGCAGCAGCAGCACGGACCCCAAGAAAACAATGACCCGGTTCCTGACCAGCTCGCCGGACTCCAGGGCCTACAACCTAGCCCAGGACACCGTAGGCACCCAGCTCCACGACCTCCTACAGCTACCGCAGGGAGCCTCGCCCTCTATCCGCGTGGAGGCCCTGCATCACTTCTACGGCCTCTCCGACCCGGCCCTAGGGCCACAAGCCCCGCAAGCCGAGTACCAAAGACGGGTGATCCAGCTCGGATTCGAGGTACGAGCCTCTCTCCCTACCTACCCTCTTGCCCTATTCCCTGCCAACCGCCCCCCCCCCCCCAAAGACTAACCACCCCACCCCCAACCACTAAACAATGGGTATCAACAGTCCCCCTACCTAATGCACACGATCATCGCCTTCGCAACCTCCCACCTCCGCTACACAACCCCCACGAAACACCGCCCCTACGCCCTAACCGAAACCTACCACTGGCAACAAGCCATCACGCAGTACTCACAGCAACTGACCACCATCGGCCCGCACAACATGGACGGCCTTTTTGGGGCGTGCCTGCTCCTAACGGTGCGCTCCTTCGAACTCGACCGCTACGACCCGCACAGCTCTTTTGTTTTCGCTACATCTCCAGAACATACCGCCACCGCGCTGACCTGGCTCACCCTGCAAGTGGGGCTGCGGCGGCTGCTGGAGGCCACCGTCCCCTGGCAGCGGGGGAGTATGTGGTGGGAGGTCTTCATGGCGTCGGCGGCGCAGTATCGCGGGATTTTTGACGTCGAGGATGATGATTCTGAGAGGGTGGTGGCAGGGTGGGGGCTCGATCCCGGGCTGGCGGATCTCTGCGGCATCCATGCGGGGAGTACCCCCGCCAATAATGTGTATTACGAGCCGGTGCGGATATTGAGTGGGTTGGTGCACCTGCCCAGGGGCATCCGGAGCTTCGGGGCGTATACCGGCTGGATGGGACGGTTGGAGCCGGCGTTTTTTGAGAGGTTGGTCTGCAAGGAGGTTGCGGCGTTGGTGGTGTTGCGGGGGTGGTTGGAGTTGTTGGGGAGTGTGGATTTGTGGTGGATTGGGGTGAGGGTTAGGTCGGAGGTGCAGGCGATTAATTGGTTTCTTGGGGAGGTTTGAAGGTGGCGTTGATGGGGATGGGAGTCGGGTGGGAGATTGGGTGCGTTGTTGATTGGGGATTTATGGTCGGTCGGTAGGGGTAGGCTGATTTATGTGTTTAGATGTGGGATATGGAAAGGGAGGAGGGAGAGGGAGAGGACGAGAACGTCTCGGGTGACTCTGGGGCATCTATCTGCTTGTTGCACGGCTACATACACTGCGCGGTATATCTGCATCTTCATCCTCCGAATCGGTCCGTCAAGGGCGAGAATCGGAAGGGCTAGCCTTCCAGCTCAAGTCTAGACCGCTCTACCCAAAGGATAACATAGGAAAACGCCGAGGTTGTCTGGGCCCAGTCGACGGCCTGCAGACAACTTTTCTACAAGAATGCTGAAGGGGGTGCATCATCCAGCTAAGAATGCGGGGGCACTGGATAGATCGTCAGCGTCAGACTGGCTACTCCCACCGTTTTGGACCCATGTCACTGAGAGACTACCACAAAAGACATGCGTGATATGTCTTAGCCCTTATCATCTGTGTGGCGGGTTACTCATTGAGGCATTATTCTCCTGCAGGGGGGGAAGATGGACTCTACCGCTTCCATATCCTCTCAAACTTTATGATATTTGATGCTGCACACCCCCGTCTTACTCCCACCACACACCAGAGAAATGTCCAACCCGAAAACCCAAGTGGCCCTCTCCCACTCGGAGAGCACAGTCACCACCGACCTGACACAGTCCCGCCAGGACACCGAAACTGACAAGCCATGGCAATGCTCGGTGGAGGCCGCCAAGGCCGCAAACACCAGGGAGCACGCGATGTCCGTCACGCAGGCACTGAAGCTCTTCCCGTGGGCCGTCGTGTGGTCGCTCGTCCCCTCCATCGCCATCGTCATGGAGGGCTACGACACCATCCTCATCACCAGTTTCTTCGGCTACCCGGCCTTCCGGACGCAGTTCGGCGAGGAACACCCCGGCAAGGGATATCAGGTCGCCGGATCCTGGCAGTCAGCCCTCGGAGCGGCAGGGAACCTGGGGTGTATGATCGGCGCACTGATCAATGGCTATCTGATCGAGCGGTGGGGCTTCAAGCGGGTCTTTCTGCTGGCCCAGGTGCTGATGGGTGCTTTCATCTTCATTCCGTTTTTCGGCGACACCGCCGGAGTGCAAGTGGCGGGGCAGATTCTTTGCGGGTAGGTTATTTGGCGGTAGAGCTTGAAGGCTTCTTGCAATGGGGCTATGTGGTTCGGCCAAGCTGATAATTCCGAGGTAGACTCCCGTGGGGCATCTTTGCGACCCTTGGGCCGGCGTATAGTTCGGAGCTGTGTCCGATGGTGCTGCGGCCGTATCTGACGGCGTTCGTGAACGTGTCGTTCGTCATCGGCCAGCTGATCAGCGCCGGCGTGCTGCAGGGGCTGATCGATCTCCATAGCCAATGGTCGTATCGCATCCCCTTTGCCCTGCAGTGGGTGTGGCCGGTCCCGTTGTTCGTCTGCGGCTGCTTCATGCCCGAATCCCCGTGGTGGCACGTCCGGCAGGGCCAGTATGAAGCCGCCGTGCAGATCGTCAACCGGCTCCTGGCCGACCCCGACACCGACACCGCTCACCAGACCGTTGCGATGATGGTGTACACCAACAACCTGGAAAAAGAGATCAAGGGAGGGTCCTACCTAGACTGCTTCCGCGGGCCCAACGCCCGGCGCACGGAGATTGCCTGCATGGCGCTGGCCGGACAGGTGTTCACCGGGCTGGTCTTTGCGTACTCGCCGACCTACTTCTTCGAGCAGGCGGGCATCAGCGACGACGAGTCGTACAAGCTCGGCCTCGGCGGCGCGGGGCTGGCCTTCCTGGGCACGACGGTGTCGGGCCTCGCCATGCATTTTTTCGGGCGGCGCACGATGTATGTGGGCGGCCTGGGGCTGATGAGCGTCTATCTTCTGGTGAGCGGATGCCTGACGCCGGCAACGACCAGTTCCAACCCGACGGGGGCGGCGCTCTGGACCCAGTCCGTCCTCTGCATCGTCTGGATTTTCACCTTCTCGATGACGGTGGGACCGATCGCCTGGGTGATCCCGCCCGAGGTGTCGTCCACGCGGCTGCGGTCGAAGACGGTGGTCCTGGCCCGGAATTCTTATTACATTGCGTGCGTGGTGGCCAATGGGCTGGAGCCGTCAATGGTGAACCCCACGGCTTGGAATTGGCGTGGATACACGGGGTTCTTCTGGTTTGGGACGGCTTTCTTGACGTTTCTGTGGAGTTACTTCCGGCTGCCGGAGACCAAGGGACGGACTTATGAGGAATTGGACGTCATGTTTGCCCGAGAAGTGCCGACGCGGCAGTTTGGGAAGTATGAAGTGGATGCGTATGAGGGGGAGGATTCCGGGGGTGGTGTTGCTTAGCTTAGGTGTTAGCGCTGCCAACTGGCAAGCCAACTGGCAAGGCTGTAAGTGGGGACGGAACTGCGGGACACAGACCAATCAGCAGTGCGGGGAATCTGGATGCCTGGGAATTGAGGTTGAGGCTGTGTCAGCCAGCCTTTTTACTTGCCTTCTGGTTCTACTTCTTGATTTGACTGTCGGTCTGTCTTCCATCAACCAGTCGAGGTGACACCGTGGACTAAGTTACTACTTAGTACATACCTCCATTGTTTACGTTGACTTGTTGTGATCGATCTGTTCAACTCGGATGGTTATATACCTGTCCATCTTACTCAATCAATCTCACCCACCAATTTCCCATATACTGTCCTCCTCTCCCTCTCTATCGATAAGTTAGCACTTATCATCTTACCCACCGATAACGCGATAGCCCACCCCCTGGACCACCACCACCACCACCACCTGCTGGAATCACCATCAATGTCCCCCCTCAGCGCCATCACCAGCTGGCTCTGCTGCATCCCAAGCCCGGATCCCAATCCTCCACATCCACCTCCACCTTTACCTTCAGCCTCATCTCCACCATCAAACCATTATCGCGAAAACAACGAAGGCTACCTGCCACCCACCCCACCCCTCCCCGCCTACACCCCCCATCCGCACACCCCAACCGAAAAGACCCTCGCCCTGCACCGTCGCCCATCCTCGTCATCATCAACATCATCAACATCCTGGAACGAGAAATCCGGTGCAGCAACCACATCATCCCCCGCAGCCGCAGCCACACCCGCACCAGAAACAATAGAAACCACAACTCCCTACCCACCACCACCCCCCGCCGCACCAACCCCCCCACCCGCCCCCCTCTACCCACCATACTACCACACGGCCACCGGGCTCTTCGACCCAGACCCCAACGACAGCGACACCTCGTCGACGCTCTCCTTCCCCAGCACCAGCAGCTACGGGAACACCTCGACCGCGACGCGCGAGACGCCGCCGCCGCCGTACTCGCCCCGGAGTCTAGGGATGTCGTCGCGGACGATGTCGCCTGTGCCGTCGTTGATGTCGGATTCGGGGAGAAGTATTAGTAGTGGGAGTAGTGGGAGTAGTCGGGGAAGTGGTGGTGGTGATGGGTCAGGCAGAAGATCTGAGGAGATGGTGCAGATTGCGGCGCCGAGGGCGGTGGTGGTTTGGGAGTCGGCGCGGGGGAGGGAGAGGGAGAGGGGGTGGGGGGATTTATATGATTGATTGGTTTGGGTTATTGGGTATGGGTATGGGTAAGGGTAAGGGTAAGGGTACTATAAGGGACTGGGAGTTCGGGGGTGGAATGGTGTGGTGTGGTGTTTGGTGTTGGTCGGGTTGATTTGTGATGCATGGTGAGTTTGAGTTGAGCATGTGGAATGCGTTTGTATATCAGGCAAGCAAGCATGCCCCTTTAATATACGACTGATTAATCTCAGGTCGAACTACTAATGATGGAGTGCGTGCGGTATAGCTTCAATATAATATCGGATAACTATTTTCAGGATTACCAACATTTCAATATACACAACCACCGCTATAAACGACAGCAGCCCTATATCTCTCTTGACCCCTGCACCCCTGCTCTCTCTCCCTGTCCCCACCCCAACTTCTCTTCTACTAAAAGTGCAACCTACTGATAACTAACCACCAACTTCTCACTACTCACAATCTCCGGCACCGCCTGCACACTGGAGCTATACGTATCCTGAACCGCATACAGCGCCGCCCCATCATCAAGATTGTAGCTCTGCCCATCCGCCGTCTTGGCCACACAGCCCGTAAACACGGCATCGTCAAATCCCACGAGTGTCAACCCATCCCCATCCACCGCCAGGTCCTCGACAATCCACTCCGCATTCTGCCCCTCCAGCTTAGCACTCTCACTCGGCGCCGTCGCATGCATCGTCACCTTCTTGCCGGTGGTTAGGTTCTCAATCACGGCCGTCCCCGCCGTGCTGCTCGTCGCCTCGACGGAGGCGAACACGACATCCCCGATCGAGAAGTCCATCTCCACGTCCACCGAGTTGAGCGGGTACCACTCGTACCACGCCGCGAACGAGGTCTCGTTGTTACTGTCCACGTAGATGTCCACCCCGGTCTGCCAGATCGAGTTGCCCGCCGTCGCCCCGTCGATCCCCACCCAGAACGAGACGGCTTGCGTGTCGGAGCTGCTGGAGGCCGCGGTCGGCGTTACGCTGGGCAGCGTGAAGGTCGCCGCCACGTAGGTGTAGGTGGCGGTGGAGGCCGGGGCGGATTCGAGCACCGCGCCTGCCCAGTTCTCGTTGATCTCGTAGTCGGCGGCGGTGTTGGTGCTGGTGCGGTGGTTGACGCTCGCGGTGGTGGTTGGCGCCGCGGCGCTGGGGTTGGCGTAGTAGCTCGTTGGTGCGGCAGTTTGGGTCGGTTGTTGTTGTTGTTGTTGTTGTTGTTGTTGTTGTTGTTCGCTGCTGCTGGCGCTGGCGCTGGCGCTGGCGCTGGGGGCAGATGCGCCCCAGTTGAACGAGGGCTGCCCCTGGCCTTGGTTTCTGCCGCCGCTGGTGAAGCCGTTCACTGCTGCGCCGTCGCCGGGGAAGCCGCTGCCGAATTGACGGCGCTGCTGGCGGGCCTCGTGGGGCGCGGCCAGAGCGGTGCTAGCGGCCAGAAGAGCGCTGACTGCGAGGGAGGTGGTGAGCTTCATACTGACTGATGGCTTCCGGTAATGTCAAATGGAAAGTAATAAAAGAAACAAAGTTAAAAGAATGTATGCGCTCCAAGAGGTCGAGTAGTCTAGATAGAGAACGGAAACGAGCACAGCTCCAAAGAAAAGGAAGGGAAAGGTATGTTACACCTCAGATCACAGATCTTGGTTGATGAAGACCAGAAAACCATGGCGCTGGTGCCCGGGGTGCAGACCTTGCAAGTTATATGTCTATTGTCTGAGTCCAGTCACTTAGGGCTCGGTTTGGGATTGATTGCGGCCAGACTCCGGATGAAACCCGTTAGTGGCCCCGGGTGGAGTGGCGCTGCCCCGTCGGGCGTTTGACACTCGATCACCTTCATTTCGGGGATGGGGAGGGAGTGGGATTTTGGTTTTTTTGCGTCGGAGGGGCTTTTGGATAGGGGGTGATGGGTTGATGGGTTGAGGGTCTGGGAGGTGGTGTGGGTTGTGGTGGTGGTGATGGTGGTGTATTGTACTCTATCTGGATAATAGGCCGTCCACTTCATGAGGGCCATAAGGAGCTACTGAACCTGTCCATAACCATAGTCGAGGCTCAGGAGAGTCCCACGACGATGGAGTCTCGTCGTCGACAAATCCATGCCTCCCCCATACATTCATGTTGTTCACCGTGGCAAGGGGAAAGGGGCAGTCTAGATTTCACATAGTGGCATAGAGGGTTAGTCGAAACAGGCATACTTAAGCATATTTTCAACACCCCAATCAGGAAATCCACAGCCGAGACATTTCCAACAGATAGATTGAGGGGCGTCGACTCAAGCATGTTTTCGCTGCCAGCGTCAATCTCCGGATATAATGATCGTCCATTGTCATCAAGACTATCTCGGTACCTCTCCGCAACTGCCTAGTCTACAGTGCATTATCTGTTATGAATCTACTTTACTCAATTCTTTCCTCCACGATCATATATTGAAATAGCTTTAAAAATAGCACCATCTCAACAATCTAAGCCGGCTAGACTTTTTGTATATCCACAACTCCAATATGTACAAGAAGTCAAGAAACTAACCTGCAAGTCTATACACCTCTATCGTCCTCTAATTCACCATGTTCGGGCACTCCCCCTGCGCCCGCTTGAACGCTCCCGCAAACAGATCCTGCATCGCCAGGTAATGGAACAGAATCCCGCCCAGCACAGCAAGGTGCCAGATGTTGTGGCTGCCTCCCACATAGTCGAACAGTCCGGGCCGCCACCGCTCCGGCACCTGAGACGCATACACACACGCCCCCACGAAATACACCAGGACACTCTTCACCACCGGCGCATAGAAGTACAGACACCAGAAGAAGCCCCGGGTGTAGGTCAGCTGCGCCAGCGGGGCGAACCCGGTCAGAGCCAGCGACACATAGAAAGCCACCCGTGCCCACGCCATGTCCGCCCGGTTGAAGGTGGGGTGCCACGGCAGGATCACTCCGCCGATACCCAGAGACATCGTCAGCAGGATGTAGATCCACCGCGACACTGGCTCGCAGTAGAAGGCGGTGTACTCGGTCGTCACAATCGAGGCCGCGACTAGCATCGAGATACCCGTGTAGTCCACGCACGCGAACCGCTCCATCAGTGTCTGGCTGGCAATGCTGTTCATCGTGTGCCACAAGGTGCTGCATACCAGGCACTTGCACGCCGCGAAAAAGAAGACTGCGGCCACCAGCACATCCGTCTTGGTGCTCAGGTGGAAGTTGGGGTTCAGCGGGTAGAAGTAGAAAGCCACAGAGAGCACGATGAACAACCCGATCAGATGCGACCAGATGTTGACAAGCTCGTTGGAGAAGGTGAACATGGAGGCCAAGCACTCCACCTTCGAGTGCGTGAACCGGTATCCCTCAAGAATGTGGGGGTTCACCCGCCACGGCTGCGGGAGGTCCGCATAACCGATCAACCGCTTCTCCTGGGCCAGCAGGATCGCCCGGTCAATGTTCTCCTTCATTGCCTCCTTGGCCCGACGCGCTCGCTCCATGCCCTCGTCGACCACCTCCCGGGCATGCACCAAGCTCGAGTCCATCGCCTTCCACGCCCCATCCAACGCGCCGTCTAACCCGCGGTCCCACCCGGCGTGAGCACGAGACTCCAGCTCGACGAGAAAAGATTCCATGAGGCGGACACCGGCTTGGGCTTTCTGTTCTAATGTTTCCTTCGTGGCGAGAGCATCCTTATAACGGTCCTCCAAGGTGTCCACCAGGATCTTGGCGCGCTTCTTGCCGCTGCCCATGAGCTCTCCGGAAGCGTGAGAGCACGAGTCCCGCACGGCCTCCAAGGTAGCGTAGCCGCGACGGAGGCTGGCATCGATCTGATCCATGTGGGATTTGCCATATTGCTCAATCCACAGCATTCGTCGCTCCAGCTCCGTCAGGAAAAGTTCGACCTAGACCCCGTCAGATAAAATCCCATACACCAAAAGAGAATTCTGGCGAGTGCATACTCTCAGGAACACCGCATCTGCGTCATAATCTAAGGACAGCTTCCGAGCCGTGTGGAACGAGTGACGGCGCCGACGGTCGCGGAGTAAGCTGGTCTCCTCGGAGGGGGTTGTTGAATAAGCGGATGTGTTTGCCTCGGGATACGACTCGATGGTCATGGATTGCGCAGAGCAAGCCATGGTGTTCCGTATACCGTCTCAACCGTCAATTAAACCCGTAGCTAGTCGAGAAGATCGAATCGCATATCCTGGAGGGAACAAAGAAATAACAAGGGGAAAAGTCAGTGAGGGAAAAGACCAAGGTTGGGGGTGGAGATCGGGACGATCGGGAATCGGCGGGACGACCGAAGCAGAACATACAGCTGCAAGTTGGACAAACTAGAGAAATTCGGGTGGCTGCAAGGGACAAGCGCCTAGGTGAGTTGAGTGGAGAGGAAGAAAATGGAAAGAGAAAACAGAATAGTAATGATAATGACCCCAAAAGAAAAGGAGAGACACCTCTTAGGAGGAGAGGGAATTAGGTATTTAGGGGAACGACCGGAGGAGATAAAGAGAAGAGAAGAGGAGAGAAGAAGGGGAGGAAGAAGAAGCAGAAGAAGTAGTTAGTAGAAGAGGGGAACCCGAACAATATTAATCCCATCAATAATACTCTCTCTTTCCCCTCCCCACCAACCCTTCAGTTACTACTTGGTTCTCTTACTTGGCAAATGTCCACTTTTTAAGGCTGAACTGCTAAGAACTACTCCGTATCCTTGTTCATCCAAGGATTGGCTCTTCTATTCGCCGCCTTCCTGCTGTCAGTCTTCACTTCAGCCCATCAGCGCCCGGCTTGCCTCCACGTTGGGTCATTCTTATCGCTCTCGCCACCAGCCACCCTTCAACAAACCACCCACCGTACTTCGCTTTTGCAGTGGCAGCCAGCTGTTCCTTTCACCTGACGCACAGCAATCCCCTCACCATGGCCATTCGGGACATTGTCGTCAACGCGTCCCTGCTGCCGGTGCTCAATTTGAGCGCCGAAACCCGCGACCAATGCATGCAATTGCTCGCCGTGCTCGACCCGTCGGCTGACTCCTACTCTGACTCCGAAAAACGCGCCCTAGCTGCGTCCAAGGAACAGAAGCAGCTGTTTGCTCTTCTGGCTCGCCTGCGCGGGCTCAACCGCGATGCTATTCTACGCGTCCGAGAGACGAAGCAGGCGACCGCAGAGGCCCGCCAGGAAATCGACCGTTTACACCTGCAACTTCAGAATCTCTACTACGAACAACGGCACCTGACGGGGGAAATCGCTGCGTGCGAGTCTTATGAGTATGTCCCAGCGTAGCCACCAAAAGAACTCGCCGGATGCTGACCTCACTGTCACAGTCACAAATACCTTGCCCTTCCATTGATCCCGCTCGAAGAATTCCTGGCGTTGCACCCCGAGCATCGTGAATCGGACGAACACGATCTCATGATCGCTCGCATCAACCACGAACATGCCGAACGGGAGAAGCTGGAGCAGGCGCGACAAGAGCTTCTGAAGCGGAAACAGGCTTTGATTGCGGAAAACAACAAACGGAAGGAGGATCTGGCCAGTCTGGACCAGGATTTGGAGCGCTTTATCGACGTAAGTCTCTGTCCTAGTGAGTTTCGGACGATGTTGCTAACCCCTGGCAGGCCGCCAAGCCCATTCAGAAGATCTTCGAAAAGGAGTATTAGCGGTGGGATTATTGTCTTGTAGTTTCTTGCATGGATTGGCGCATTGGATAGATACCCAAAATGATTTGATTTGAACCAAACAAGATCTCCCAGTACGTAGCCATGCGTTTCGTGGTGGACGTGTTACATCGTAATCCTTGTGACCGCCGCCAACTGGTGGCCCCCCCTCCGCCTTCCGCCCGCCTCTCCGCAACTGCAGCTTGCAATTAACTCCAACAACTCCAACTCCCCTCCCACTCTCTCCCATCTGGTCCTGTACCAGGCTACGTTCCCTCTTCAAAGCATGTCCTGGTCATGATTGCCAAGAATGAAGACCTGTCATCATCACAGACCGTTGATACCAACCCCGATTATACCATGACCGTCAGCACCCCCTCGCCGCGTCCGCCGCCCCCGGAGAAGCCAGAGGCTATCCGGACGCGATTCAAGGTCATTGCAGCCTTCTGGGCGGTGATTATTCTTCTGGGATTCCCGATCTGGTGGAAGACCACATCGATCTTTCGAGCTTCCTTGCCCATCCCGGAAATGATTGATTGGGCCGATGGAAAGGTATGTAATTCCTGGTCGTTGAAATGCATACCTGGCTGACTGGTGTCTCTTCAAATCTAGACCTGTCGTCCTGTTTTCCCACTTCAAATCCGAGTTGAGACGCCTCACCTACCTGACGCAGAGGCCCAGCACTTGCTCCGGACGACACAACATACGCTCGATGACTTGAATGAATTCTCCGCACATCATCTGCGGCTGAAGCTATCGAACGATAATGCTGACGAGCCGTTGACTGAACCGGCAGACACGGCCTTGACAGTGCGCCTCATACCACAAGACGATCTAATCAACCCCAAGTCCGAACTCCAGCACGATATCACCCAGCTCGACGTCTTTTACTCACCAAACCAAATACCGCCCCTATCATCATCCAACCCACCGTTGTCCGCTTACATTGCGGGTGAACTTCAGCAGCTGTTCACAGAAGAGAAAGCCATCATCGCGCAAGTCCTGTCGAACACCCATGCATCAAGTGCGACAGCCACCACTCAGCCGCCTTCAGCTATGCTTTCCTCCGTGTCCCCTCAGCTCGCGGATAGTATAGCCAAGCGCCTCCGACGCTCGATGAAATACGCCGATACCTATCACCTCGCCTTTTCCTTGTTCACTCCCGGCACAGAGCCCTCCTCGTGGGACATTCAGGCCGCTGTCCACGACTATATCACCCCACTGCTGCAGGCCTTCTCTCCAATCAGCAATTTTACCGTTGACACCCAAGTTCAGTTATATGCGACGTTTGCACCTACGGCTCCGGCGCCCGAGTACGACGAAAGCCACGCAGCTTGGACCCTGAAGCCCGAAGACCTTAGCGCGTTCATCAACGCGGCCGAATGGCCTCTCAGCCCCAGCATCGGCCCGGGCCCAACCATCAACTTTATTCTCTATGTGCCTGATGCAGCGCAATCCCCCTTGGTGGTCAAGGACAGTCTCGCGACAAGCTGGGTCGTGCCTCAATGGGGCGGTGTTGTTCTTCTCAACCCTTCCAACGGCACCCAACTTCAGCATTTATCGCGCGACTCGCTTCAGGCCCCCTTTCTGACCTTTTCCCACCAACTCCTCACTCTTCTGGGCGCCCCTTCCACCCCGGCTGCGCTGCCTTTCCGACTGCAGACACTCACTCGCATTCGAGCCGCGAGTCTGCTCCTCTCTGCATCCTCTACCATGGGCTCCCTCGCCCGTCTCACCGAGTCACTTCCCTCCATCCCCATCCCTGCTACCGTGGCTGCCTCCGTGGCGACGACCCTCTCGCATCTGACCTCGGCCTGTGAGCATCTCCGAAGGGGCCGATTCCAGGCCGCGCTAGCGGATGCACGAATCGCCGAGACGGAAGCGGAGCGTAGCTTCTTCGAGAAGAGCATGGTCGGCCAAATGTACTTCCCGGATGAGCACAAGGTGGCCGTGTATCTGCCTCTATTGGGCCCCATCGGCGTTCCTCTCATTGTAGGCTTGCTAAAGGAGGTCAAGAAGGCCATAGCCTTGCGGAAGGCCAGGAAGGCTCACTGAATGAATCCGATTTGTACAGTACATAGTTTTATCCAATCATGTCTTTTCTTTCTTTCGTTTTGAGCAAAACGCACCAACATAGAAGCAATACCTCGCTAAAAAGCATACAACCAGAATTATTAATTAAGTCATGCAAAAGGCATAACCATGCAACAACGCATACCTGTCCAAAAACAGGCCCAAGGCCAAAAACCAAACGAGAAAATCGCTATTATACTCGAAAACCACCACAAAATCAACAGTATACATACATACACTCAAACATACAACCAGAAAATCATCTACCTCCGCTGCGACCCCAACCTCGAATTCCCTCTACTCAACCCACCACCACCACCACCACCCGAGCCCTCCGGGTCCTCCGAAAACGCCTCCATGGCCCTGGGATTCGTCGGATACGCGTCCGGCTTCAGGACCCCTGTGGTCGCAAACACGCCCGGCGGCGTATACACCCGAATACTCTCCGTCCGGGGCAACGCCGGGATCACCGGCGGCGAGCTGTAGGTCGCCACGCCACCTTTCCCGTCCTGCTGGGACTGCTTCACCACGAGGTTCCCGTTGATGTTGAGCGGCAACGGCGGCACCGGCACGGGGACTCGGCTCCCTCCGCCTTTCTCGGGCACCAGCGCCGTCTCGACGCCTGCACCACCGCCAACCCCCCTAGCGGTGGTGCCCTCCCGCTGGTACACGGGATTGTGTGGGTTGAACAGACTCCGGACCCGGCCGCTGGTCTTCTGGATCATGGAGCGGGATCGGGACCGCGACCGGGACCGGGAGCCGGTGGTTGTGGCCTTCGAGGCTCGGGATTGCGTCCGCCGGAGGAGGAAGTCGGTACGGTAGGCTGTCTCCTCCGAGGGCATGGGCGAGGAGATCCCGATGAGGGTGCCCTTGGAGGAGCGGTGGGTGAATTGGGCGATCTTGGCGGACGGGGGCAGGTTCTTGCGGCGGTAGTGGCGGTACAGGAGGAGGGAGAGGAGGGTGGCCGTTACGCCGAGGAGGGCGCCGGGGAAGAAGCCGGCCAGGACGGCTGCTGTGGGGTACTGCGGGCATTTTAGCTGTGTTGCTGTTGCGCTGGTGGTGGTGTTGGTGTTGTCCGCGGCTGAGGAGGTGGAGACGCGGGGGTCTGTGGCGGAGATGGCGGTTGCGAGGGAAGATGAGGAGGAGGAGGATGTGGTGGAGGAGGTGGTTGAGGAGGTGGCACTGGATGCTGTTGCGGTGGATGCGGTGGATGTGTCCATGCTGCAGAGCGAGTCCCCCGTGCAGGTGTAGCCGAAGGGACAGCATTTCGAGCCACATTTGGCCAGGCTATCGTCGAGGCGGGTGGTGTGCACGCTGTTCTTGGGGTGGGCGGTCGCGTTCTGCAGCTGTACGTCGCAGGTGATGGGCTCGATGTAGTCGCAGCTCTGCCCGGCTGGGCAGCAGATGGCGGAGCTGGCGTCGTCGAGACTGATGCAGGTGGAGCTGCTGGGGCAGCAGAAGGTACTGGGAAGACCGCTACTGGAGCATTGTGTGTAGTCGCTGGGACAGGTATCGCTGCTTCGTGGCAGCAGGATGCCAACAGCCTGCGTTGGCGATACCGTTGAAGCGAGCAACCCGAATAATAGTAGTAGTCGGGACGAGTTGCCCTTGTGCGAGATCATCGTGATGGTTGGCACGAGAGAGGACCTGGCAGAACTTTCTTGCAGTAGGATGAAATGAGAGAAGAGTCAAGAAAGAAGAGTATGAGAATTTTTGCTGGTATATCGGTTGGGCAAGGGTCGGGTGGTAAGTCAAAGAGTGTTGTGCTTCAATGAAAGAAAGTGTCTAAGACAAAGGGTTTGAGAGTGGAAGAAACGATGAGACGAGCCAGTACCAGACGAAGAGCGCTTCGAAGTGTCTTGCAGGAAGAAGCAAGTCCTGAAGAAGATCTCCCTCCCGTTGCTCGCTACATGCTGCCCAAACCTCTCTGCACGCATCATACTATCAGGATCTAAGGATCCAGGACGGTAGGTAGCAGGCGCCGAGTCCCAGAATAGCGACGAAACGTGGGGCTCATGGCCGACGGGCTAATGATGAAGAGAAGTCTAGGCGCCTTAACGGGGCCTTTGGGCTCGGACTGGATGAGAAGTCTGAATGACTGTTGCAGATTACCAGAAAGTCCGGCGCGTAGGCAGTGTGTACATTTCTATTTGAATGTTGTTGTTTCAAGCTGGGCGGTTTGATGCAGAAGTAAATCGCGGTCCGCTGATTGGCCGATGTTGGCGCCTGCTTACCTCATTTGGTCTAAGCCGAAAAGGGTAATCTCTCAATCTGGAGCGGAGGAAATTCTGCTGTTTGGAATTGCTGCTGCTTGTGTCAAGCACGACCTCCCTTAACATATTATTCCACCCCCAGATCATCATGCTGAACCGACTCCTCCGGCCGCAGTCTGCGCTGCGTGCAGCCTCCTCCCTCACTGCGGTGAGCTCTTTTCTGTGTTTCCGGCTGATTAGGCGCCTTAACTAACAGTGCGGACAGAAGCCCGTCTCCGCGCTCCCACGCATCCAGAGCCGTGCAATCCACCGTGTGCCTACCCTCGCCTACGAAGGGGAATACCGGAGCAATGGTATCTCGGATTTCATGTCACCAGAGGCGTTCGACTTCTCCTGGACGCAATACCAAACCCTCCTTGTCGACAAGCTGAACCTGTTGACGCAGGGTGAGTGCCAGCTCCGCGGACCTTGCTCGGCCCATGAAACACGCTCGGACTCTAATAAATATCGGGATCAATAGACACCATCGATGCCGACGCGAAGCCCGGAGAACTGCTGGTCAAGTACTCCCGGCGTCCGGAGATGGCCTCCGTCTTCAACTACGCCTCAATGGCTCACAATAACCACTTCTTCTTCAACTGCCTGGTACGACCCAGACCTTGAGCGAATCCGTCCTTAGCACAAAAGACACAAAGCCTAATCGCATAACAAACAGTCCCCCCGCAAAACCGAGATGCCCGAGAAGCTCGAGAAAGACATCACAGAAACGTGCTCGTCAGTCGAGTCACTGAAGCTCGATTTCCTGGCCACGGCCAACGCGATGTTCGGTCCCGGTTTCGTCTGGCTGGCCAAGAACCTGGAGCGCGAGGGGATGATGCACGTTTTCTGCACGTACAACGCCGGCTCTCCTTACCCTGCCGCGCACTCGCGCCGCCAAGGCGTCGACATGGCCACCCATACGCCTGACACCCCGCTGGGCAACCAGTACGCCGGCGCGATGGGCGCCCACGCGCCCAACCAGAAGAGCATGGCTCCTGGAGCCATCGATGTACAGCCTATCCTGTGTGTCAACACCTGGGAGCACGTGTGGATGATGGATTACGGTATCGCCGGCAAGGAGGAGTACCTGGAGCGGTGGTGGGACCGGATCAACTGGGAGGTGGTGGCTGACAACTACAACAAGATCAGCGTCAACCGGGGGGTGCGCAACAATAACACCGCCTGGGGCCGCAGTCTGGGCATGATGTCGTAGTTTCTTCCTTTTACCCCGTTCGGATGATGGTTTGATAAATTGTATTATACACATGGGTTCTCTTTCTTCCCTTTTTTTTTCTCTTTGGCATTTATGGTCTAATCAAGTACAAGCATTTTCCTTGGAATATAGACAAAAGAGAGTCTCCCTTGATTATATCTTATTATGAGCATGAACACCCTCTCTTCTATATGTGTCTAGTATCGTCATGAGATCCTGGTATCAACAAGTATCACCGTCCAACCACCTCCCCCATCCTCTTCTCGAACGCCTCTATCATGACCCCAGCCATTTGGCCCTCAACCGCACTCATCATGGTAGCATGCCACTGATTCTTGAACTCGAACCCAATCTCCAAATGCACCCTGGTCATGCTCTTTCCTCCACCCATCTCCGCAGTGACATCCGCCAACTCCCACTTGGTACTCAAATACTCGAAGATGCCTTCCTCCGCCCCGGGGAACCCAAACCCACCACCTCCTCCGGAACTCACAGCCTGCCCGTCCTTCTTCGCCACGCCAAACCGCGCCCCACTCTGCGCCGTGACCGTCAGCCGCTGGGGATCGCAATCCACCTTCGAGGTGAAGGTCTCGCTGAGCGGGCCGTAGCCCACCGTCAGGAAGGCGCGCGTCGGGTATTGTGTCGTGGGGTCGCGGTGGGTGACGGTGCTGGCGTTGAGGAAGGGAAGGAAGGAGGAGTAGGACTGGACGTCGGAGATGACTTCGAAGAGAGGGGCGGGCGAGTAGGGGAGAGTGCGGGTCGCGGTTAGGCGGCGGGTGCGGGAGGAGGAATCGTTATCGGAGCCATTGGAGCCGCTCCCCGGGAGGAAGGAGGAGAGAAAGGTTCGACGTTGTTGTTGGTTTGTGGGGTGGGATGGTCGGGGATGGATTGTGAGGGTGTTGGTGTTGCCGGGTTGTGTAGTCGTAGTCGTTATCGTTGTGGTGGCGGTGGTGGTACGGAGAGAATGTGTGATCAGTGTTGATAGTGGTTGTTGGGTGCCCTGGAGTGGTAGCTGGCGAGGGGTGGGCCTGAGGTGCCGCGTGGTGTTTAGGAGTGATGTGCGCATCTTGTTGTTCTGGAGGTTGGTGGAAATAATTGATTATGGACTTGGCGCGATGGGCGAGAAAGTTGAGGATGGGTCGCGGCGCATCGGTGCTTTTTTTCTGGGGTGCTGTAACTACAATTTGCCCGTTTGGTCCGCTTCCGAGGCGGATTTTGTTCCGCGGTTTATAGTTGCTACTGCAGTATGTAGTCATTCAGCTACTGTAAATTTGAATAAAAACTTCCCATTGAGCTGACTTTCATTCTTTGTGTCTCTTCTCATAATAGATGGGCGAGTTATTTATCTTAACATGGTTGATCTCTGTATGTCTTCCGGATGGTAACTTTGCACCAGCTTACGTCTCACACCAAATCTATATTCTGCTCTAACTGCTGCTCATCAATGCCCATCTTGGTGATCTATTTACGGCATCTTTCTATTCTCTCACAAGAGCTTTAATCAAGAAAGTACACACATTAGTACCTAGAGACTTTAGGTTCTCCTTCAGGATCATTGCCACTACCTCAACAACAAAATATATCTAGAGACTATTCACGCAGGGTGGTAGCCTCTGTAGGCAGAATTAATAAGAGAGGTCCCCCTCACTTCTTAGACTCCCTTCATTTATCCCATGTATAGAACTACAATCGAAATACTTGCCGTAGTGATCCGTCGACTTTTCCACCCAAGCTTTTGTGGCGTGGGCAAACCATGTATAGAACGAGCTCACGAGTGTATCGGACTTATTGCGGAGATAAACGCCGGGCTAGTTATCGATGGTAAGAGCGCAAGCCACCCACTTCGCCATCACAAGCTCACCTCATCTTCATCCTACCGGAAGATGTCTACATGTCATACAGAACGCCTTAACTTCAAACGACATACTTTCCTTAAATTTATTATAAGCACTGCCTGCAAAGGTACCGCCGCTCAAGATGACAGACCTACATGACGCTCTCCCCGTCCGAGAAACCAAACGCACCCGTGTTCAACTATCTTGTACAGCATGTAGAGCGCGCAAGCAAGTGTCCCAACGATGGCATCCACATCTGTCTTTCAGACTCTGTAATCTCATGAGTAGTTACTAATGCCTTCCACAGATTGAAGTGCTGCCGCGTTCACCCCTGCACCAATTGCAGGAAGCGTGGCGAGGCCAACTCCTGCACCTTTGTTGGCCGCGGACCGCGAGGCAAGGCCTCGCAAGGGCGCGCGAGTCCCACACATGTCCAGGATCGGTTGCAACACCTAGAGAACCTGATATTATCACTAACGCAGCAGAAGATGCTGGAGCAACCCACAGAGACAAATGGGGATGGCGCGGGAACCGGGGGAGAAGAGGTGAACTTCGCCGCTCTGGAATCGACCAACACAGGAGAAGCACTCTTCGCGAACTCGACCCGGATCCATACGGATGATACTGGGACTGATGAGAGTCAGCGCATACCACCGGTGGGGCTGGCGTCAAGGCTCCATCCTCTGACACCGGAGGAATCGCCGTCTGACCCCCCGGGGAAGCTTGTGGCCCAAGAAGCTGGAACGAGGTACGTTGATGGTGCTCACTGGAGAGCTGTACTGGAGGAGGTATGTTACTTGGTTCCTGACTATAACCTGTTGCCCTGTTCCTGCCTCTTTGAGTAGACCCAGCTAATTGTTGGGTAGATCAGCGAAGTGAGGGAGTATTTGCGCGAACAAGATGTACACTCAGACGATGAGCTTGCTCAGCAGGATACAAAGAGCGCGACTGCACCAACTTTGCTGTTAGGACTGCACAAACCGCTCAAAAAGGAGGAGCTGCTGGCACAAATACCGCCGCGGCCGGTGACTGATCGCCTGGTGGCACAGTGGCTTAATAGCAAAGAGCCTGTGATTAGTGGGTTCTTTGTTCTTTCACTATGTCCAGAGCAATAGAAAGCCCTACTGACACTTGATTGCTAGGCATCACGCACATTCCAACGTTTCAAAAAGAGGTAAGTACTCGGGAGGAAAAGTTTTGCTTACTATCGCAACTGACAGCAGCAGTACAATAAGTTCTGGGACCGCCCGCATGAAGTCTCCTTGCCATGGCTAGCTCTATTATCTGCCTGCATCGCAATGGCGCTTGCCTTCAATCAGCGTAGTGGAGACCCGACGCCCCTATCACCTCAGGACCCTGCTGAGGCTCAGAATTCGTTCCGCAAGCTCACAGCACAATGTCTTGTTCAGTCGAATTATACCGCGCCTGCCAGGTACAAAGTCGAGGCACTGTTTCTCTACACTATGAGCGAGTTCCTCCGGAGTGACGACGCACAAGTCGGGGTTTCCTTTCTCCTCGGTATCACAATCCGCCTGGCCATCCGAGCAGGCTACCATCGAGACCCCAAGCACTTTCCCGACATGTCGGCCTTTGACGGCGAGATGCGTCGACGCGTCTGGACCATTCTTCGACAAATGGACACTCTAATTAGCTTCCAGGTTGGCGTCCCCAGAACTATCCAAGACTGGCAACATGATGTGGAATTACCCCGCAACATATCCGACGAGGACTTCGATGAGAGCACCGAGGAACTACCCCCTTCCCGCCCTGATGAAATCTTCACGTTGATGTCCTACACCCGTGCCAAGTCACGCATCATGACTATATTCGGCAAAATCTCAGATCTAGCATATTCGCGCGAGCCCGTTATTTACGAGGTGACCCAGGCTCTCGACCGTCAACTTGACGAAGCGCACGATCAGGTGCCTTCCACTTTCAAAATGCGACCTATCAACCAGTGCATTGCGGATCCCTCCGACCTCATCTTCCGGCGATACACTGTGGAGCTACTGTACTTGAAGACGCGGTGTGTGTTGCACCGGAGGTATCTGGGCGAAGACCACAACAACCTCCGCTACGCCTACTCGCGGTGGGTGTGCATGAGCTCCTCGAAGGATATTCTTCGCCACCAAGCAGATATTCACCATGAAACGCAGCCAGGGGGGCTGTTATACCGGGATAGACTGTTCCCCAACGCGCTGCAATATGCAGACTATCTGCTTGCAGCCATGATCATTTGTCTGGAGCTGTCACATCAGCGCACAGGGACGCCGCCGCTCGGTGTAGGCACGAATGATGACCTCGCGGTGATAGTTCGGGGTCAGGAGGAGCTGTTGTCGGCGTTGGAGATGTCGCATGAGATATTCGATAAGATGCGTCGACGCTCAGCAGATGCGCAGCTGGGGTATGCCGCAATGACGATCATGCTTCGTTGGGTGAAGCAGCAGCGTTCGGGGCCGGAGGATCAGCAGCAGCCGCAGCAGCAGCAGCCAAGCATCTCAGGTGAGTACGCCAGGAGCTCCTGGATCCTTAAAGTTGCTCTGACAGAACAATGTAGCATGTCCCCCGGCATACGGAAGCTGGCAATTGGAGGGTGCAAACTCGCTAGATGCGCTGGACTTCCAGCCGATGGACGGCGTAACTCCGGGCTATGCTTCTCTGGACGTCATCGGCAATATGTTAGATACGCCTACGAACATGGATTGGGTGAGTTTAGTCTTTTGGAGAGTGATCGATGTATAGTACTAATTGACGTAGCGCCTGTGGGATCTACAGATACAGGGCATTGAGAGACCGAATCCAGGTAGTACATGGACCCAACCGGAGTTCAACGATACGCTTCAAGAAGATTAGCCAGCTACATACCACTGCGAAGGGGCAACTACAAGCCTGATTATGACTCCTCAGATAACTTGAGACGAAGTGATATAATAAGTTCTATTGCGGGAAGGCAAGCGCAAGCCAACGATGCATGACTCAGTTTAATTAAGGACGAAGGGCAGCCCTTCCATCGAACTGTAAGCGGCAGCTTCACAATTCAACACTGGTATCCTTGTAGTTCGATGATTTTGAGCTAGACTTGCCATTGGCGTAAGGTCGTATACGGATGAAGAGACAGAGCTAACAGCCTCTTGGCAGTTGGTGAGACATGCAGTCTCCAGATTCCTCGTGTGCTGCCACTCGATCCATTGGGTAGTGAGCCCGGCCACGAGAGTTGTCCTCACTGACCATACGAGACTAACCCAGCGTTCTGAAACATCCTACACTTTCACAGAGGATGAATGCCCTGCTAATGCACACCGCTATTTCTGGTTGTCTCAAAAAGCTCGCACGGTTTCGTCCCATCCCACTACAGTGCTGTTCGGCGGCAATCGCTCGCTACCTCGCTCATAATCTCTAATCTCTTCAGTCGACTGCTTCTGACTCCATGCTCCTGAAAGCATTGTCTAATATGATGCGATGCAATGCTCAATCTCAAAGATCAGCGATCGGGACCGACTCAACATCGTTCATGTTGCTGGCACAAAAGGGAAAGGGACCACCTACGCTTATGTCAATTCGATCCTCCAGCAATATCGCATGTCGTATGGAACGCCCCGTAAGGTTGGACTGTTCACCTCTCCCCATTTAATCACTGTGCGCGAGCGAATTCGTATCAACTCCGAGCCCCTGTCGGAAGCAAAGTTTGCAAAGTACTTCTTTGAGGTCTGGAATGCTCTGGAGCTTACCGCAGCAGCAGCAACACCGCGGGGCGGGCCTGGTAACACCCCTCCCAAGCCTTCATACGCTCGACTTCTCACCTTGATGTCATTCCACGTTTTTATGCAAGGGTCAGTGGATACGGCGATCTACGAAGTCGGAGTTGGGGGCAATGGGATTCACCAATGTTCTCGCGAACCCCGCGGTTACGGGAATCAGCTCCCTCGGAATCGACCATGTTAATGCGCTCGGGAATACGATTGATCAGATCGCGTGGCATAAAGCAGGAATTTTCAAGAAGGGTTGTCCGGCCTTCACGGTACCTCAGGTCCCAGAGGCGATGGATGTGCTGCAGGAACGAGCCATCGAAAGGGGGAACTCACCTTAACATTGTTGTAGTACTCGCTTCGGTCCACGGCCTTGACATCAAGCCCGCAGAGCATTTTCAGAGGCAAAATGCTTCTCTCGCTGTTAGGTTGGCGGAAACTGTGCTCACAAGGCTCGGGATCGCCGCCGCCGATGATTGCTGCGAGTCCGACAGACTTCCTGCTTTGTTTGGTCAAGGGCTTGAGAACCTGGATTGGAAAGGGAGATGCCAGGCCTTGGTTACGGGTCAGCAGCACTGGTATCTGGATGGTGCTCACACCCACGAGAGCCTTGAAGTCGCCTGCTCTTGGTTTGGACGGGTATCAGGGACCAGAAACCTGCCACAGGTGCTCATCTTCAACCAGCAGCATTCATCAAGGGATCCTATCGCGCTACTCAGAACTGTTCATCGGATCCTATACACCAAGCTTGGTTTTGTCTTTCAATACGCGGTTTTCTGTGCGAATAGCACGTACAAAGACCAGTCTTGCAATCTTGGTGTGTGAATGAACTCTCCCGTTGGGCAGGCAGGACTTTGCAAGAAACGACGCTAATAAGCATGGTCTTAAAAAGAGTTGTATAACCACAATGTCAATCCTGATGCACTTCAGAGATTGATCCTACAGAAGAAGTTAGCGACAGTCTGGAAAGAACTGGATCCTGACTCGGAGGTGGCGTGGCTGCCCTCGATTGAAGATGCCGTTGACTATGTCAAAGAGATTCACAATGGAGCTTTCAAGGAGCCAGGGGCAGAGATTTTGGTTACGGGTAGCTTCCATCTGGTTGGGGGAGTGCTGTCACTTATAGAAGGAGTGCCACGTATATTGGAAACAGCTGTGGAGTATTAACTAGTTAGTAGTAGGAGTGAGTGGTGTTGTCACCATCATCGACCATTTACTTTCGGATAGTGATTAGTAGTTATTTCTTGCTCTTTGCTAGATATTGTGTAACCACAGTACTCATGTGCACAGTACTGTACCCATAGTGTTGAGCATATGTCACATGATCGAGACCCCTGGTTTCTTTGTTGCTCTTGTTTCTTTGTTCCTGCGCACCCCCGCTATTCCTCTCTTCCCTTCTCCCAATCCAGTCCTAACTGATCCTTTTGCTAGTAATTTGCTGAATGGAGCAATCCTCACGGCCTACAAAGCAAGCAAAGCACTGCAATCTTCTCCTAAGGCCCGGCTTTACTTCTCGATGAGAGCACACTATGATGAGGCGCATTAGGCGGCCTCTACTGCAGCGATCGAATCCACCTGGATTAGCCTGGGTTCGTTGTGCTCGCTTCTCTTTACCAGCGCACTTGACGACCGCCAAAGAATCGTACTCAACCATGCCTTCCAAGGCCGATATCACCAGAGTGTGTTGCTTGGCTTCATCCCTGCTTGACGACGGGTCTTTCAATTGTAGATGTGTGGATATAATCGAAGGAAAGTCCCACCGGGCCTTCCTGCTTACCATGGATGATGGGCGTGAAGTTCTTGTGAAGACACCTCGGACAGTTGCTGGATCAGATTGCTTCGCGATTGCCTCTGAAGTGGCGACGCTCAAAATCTGTCTGCTCCCTCCTCCCGCAACGCAATATAGATCCCTTTCATGCTGACGTCCCCTTTCAAGTGCGTCAGTTGACGTCCCTGCCGGTTCCACGCGTCCTTGCGTGGAATGCAGACTCGGCAAACGAAATCGGGTTGGAATATATCATCATGGAGAAGACTCCCGGGGTCGGCTTGGATGGGATCTGGGAGGGGCTGAGCACTCTGCAACGGTACAGTATTATCGAAAAGGTCGTCGCTATGGAAAAGGAGCTTGCCTGTCTGAAGTTTCCGGCTTATGGAGCACTCTATCTCCGGGGCTCTGAGCCTGCTAAACTGAGGTATCATCCCGTCTCGGACGCGCTAGACAGCCCAGACTCTTTCTGCATCGGACCGTTGTGTAATGCGCGCTCAAAGCAGGGTAATGTTGAATCATCCCGGGATTCAGGCACTTCCGGCCCCTGTTAGTGGTCTCTTCCTTCCGCCCCCCCCCCCCCCCCTTTCGGTTCACCCTGACATCCCCAACATCTCTTAATTGTTGTTGTAGGGGCATCACTCGCAGAGTTTGCATCATCGTCAACTCAATTAAAGACAAGGATAAAGCAAACCTGTCAAAAGGATGACGGGGGCGAACTTCAATCCACCATGCACGAAAACCCCGACCTTCCGGACCCAGAGGGCCAGGACTTGCTTGAGAGCATTTCCATCATATTACCTATTTTATGCTCGGATCATCGCATTCTGAAGGTCTCCAAGCCCACCTTATGGCATCCAGGTCTATCGCTTGACAATATTCTCGTTTCGGCCACTGAGCCTACAAGAATTCTTGAGATAATCGGCTGGCGGTCCGCCGCGATCCTCCCCCTGTTTCTCCAATCGCGATTCCCCAGGTTCTTAGCAACCCCTCCCAACTACCATCCTGGCGATCCGCTTCCCAGCTTAGCTGGGTTCGCTTCTTGGAGTCCGGAGCAAAAGCAAAGCGTCCTCCAGGTACAAGATATACTGGCTCGTTCCAGGTATTACGAGATGTGCATAATGGAGCACGACAGTCACTTGACACATGAGGCGATGAATCTGGATCGCAACCTGAGTGGCCTATTTCGATGTCGAGATTCATTGGACCTGGCTGATGGGGACTCGAAGCTCCGTAGCCATTTGAATTCTATAGCTGCCAATTGGACCGGATTAGGCCTGCCAGGGACCTGTCCTGTCACGATCCGCGGCGGGAAGAGCAGGCAGTGCAGCATGCGGTGGGAGGGGGTCTCACGCTCTTGACGCCTGTTATGGAGAAAAGCTCGGGGGACTCCCTTAGAGGCAGTTGAATGTCCTGCTCAGATTAGCTAGTAAGTAATGTCGTAAGGGCGTTGCTCCCCATCTTTTGCCTTCTTCGTAACAACCGGCCCTGGAAGAAGTTTCATGAGACTTTTTTCAGGTTTCGATGCCAATAGCCTTAGCTAGCTCGCACTGGATATAGAGTCTTTCACAATCTCATTGCTTTCAAAATGGTGAAATCGGCCTATACACATGACTTGACCCTGTAAATAGCATGCCGAATCTCTACGGTACATTACACCAAGGCTCTTTGTGATTCGAAATCTAAAACCTTCCCTACTTTGTCGCATGTAGATTGCGGAATATTTACTATGCCCACCTAAGCACGTGCCCTTACCATCCTCGCACTTTAGATGCGACTTGATACCGAACTTTGGTGACTGACTGAGCCAGCAGCGGGGAGTATCGTAGACCGAAACTCAGCAAAGGTATTTCCTAACTATTTTCACGAGGTTCAGGAACACACTGCGTGCCATCTTCTAGAGTACGAGTAGTAAAGTGGATGCATAATCTCCACAATGCCATTAGGAATCATCCCGGATCTTCAACTGCCAACCGTCACCCGCGCCGGAAGATCCGTTCCCACCCGTTGCACCCATTCCCACCGGGTATCATCCCAAGGCCGGGCGGTGATCATATACCTCCTTAAATTACGATATCGATATGTATCGATCCACGTAGGCTTGATTCGCATGCAAATGGAACTGAGTAAGTGTTGTGTATCTACAGAAGAACCAATCATCCCTCATCAATAAAAAGAATACTGTATATCAATGGCCCGAAGCACGTAACCCCCCCCCCCCCCCCCACCAACAAAAGAAATCCCAAATCCGGCTCCGCTGGCCCTCAGCCAAACCCCGTAAAATTGCTCAACAGGGAGTCCCACTGGATGTCATCGACGGGGAAGATATCATCCAAGTTGTCGTCGCCGTAGACAGACGGCCAGATCTGGGGTGGTGGTGGAATGGTAGCCTCATTGGCGGCGTCAACCGCCATCATCGACGGATCCTGCCTTGAGTCTGTGGGTTGGTTAGAGGGCACAGTCGCACTGCCCAGAACAGCCCGGATCTGGTAGGGATAGCACCGGGCGAGAAGCCGCATTTTCAAGCACAGGCTGCCCGTGACGTCCGCCTCTTTGGCTGCCGTCGCCATGCCCTCGAACTGCGTGTCCAGCGCGTTGGCGAGCTCGGTGATGAGATTGGGATAGTCGGCTGCGCCGACAACGGCCTGTACTTGGGGTTCTATGGCGGAGTCGTTGTTGGTGGGGCCACCGAGGGTAGTGGTAGTGATGAGCCGCAGTAGGGTAAAGACGGCGGTGGGCACGTAGCCGACGGCGGCGCATACATGAGCAGTTGTTGCGATGTTCACCTGGGCGATCTCCGACACGGGCAGCTGGCTGGCCGTGCGGATGAGCTCCTTGCTTCGCTGGATGAGGTCCATCAGCATCGTCGTCCGGACTGCGCTGGCGGGCTCGGCGGTCCACAGGTCCTCCCGCAGAGATAGTTCCTCGAGCCGCAGCTCGGCATATTCGATCTCAATGCGGAGTGCATTCGCTGGGGTCGGAGGTCTGTGTCAATTTCCATCGAACTACCCCCGAAAGACATATGAGACGCACCTGTCGATGAAGGGTAGCTTGAGAGATCCTTTTCTATGCCCGCGCTCAGGCTATCGAATTGCCGCCGTAGAGCGCCGCGCGTAACCTGGACAAGCATACTTCCACCGCTCGCTTGTACCGAAGCGTAAACTTCATCCATTGTTAGCAAGAAGGACTCTAGGCGGATGAACGGCGCAATCCACCGATCCGACGGATGCTCGGCAGATGCTAACCCCGCGAGGCACTCCTCGGTTCGACTATCATGCTTCATGGTAATGGGGCGGTCGAGCGTGCTACAGACACTGATGTAACGCAGAGTCAGCCAAAAAGAGAGCATTCAACCCGCACAGACAAGCTCACCCAACCGATACCCAGAACGTACCGAGCAGCGCCCGCTGCTCATCGGCACTTAGGGCCGGCTTCCTGTGCAGTCCCAGATCATGCACCATCGAAACACAAAACTGGATCAACAACAATAGACGCGGATGGTTCTTCTCTGCCGGGTACGAGTACCATGCGCAGTGCACCAACAGACCGCGGAGCAACTCGAGATTCCGCTCGGAATGTTCCACGACCCTGCAAGTGACGTGCTTCATGATCTCCGCGGCGACAGCCTTGCGCAGCGGATGCGCACTGCCGATGGTCGCGGCCACGACGCACAAGAACAGGAACGGCTCGCGGGCCCGGAGGCAAGCGGCTGTCTCGCCGTGGGCGAGCACGACAAAGGGGAAGGTGAGCACGAAGTCGCGCTGGAAGGTCGTGACCAAGCGCTCCGCCTCGGCTGCACTCAAGAGTCCTCGCTCGACGAGGGACGGCTGGCCCGCCAACGCAGAGCCGGTCGGCGGATCGAGGCCGTGCGAGGCGTCTTTGGCCGCGTCTAGCATCGCGGCAATGTCTGTCGAACCCAGATCTGCATCTGCATCCGCTTCCCGAGATGAGACCCCATCGTGGGTGGTGGTGGGCGTAGTAGTCGACGTATCGTCCGACGATGTGTGTCTGTTCGGTTGAGTCAAGGCAACCAGCTGCGACATCAGCTGTTCGACCTTCCTCTCTAGCACCTCCACACGGCTGCATCCATGGTTCTAATGATCAATACCCGCGAGTGCTATAGTTATGTATGTGAGGAGTGTGGGTGGGGGGAAGTGGGGACATACCTCGGTGCAGCAGCCTTATGCCTCCGTTTTGTCTGCGGAAGGTCTAGATACGTGCATGATTTGCCTAAGCGAGCGCATCGCTGGCACATGTTGACGGTCTGCGGCGTGCATTTTGCCTTGGCCGCGGTGCATGTTACACATGCTCTTCTCTTGACTGCAGGTATCGTGGCGTTCATCATGTCACGTAAGGAGGACAGGGAAAGGAGCGGCCGGTCGAGTTGGATCGACCGATCCCTGCCCGCCCGTCCGTCTCAGCTTGCTAAACAATTGGTCCGGACGGAAACGGATCGTCCGGTCGGAGCGGGTTGGATTCCCGCCCACTCTATAAGCATCACAGTATACGAGAACCTAAAGAGTATATAAGGAAGTGAAATCGAAACAAATTCACACGATCATATCAACAGCACATCGCACAGCAATCCCACCCATTTGAGCAAAGTCATCTGAACAGAGCATCTCCCCATTCCAATCGAAGAAAATGGCTTCCTACGCTATCACCGGAGCCTCCAAGGGCATTGGCCGCGAGTTCGTGCGCCAACTCGCCGCCGATACAAACAACACAGTCCTGGCCATCGTGCGAAACCCCGAGTCGCCCGAGATCGTCGACCTGACCTCCAAGCACCCCAACGTGCACGCCATCAAAGGCGACGTCACGGACCCCCAGTCGATCCTCCAGGCGGCCGCGGCCGCAGCCGCCGTCACCGGCGGGACGCTCGACGTGCTGATCCACAACTCCAATGCCGTGGATGCGGCCTCCATGTCCTACACCCCGACCCAGATGCCCTTTGATGCGCAGGCCATGCGGGCCAGCTTCGAGCCGTCGCTCAGTACGAATGTCTACGGCGGTCTCTGGGCGACCAACGCCTTCCTGCCCCTGATCGAGAAGGGCACCCAGAAGAAGATCGTGCACATCTCCACCGGGATGGCCGATACGGCTTTCATCAAGAAGGCCTCTGTCAGCGTGGCGGTCACGTACTCGATCGCCAAGGCCGCTGTGAATGTTCAAGTCGCCAAGTACGCCGTAGAGCTGGCGCCGAAGGGCATCAAGGTGGTGGCGGTGAGCCCTGGCTGGGTGGATACGTGGGAGGGTAAGTAGCTTTGCCCTTGCTGCAGACAAGATAGATCACTGATATACCATCATTGCAGGAGAGAAACCCGCTCAGGTGGTGGAAGCGGATAACTTCTTGCTGAAGCAGTTCCAGGCAGCAAAGCCTGACCTCGAGGGAAAGATTCTGCCGGAGGAGAGTGTTAGAAAGGTCCTTCAGGTGGTTGAGCATCTGGATATTGAGGATAGCGGCTTATTCTTGAGCCACAATGGAGATCAGGAGAATTGGTTCTAAGTGCTCCGGATAGTGATGAGATGAGATGAGTGGCATCCGGGGGACTGTACAGTTTGTACCGTATTGACCGATTCTTTCTCGTGTCGATACTTTCCATTGAGTAACATGCATTTGCTCCGTCCTACCTTGTACGCATAATATTATCAGGATAGAGGGCCACATTAATTGAAGTATATAACATCATGCATGAATGTGTCGACTGTGTTGTTACTTGATCATGTCGTAGTAGTGATAAATAGATAGGACGGAACAATGTGGCTCCGACCCGGAGGAAAGTGATGGGTTGCAGAGCAGCCTCCGATAGCTTCATTCCATCTCTCTGATAAACAACGATCCAGTTTCTTTTTTCGGATCGCAACCCCCGTCAATCGTCATGTCGTCCTTACTTGGAGCTGGCTATGAGTCAAGCGACGATGACACCACTCCCTCCGCCCCTCAGACCCAACCCCCGGCGCCGTCTGCGACCAAGATTGTCGCCGCGCCCGAAGTGAACACAGAGGTTTGGTCCCTTGAGATCCGTCTCTCTGCTGGATGGCCTTGGAGGAATTCGAACCCTCCTCGCCACCTTACAACACCTCCAAAAACCTCGCATTGCTAACAGTCCTACAGGATCAAGCACACATGCAGATGATGCTGGCCAATACCTCCTCTACCGCCCTGACCTACAACGCCACATACGATGACCTCTCCCGACCATCGCAAGGCCCGGCCAACCCGTTCAAACCCATCGGAGGGGCCAACGGCCTCAAGCGCAAGAATGTTCCCACCGGATACGCCGAAGAGGCCGCTATCAGCGAAGCGACCTTCACGGCGCAGCACCGCACCTTCCAGAGTCTCGGCTACACGCGCAACCCGACGCAGCCCGAGCAGTTCGTCGGCAACCTCGCCCACGCCGCGCAGTTCGGCGGCCGCGACGTGATCCAGATGAAACCGTCCAAGGCCGTCTCGGCGGCGCTGCGCTCCAAGCGGCAGCGGAAGGGCGACCCGAGCATCGTCGAAGGGGAGGGCGCCTACCTCGGCCCGTGGGCGAAATACCAGTCGGACGACCACTACTACGACGAGCGGGCCGTGGAGGGCGACGAGGCGGAGGATCGCGAGCTGGCCAGCGACGAGGAATACGTGTACGAGGACGAGGTGGACGCAGCCCAGGCACCCCCCGCGCACATCCCCCCACCCATGGACAAACTGGCGACCGACTACCAAGACGATTCGACCACCGCGGAGACGACCGAGTTCCACGGCAGCGAGCAGTTCGACTACCAGGGCCGGACGTACATGCACATCCCGCAGGATCTGGACATCGACCTCCGGCGGGAGCCCGGCAGCACGAAGAACTTCATCCCCAAGAAACTCATCCACACGTGGAAGTCGCACACCAAGGCGATCACCTCGCTGCGCTTCTTCCCGCGATCGGGCCACCTGCTCCTGTCGGCGGCCGCCGACGGCAAGGCCAAGATCTGGGATGCGTACCACTCGCGCGAGCTGCTGCGGACCTTCTCGGGCCACAGCAAGGCGATCACGGACACGGACTTCCACCCGACGGGGACGACCTTCCTCACAGCCTCGTACGACCGGCAGATCAAGCTCTGGGACACCGAGTACGGCAAGTGCGTGGGCCGGTTCTCGACGGGCAAGACGCCGCACGTCATCCGGTTCAACCCGGGCCCCGACCTCTCCCACGAGTTCCTGGCCGGCATGTCCGACAAGAAGATCGTGCAGTTCGACACGCGGTCCGGCGAGCTGGTCCAGGAGTACGACCACCACCTGGCGGCGATCAACACGATCACCTTCGTCGACGACAACCGGCGCTTCATCTCCACCTCGGACGACAAGTCGCTGCGCGCGTGGGAGTACGGCATCCCCGTGCCGATCAAGTTCATCGCCGAGCCCTACATGTTCGCCCTCACCCGCGCCACCCCGCACCCCAACGGCAAGTACGTCGCCTTCCAGTCCGGCGACAACCAGATCGTCGTCTACGGCGCCACCGACAAGTTCCGCCAGAACCGCAAGAAGAGCTTCCGCGGCCACAACAACGCCGGCTACGGCATCGACATCCGCATCAGCCCCGATGGCCAGTTCCTCGCCTCCGGCGACAGCGCCGGCTACGTCTGCTTCTGGGACTGGAAGACCGGCAAGATGTACCACAAGATCCTGGCCGGTGGGAAGGAGGGCGGCGCCACCACCTGTCTCGATTGGCATCCCCAGGAGACCAGCAAGGTTGTTACCGGTGGCTTGGACGGGATTATTCGCTATTGGGATTAATTTTCTTTTATGGGCCTTATCTATCTGTTTTTTATTCTTTCAAGGCATACAAGGAGTTTATGGTATAATGTTGCTTCCATATGAAGGTCTTTTTTTTTTTTTCTCCTCTTTTTCCCATTGTCACGTATAGGTAACCCCACTAACTTATGTACTATGTACTGTAGAATCTGCAACGCTTAACGTCCATAGACTTTCTTCCTCAAGTTGCTGGCTGGCCTAGCACGGAGGGACATAGGAAAAAGAAAGATGTATACACCCAACTGACAGCCTTAGCCACTTGCCTGAATGACTCCCCAACCAATTCTCACCGCTAACAGGCTAGAATATATTCCGAGTAACTGTACATATACACACAAAGTAGATGCTCCGATCCACCCTGACAACTACCCCAAATCGAACTGCAAATCCACACTGACGACCGACTCAACTCAACTCGAACAGCAGACTCGAACGAGACCCCTAGAAACTCGCCATCTCGATCCAACTCGCCACGAACGCCAAGGTGCGGCCGCGATCCATGGCCATGCGCTGCGCGAACTCCTCGAAGTTGAGCTTGGCGCCGCTGCCGCCGCGCTCCTTGGCCTCACGCTCAATCCTGTTCAGGTACGCCCAGCGCGACAACGTGACCGGCGACGGGGGCAGGGTCGGACTGGGTCGTTTCGGGAGGGTGGAGGACGGGGGCGGGAGGGGTTGGATGGGCGACGGGGAGAGTTTCGGGGCGGTGGCCTCGGCGTCGGGGGAGGAGGCGGGGAGGTGGGAGGTGGGCGCTGGGAAGGAGGTTGAGCCGGTGGGGTCGAGGCGGAGCTCGGTGGGAAGGTCGGTGCGGTGGCGGGAAAGGAGGGCCGGTGATGGGGATGGTGATGGGCTGCGACTGCGGCTGATGGTTTGGTGGAAGGTGGTGGTTGTCGTGAGGAGGTCTTCCTCGTTGGGACGGTGGTGGGGGAGTGTAGGATCGTAGTATGATGCCGCGGCGGACGAAGGCCTACTCGCTGCTGCTGCTTCTTCTTCTTCGGAGGCAACAGAGGAGGCAGAGAGGGAGGGCGAGGAGGGAGAGATTGCGTGAGGCGGTATCCAGTCCTCGTTGTCCGGAGATTCCACGGGCATATTCAATGGTGAGGCCAATGCTGCTGCTGCTGCTGCTGCTGCTGCTGCAATAGGTCTTGTCTCGGTAGGGTCGATGAGTGACTCTACCGAGTCATCAGGGATATGCAAGTCTGGCGTCGGAGGAGCCAAAGCCTGCACGTTTTCTAGCCCCTCGACGGCGTATCCTGCCCGTTGGAGGAGGTCGTCGAGCGAGCTGTCACGGAGCATGTTCTGCATGGCTGCCTCTGCTCCCTCCGGCTCATCGGCGTCCTCATCGGCTTCAGATTCCGGCCGCACAACGGGAAGGTCTTGAGCAGCCTGTTTACCATGCTCCATCTGTTCGGTATGCTCAATCTCACGGGCCCAGATTTTACGCTCGGCACGAGTCTCGTAGACCTCCATGAGCAGGTCCTCCTTCTGCTTGAAGAGGATGTCGAGCAATTCGTTGAATCCTTGTTGGGTGACTTGATACAAGATCTCCTTTCCAACGTCCCTTTCCACTTCAGGAATTTCGAAGCCGCCCCATCGCTCACTCACGAGAATGCTTCGCGATGAGGTCGATGGGTTCGATCTCACGTCGTAGTCGTCCGTCAAATCATCCTGGAATCGCACCTTAGATGAGGAGCGAGAACGAGGGGACGGGGGGTGTGATTCCGATGCGGCTGCGTGTGATTCATCGCCCTCGTTATCTTCTTCTTCCTCTGAACTAGCCGCGTCCATGTCGCTTTGATAGCCAACAGGGGCGGTGGCACCATCTTCTTCGTCCGTATAGAATCCCCGCCGTCTCCATCGGTCATGAACTCCCATTCGGCGCCTGACGTGGAGACGAACTTGATCCGTTGCATACATCCTGTTGTATACGGCTGTGCCGATGCGAGCCCGATCAACAGGATCTGTGATCTCATGGACCGGAACATAAGCTCCGAGAGCACTGACGATGTCCTCATTGCGGATGTGCTCCGGAGGAGGCCAGCGGTCGCTGGCTCCGGACGAACTGGACGCATCATCAGCTGCAGCCCCGGCTTCTTCAATATTCGTCTCTCTTCTCGGTTGGCTTCCAGAAGCATGAGCAGAACCGGCAACAGAGTGGCGCGTCGTCGGCAACACCGGCCGTGTGACGCCATAATAGCTTCGAACGGCAGCATCGCCAATCACCGAGTAGCGGTCCCCAGTATCGGTCCCATCGAGACGAAGTACACCCTCGTTGTCAACAATCTCGAGATCTCCGTCATGATTGACTCGTTTCCCCTCGCCCGTCCGTGAGGGTTCCCCATTGGGAATGCTACCAGGAAACGCTGAACTGATCGGCTGGCTTCCAAGAACGACATCCCGAGCGCCGCCTTCCAGGAAATCATCCTCCAAGCCGGCAACCATGTCTCTGGTCAGCTCCCTGCTGAGGGCGTAGTAAGCTCGGAAAATCCGCAAGAAATCCTTCCGCTCAACGAAGCCATCATTATCGATGTCATAGCCCCGGAAGACACGGCGAAGCCGTTCGTCATTACTCTTATTATTCAGACTCGCAATCCCCTTCAGGAACTCCTCCAGCCCAATCAGCCCGTCATTGTTAGTGTCGTAGAACGCGAACATGCGATCATAAATCAGACTCGGGGGCGGAGGCCTAAGAGAAGTGTTCGGCACGAAGCACCGATCGAACGTCTTCCGGTCGATAGCCATATACACCTTGTTCGGATCGTCCTCCCATTCGTGATTTGCCAGACACCGGAACTGATCCCACAGCGCGTCCAGCTCGGTATTCTCGAACCCGGTTTCCTTCATCAGCCGCTTGAACAACGATCTCGGCAAGCTGCGCGGCATCATCGTGGGCTTCCCTGGATACCACACCGGCTGCGACTGACGTGGACTTCCAAGGAATGGCGCGGGGATGCGCACCTTGTAGAACATGTGCGTCTTGATATGGACTTGCATGGCTTCACACGTCTCACACAGATCATAATCGATGCAGTTCGCACACCGATACCGGATGCCCTGGATCGGCATCGCACCGCAGCTATTACACGTCACCCCGCGGTGAATATACCCATCCCTCCTCGCCTGGTCTTCCGCGATGTGATACAGCAGGTTCAGCAGGTTCTGGCCCTCCCGCATCGGCGCCGCCTCATTGTTGTGTTCCGCGCCATCGCGCCACGAGAAGACGCTCTGGTCATCCACGACCGTCTCATCCCCACCGTCCGCCAGCGCAGTATTCGGCGCCGCGGCCGTTGGCGACTGGCCTTCCTCGGTCTCGTACGGAAAGCTCGACGTCGACAGCGTGACTCGCTCGCCATTCTGCCGTCGTCGCCGCAGATCCGCCCCGTAGTTATCGTCCGCATTGAACCGTACCAGGGCCCGCTCGATGCCCGCGCGTGAGATCCCCCGCCGCTGGAGTTGCTCGATCAGATACTCCCGCTCGGGGCTGCCTTCGTCCAGACGGTGACTGGACGGAAAATCCAGCGCGAGGAAAGACTCTAGAAAAGTATCTTCCATCATCTCCCGCATCCGTTCCGCGTGGTCCTGGGGCACCCCGACCTGCTCCATGAGCTGGTCTCGCGTCGCTAGGAGAGAGGGGAGGAGGCCGCTTTCCACGCGGCGACCATCTTCGGTCTCGATTCGGAAGGTTCCGTAGACACCATTATGGCGCTCGAGTTGTTCGAGGTGCGCGATGGCGCGCGATGAGGGAGTGTCCGCCGCGGCTGAGAAGGGCTCATCAGGGTGTTCATTGTTACTGCTGTTGTTGCGTCGCTGGCGGCGCACAGCGCGGCGGCGATGAAGTCGTGAGCCACCAGGAGAAGGATGTGCGCCAGTATCCCCGGGGTGAAGGAGGTGTTGCCGTATGTAAACGATTGCGTAGGCTGCTGCTACACCGGAGAGAAGGTAGAGAATTGGACGGTATCGTGACAAAGCCAACCTAGGGCGGGCGTCCGACATAGCGGCCAAGGAAAAAAGCGGATTATTAGGCGACCAGAAGCATTTCTGTCGATATCAGCCTGCTTCGGTAATGAAATCTGCAGGGTACGGGATCAGGTGAACAGAATTTTGACACGTAGTGACACAAGGTAGACAGATTGGATGATGCGGGCTTGTTGAGGTTCTCCGGCGACTTGGGCGGGCGGAAGCCGCGGTCATGACCGCCTTTGGGGTACGGAGTGCCCGCCGAGTTCGAGAATGCTTTGTCTACAATGACCGAGAGGACCATATTTCTATAAGAGCCTATTGATGAGTACGGGTTAGTCATGACCATACCTGACATCCTAGAGGTCTACAAATCATGCCAAACTACCCCATCCGAGCCATCTGGAGATGGATGGTACTGGAGATCACCTAGGGTATCGTACGCTCTTCATTGTCACACCGCTGAAGGTATATACAGCATTATTGAAGACATCAACAAGGAATATAACAATATCAGAGAGCCAAAGCAAAATAAAGCAAATCAAGTTAGACACACACACACATAGCCTCAAGGACCAAGGCCTTGACGCACGATAGGAGGAAGCTCCTCCATCATCCACTCCTCGAGTTCGGGATTAAAAAAGCCAAAACCGCAGTAGCTCAAATTCACCTTCACATTGTCGTTGTCGTCAATGATAATCTTTCATAGTCACGTCATACACAAGTTCTCCTGCTGCAGGCGCCCGGTCGCATCGAATGCACCCCAGCGGATATCTGCAGTGTAGCGAATCCAACCCAATCGGAATGCAGCAGCGAGGTTGATACTTGCAGAACAATGCTTCATCCAGGCCGTTTCAACGAAAGGACAAGGCTTGACGCCCCGCGATACATTAGCCCGGGCGGCCGTTGCGCATCGCGTGGTCCGCCTTGTTGCGAATTCAGTGCGACTCGTCGCGGATAAGAGCAACGATCATGCTGTAGAGGTAGAAGAAGAACATGATCAGGTGGAAGCCCAGCTTGATGAAGGATTCCTATAGTTGTATGATGGTTAGGGGCACTTCGCCAAGAATGTGTGACGTAAAGCCGATGGGCGAGGCAAACCGACCTTCTTGTGCACGTTCAGCTTGCGGAAGATCTCGGTCGCATCCAACAAGTGCTGGTTCTCGTAGATCCTGTGGCAGGGGAAATGTGGTTAGCGAACATGTCGAAAGACCCGTTGCGCCTGCGAAGGCGGTGGTTGCAGGAGTAACGCACTTCTTGGCATTGAACGCCAACAGAGGCAAGTTAAGTACAATAGCGACCCAGTAGCCATTGATGACGAAGAGGATGGTAAGGAATGCATGAACAGCAGCTTCGGGGATAATGTAAGCGTTGAGACGGTTGCAGAGATCGATCGGGTTAATGTAGTCGCTGTAGAAGAAGAGTCAAGTTAGCTGTCGCTCTTCGAATAGATTCCGTCACGATGCATACGCCGAAGCAGTCAGATCACAAGCCCGTCTTGGGTTGATGCCAGTCAAAATGTGCAGGGGATTGAGTTCTTACCATTCCAAGTCGCTGTACATAATCGTGAAGAAGACTTGAAGGAACAAGTTGACGGCGTTGATCAACACCGCCAACAGATAGAGCCAGGCTTCACCGGACATGGTGGGCAAGAATATGGGGCTGGGAGAAAGCTATTGAAGACCGCAAGAGCAAAGACTCAAAAGAATAGAGTAAGAGACGTGCTAAAAAGCAATAGAGGCCGACGGTAAGCGCTATTACGAGAGGAAGACCAAAGGAAGAGAGGAGAAAAGAGTAGTAGGGGAAGGTGGAGGATGCGAGCAGGTGGTGAAGTTCATAAGTGAGTCGGTTGTGGATTCGCCCCGATAGGGAAAAGCCGCGAAGGGAAGCTGGCCAAGGCGGTGAACCGGTCTGGGGAAACAGTTGCCGCTTATGGCATCCTCAGCATGTCGCCCGGACTGACGTACCAGTATACTACGACTGCGAGCCTGGGGAGCAGAGAGAACGATAGATCAATTTTGATGAGAGGAAACTGTATCCTTCTTGCAATCTCATCCAAGCGACTTTATTCTCAGTCAGTTCTTCCACATCTACCCCACCTGTTGGGTCCGAACCCATCTCAATAATCACGTGCAAACTAGCCTGCCATGATGCTTGCTGACTGCCAATGACGTGGGGGAACACGTGCTTCGTTCCGCAAAGGGATGGCTTGCTACAGGGTCGATCAGGATCAAATGAATAACCATTCGTCTATATACAGTATACTGGTCATTGACAGCTTGGAGTTCATGACTTCGAAAATAAAATTGAGAACGACGAAAGAGAGAAAAGGTCGCATAGAAGAGGTCTCATCAACGTATTCCATCATACAAAGTACATAACGCAAGAAAATCCTAGAAACAAACCCTCCAGACAATATGCGACCGCATTGAGGCCACACCTAGGATTCCGCTTGAGTGAGATATGCTGCTGTCACCGCTTCTCAACAAGTAAGATATGCATCGCGCCATATGCAATCACAATGAAGGCGCCGGAGATGACGGCCAGCCCGATAACATCCTTCCACAAAGCAAGGGTATCGAACCCAAAAGCACTCAGAATCGAGGCGCCCGGAACTTCTATATCCAATCCATACTTGTGATCGATTAAGGTCAAATACGTCACTTCGTTGACAATCAATGCCTCAAAGCCGTAGTGGAAAATAGATAGCTAGACGAGCGGTCAGCAGAGTACAATGAGGAGATACTTATTGGATTGGTGGCAAACTTACCGTTTGTAGCCACAGAGCAGACTTGGGAATCGCGTCGTGGTTGAGCAGAAGACCAGCAAACAGGAGGCTGAACAACATCACGAGACTTCCGATCAAGTTGGCCACTCCTCCGTCACGGAAGATAATACCAATGAAAAGACAAATGTTGGCGGCGGCAAGATTAAAGAGCACCAGCACCAGAATGAACCGGAAGAACTCGCCCCAAGCTGGAATCAGACCCGTCATTGGGTACACAATCATTCCCATAATGATTGGTGGCAGAAGTCGGAGAGGTACGATGTCAAACACCACTTTAGCCGCAAAATAGGTAATCGGGTGGTAGTAACCATTGGCTCTCTCACGCACGAAAAGAAGTCGCTCCGATGAGAAGACGGTAAGACTAGTAAGGGTACTGAAACCGAATAATGCCAGGATGAAAAAGAACAAACCCAGTCGGTTCTGGAAGCCCTTGATGTCGTCAGTCAGTCCATAGAAGAGGTAACCACACAGGACAGCAAGCAGAATGGAGATCGCATAATGGGTAAGCATCAACATCGGATTGCGGTACAGGTTCCTCCAGGTCCGCTGCGAGAGAATCAAGAACTGGCGGAAGAGGCCAATCCGAGCATAGCCCTTAGATGTTGCAACCTGAGGAGCAGACAGAGCTTCCGGGTTGGCAAATCCGTTGGCCGCCCGAGCATTCTGGATGGCGGCCACAATCTCGTCATGCACAGAACGGGCAATATCCGACGAGATGTAATTGGAGACCAGGATATCAAGATCTGTCTGGCCTGGAGCAACGGGTGGCAAATGATCTGGGTCTTCGGGAGTCTGGTTCGGTATAATAGCAGGTTGACGGGAGAGACGTAGCCATTGCTGAGTGTTGTCCGCCACATCATCCATTTGCACATCCTCTTCATCCGTTTTGGGTGTAGAAGGTGTCTCAGGATCCTTTTTCCGTGAGTAAAGTTGCCTGTCCTGTCGTTGTTTGAGCGAGACTCGCCGTTGACTCTTTGGCCGTCGGTTCGCTTCCAGGGTGCTGCTAGAATTATCCTCCAAGCTTACATTTGAGGCGCTTGCGACAGATTTAACCGCTCTCAGACTGCTCGAAGCTGTCTTCGGTGGATCCATACGCGCATTCAACAAAGGAGATCCGACTTCGTCACTGTAAGAGCGAGAAACACTGGCGTGCATCGTCAAATCAACCAGGTAATCAGCGATGTTGAAGCCCGGAGGGCAAGAGTATCCCGCCTGGTCAAAGTATTGTTGACATGTCGAGAATGGGCCAGAATATACAGTTTTTCCTTTAGCCAGAAGAATAAGACGATCGAATAGAGCCACGATGTTAGATCTTGGCTGATGAATGGTGAAAACGACAGTCCGGTTGTACGTCTTTGCCAGAGTGACCAGGCATTCCACAACATTGAAAGCATTGAACGCGTCCTAATTGAGCATATAAGCGAATGCTGCATGTATTGGGGCTCCATAACTTACCAGTCCACTAGTGGGTTCATCCAGAAAGAGTATACTGGGGCTTGTGACAAGCTCGCAAGCGATTCCTACTCGTCGCTTTTCACCGCCAGAGATGCCTCGGCCTTTACCTTCCTCGGACCCGATCAATTGATCTTTGATGTGTGAAATTCCAAGCTGCTTCTCGACCTCGAATACTCGTTGTTCCTTTGCAGCTCGGCTCATGTCCCGAGGAAGCCGCAGCAACGCACTGGTGAGGATAGTCTCATGCACGGTCAAAGTAGGAAGCATAGTGTCCTCTTGGTCGACAAAACCGATCATAGACTTGAAATCATGGTCGCTGATCTTCTCTCCATTGATGTAGAATTCACCACGGACCGTGCCTCTCTTGTTCTTCCTAGCAAGGATGTCAAGGAAAGTGGTCTTGCCTGCTCCTGAAGCACCCATAATAGCCGTAATTTGACCCGGTTGGGATGCACCCTGGATCCCACTGAGAATTTCCCTCCCGTTTAGATAGTATGAGACATTGTCCCAGTACAGGGCTGCTGGCTTGTGCTCGGCTAGGAGTTTGGCCGCCTCATCATCCGAGTCGTCGGAGAGGGGCAGTTGTATGCGGCCATAAGATCTGCGTGACAAGTACCATACTGCTAAGATCACGGCCACGACGAAGAGAGCACATCCTGCAATGACGCCAGCAATGAGAGGGGTGTTGATCTGTTTGACAGGGCGAGTATATCCGGGGACGTCTGTCCTATACAAACACTCTCCTGAGTTGCAGTTCAGCGTGATACTCTTGTCGCCAAAGACTGCCTTGATCAAGTCATCCATGGCCGGCTCCTGGAACTTGCTTCCATCGTCGGGACTACCCCCCACGGTTGAGACGGACGAGAACGATGCCGGACCTGCGATCGATTCTCGGAGGAAGTCGCCAATGTCAATGGATCCCTCCTCGCCACACAGCATGCGTCCAGGAATACACTCGCAGTGGATGTTTTGGCACGTGTAGTGAGTCTTGTTTTGATTGTGAGTCGTCTCCAGTCCCCACTGACACGTATCCAGGCCGCAGTAGAAGGACTCTACCTTGCCAACCCAGAACTGAAAGTTGCACGTGTTGTCCTCTGCCTCGCAGGAGAATGTAACCTGAGGCTTGCGATCCTTTAATTGGTCAAGAATCTTGCGGTTCGTCACATCGCACATCTGGAAATTCTCCTTGACAGTAACACCTTGCTTGTAGCAGACGCCGCCTTCTCCTTCTGGCATCATGGCATTACAAGCATCGTCCGTTTGACAGACGTTGCAATTGAGACCTTCCCAGCCATCCTTACATGCGCACTGTCCATCCTTCGGGGGAGACCTCTGGTGGCCATCGGCCAACGATCCACACAACGGCTGTGCACAATCATCGCCTCCGAAACCGGGCGGACAGACACATTTTCCTGTAAACCTATCGCATGATGCAAACTGGGCGCATTGGAAGGCGTCTAGTTGACAATTGAAGCACGGAGGGCACCCGTCTGGCCGATCGCTGAAGGTGGAGAAGAGCGGAGGTATTAGCTCGGCTTCGGAGTAGTTGCTCCGCGCTGCAACAGCAGATGCAGATAACGAGAGCCCGAAGGCCAGAGAAAGGTGTAGTATTGAGGGAAGCCTCATCCTGACCTAGAAAGAAAGCAAATTTGTCAGCGACGGTGTACCCTGAGAGAAAGCGAGCTTGCTGGCGAATATCGATTGAGGTGCGCACCGGAGAAAGGGCCAATGCGGAGTAACTTAGTGACGAGCAACGCCGAAGTAATCAAGAAGCCAAGTGGTGCATCGGGCTTCCCTAACAGAAGAAGACTCCTCAACAGGCTGGGCAAGAAAGAAAAGTACCAGGAAGAAGGACCGAAATTGCTTGTGTGGATGGAAATGAGAGGCACAACAAAAACAAGCAAAGAGGCGGTAAGATGATGAAGGCGAGAGAGAGATGAGGAGGTCGGAGGTTGGAAGGGAAACCGGTTGGGGCGATGACGAGGGCGGAGATGCGCTAAAGCCATGGCCTGACAGCCTGGGGCACCAATGATAGCTCCGCATAACTCATTGTCCTGTCTCGGGAACCTACGTAGCACCGCCAGCAGGTACACAGGTACCAGGAACGGTCTTCAAGGTTGTCTGGAGCCCCTTCTCGATCAACGCATTCCTAATTTCGTCTAAACTAGTATCACAATACTTGCTTCGATTGTAAATTCAAACTTGCATTGTGTGAGGTCAAATTCCTGTCGAATCTTACCTTTCCTTTGTACCTGTCTTCCGAAAATATACTTACTACTGTAGTTTCTGAACAATCATCATCCGTCAGATACCCCAAGAAGCGTCATAAAGTCTTTGTGAATATTTGCCATGCCATGTTTCCCTTTAGAATAGGGATATTCCATCGAGAACGATCTTCGAGGGATTGTGAGTCGGCCAAATTGTTCGTGCGCGCCCCTCCCCAGGAAACTGTACACTGGGGACCGAAGACACGCATAGACCCGAGTGCTAAGTCGCTGGCACACGCCCCCGCATTAGGTACGCTGCTCATACCGCAACTACGAGGGTCTAGTGGTCAACAATCTGAATCCTAGAATCACCTTCAACGTGACTGTTTTCTGTCGCACCCTCTAGTCTATGGCCTACCCCAATAACCAGTCGGAGGGCCCAGCTTGGTCCACCTATCACTTGCTGGCTACAGAATGGTCACCCTGGCTTGGCTCTGCTCAAGAGTGGTGGCGAAAGGCCACTCCAATGGCTAATGGTGCTCTTATTATTATACCGAGGTTCACTAAAGGCAAAGGATAAATATGACTATTGTTGCTGTCATGCTAAGCGATCCAAGCTTCAGAGACCCACAGCCGGTGGAATGGAAATACAACTGGAGGTCCCGGGGGGCTCCGCAAAACTATTCATGGCTGCCATGCTAACGCGATCTCGTTGTTCGAGATGCCTTCGGTGACAGGGTCACTTACGGACAAGGGTTATTGTTCGAAGCTGGTTAGTATCCATGCACAGCACACTCGAGTAACATTCAGAACGCCTAAATTGCTTGGCCACGTGAAACCTAGGCTGAAGTAGCGGACATACCGTAACTGTAACAACTCCTCCTGTCATATTTTCCTCGGGGAAAAAGTGGTCGATACTAAGCAGAAAGCAGCAAGGCGAGGTGCACCGATAACGTGTCTGATTTCTATCATCAAATCGAGATAGTATGAGATCCAGTGGAGTCGATCAATTGATGGGATCGGTGATGTACTGTAGGTGGGTAAGCTACCGGGTTATTGGTGGATTGGTGGGGCCTCCCCAACTTTAAACCCCCATACATACCGGAGAAAGTTCATCCAATGCATAACTCTGCATAGTCTTCCAGCCGAGGTATGAACCGGTATGAAGTCTGACGTTCATTGTCTGGCCCCGTTTAACCATGCGCTTTCTGAGGAATGGATACTCACCCACCACCCCTCTTTTCCTCCTTTGATACCTTCATTGCCCCCATCTCCTTACAATTTCTTCTGGCTTCTGTGCTGTTGGAGTGTCGTGCGAGATTTCAGGTCCTCTCCCCCATTCGGCCATCCCAACTCCCCAGAGCCCTCGTCACTTGTCTAGTGGCTCGGCAACATGCTCGAGATCCCTGGTGATTATGCTAGAAGATTGAAACGTATATGGTTTCAGATCGCTGACTTAGCTAGACGTTCCTCTGTCTCTTGCCGGGCCGGCGGTGGTCACTACTCTCGCTTATTTGAATGCGAAGTACTCGCTCTTCTATGATCGCATATTGATTAAGGTTCTTCTCAAGATTGCCTTCAATCTCCGGTCGGGCGAGCGTCGCGATAAAGTCAACTTATTCTACAAGCTCGAAGACCAGGCCTTGAACCCTAAAACAAAGGACCGGCCGTTTCTTGTCTACAACGGCCGCACCTGGACTTTCCGAGAGACTTACACTACGGCATTGCAGTATGGTGCCTGGCTCAAGAATGTACATGGCGTCAAGGCCAGGGAGGTTGTGGCCATGGACTTCATGAACTCGTCAACCTTCATCTTCATCTGGCTTGGTCTGTGGAGCATCGGCGCCATCCCCGCTTTTATCAATTACAACCTATCGGGGAAGCCTTTGACGCATTCCATCTTGACCTCATCCGCAAGGTTGCTGCTGGTGGACGAGGAGCTGCGCGCCCAGATCCCTCCTGAACAGCTTGAGAACCTCGCCTCTCCAGAGTTTCGAGAAGGCAAAGGATCTGTGGATGTGATTTTCTTCACACCTGAAGTGGAATCGCAGATCCTGCACATGGAGCCTACTCGAGAGGACGACGAAGTCCGTGATGGCATCAGGATGCGGGATACAGCTCTGCTTATCTATACAAGTGGGACTACTGGTCTTCCCAAGCCTGCTATTATCGGCTGGAGAAAAGCTTGGAGTTCAGGTATCATGATCACGAACTGGATCGGTCTTCAGAGCACGGACCGATATTATACAGTAGGTTATCCCCTTCCCTGAAGAGTGATTGCTGACTTGAGGCAGTCCATGCCATTATACCACTCATCGGCCTCTCTGCTGGCTGTCATGCCGTGTCTTTGGGCTGGCTCCACGGCCCTTATTGGCCGCAAATTCTCTGCGCGCAACTTCTGGCAAGAGGTACGGGAAAGCGATGCGACAATCATCCAATACGTGGGTGAAACCCTGCGATACCTCCTTGCTGTGCCTCCCTCTCTCGACCCGGTCACTGGGGAGGATTTGGATAAGAAGCATAACCTTCGCCTGGCAGTTGGCAACGGCCTCCGTCCGGACATCTGGAATCGTGTGAAGCAGCGCTTCAATATCCCTACCATCGCCGAGTTCTACGCATCTACTGAGGGTACATCGGGGTCATGGAATCTTTCTTCGAATGATTTCACCGCCGGGGCTATTGGTCGGAATGGAGGGTTCACTGGATGGATTCTCCGGCGCAGCGTAGTGGTTGTCAAGATTGATGAAGTCTCGCAGCAGCTCTGGCGCGACCCGAAGACTGGCTTCTGCAAAGCGATGCCTCGAGGTGAGCCTGGAGAATTGCTGTGGGCGGTGGACCCCACGGACCCCAAGGAGACCTTCACCGGATATTTCAACAACTCCAAGGCCTCGGATAGCAAGCTCGTTCGGGATGTTCTGCGCAAGGGCGACGCCTATTTCCGGACTGGCGACCTAGTCCGCTGGGACAAAGAGGGCCGGTGGTACTTTAACGACCGTTTGGGCGATACATACCGCTGGAAGAGCGAGAACGTGTCGACTGCCGAGGTGTCCGAAGTGCTAGGTGGCCATGCTGACGTGCACGAAGCGAATGTTTACGGGGTGGCGCTTCCCCACCACGATGGCCGGGCTGGTTGTGCGACGATTCTTCTCCAACAGCAGACCCGTGCTGAGGATCCTACCGCTCTGATTCCTCCTTCCCAGGACACACTGAGCAGCTTGTCGGCGCATGTTTTGAAGAACTTGCCGCGTTATGCCGCCCCGCAGTTTCTGCGCATCACGCGGGCTATGCAGACGACAGGGAACAACAAGCAACAAAAGCGTGTTTTGCAGTCGCAAGGGGTGGATCCGTCACTGGTTGCTGCAGACGACAGATTGTACTGGCTGCAGGGCGGCCAGTACGTTCCATTTGAGCGCAATGATTGGAGTCGATTGCAGGCTGGGAAGGTAAAGCTGTGAGGGCGGATGGCAGGATATGTGTTGGGCACATTCCGGGGATTCTCCAGAGTACAGTACATATCAAGGTATACCATGTCTATAGTGTCTGCAATTTTCATAAAGTGTTCAAACAGTGGGCTTATTGAGCTGAACGGGAATTTAGTCGAGATGCCGAAGAGATCCACTGAGTGAGTGGGTCCTCTCGGAAGATGGCTGGCTTCTCGAGGCTATCTGACCTTAGGGGGACTGATGCGCTGGTGCGGTACTTCATATGCTGCAAAAAATCGCGAGAAAGACATACACCCAGCCCGATGCTCACGATGATGAACAAATTGAAGCTTACTCCACACTGAAGTGGTCGTGTTATTGGGTTACGTATCTGGTCTTTGTACCCAGGTCAAACGCTGATCTCGAGCATAACGGCTACTCGGAAAGTGCCCGGTCTCGGAAAGGCTCATTGAGACCGAGGTATAAATTGGCTCTCCCCGCGCCATCCAGTTGGAGATCTCCCCACTTACTCGCCATTCCTCATTCTTTCTTTCACAACATTAAAAACACCCAACACCACGACTTACCCAGTTCCCACCATGTCCGTTTCCATGACACGATGTCCCTCGCTCCGATACCTCCAAATCAACAACTGCCTCAATAAAGCAAGACCCAGCCGCCAATTCTCCACCCATCACCCTCTCCGCACGCACTCCAACACCTCCACCTCCACCTCCGCATCCGCCATTGCAACAGCCTTCCTCTCGCGCTTCCAATCCCTCGGCCCACAAACCCGCACGCAAGTCCTCGACGCCAACCAACTCCATCTCCTTTCGCTCACTCTCAGCCGGCCCTCTCTCTTCCCGGACTCCCCATCCCTGTCCAACGCCTCCACGCCGCTACCCACCGGCACCCCACTCCCGGCCGGCTACCACCTCGCCTACTTCACCCCGGCATTCCTCGAGACCGAACTCGGTATCGACGGCACTGACACCTCCTACAACCCAGCCGCCCCCTTCACCCGCCGCATGTGGGCCGGCGGGGAGGTGCAATGGCCGCGGGACGCCACGACCGGCGAACCGAATCTCCTCCGCGTGGGCCAGGAGGTCCACGAGACGACGCGGGTGCTGAGCGCCTCGCCCAAGGTCATCGGCAAGACGGGCGAAGAGATGATCGTGGTCGGCGTGGAGAAGGAGTTCCGCAATGAGGACGGAATCGCGGTTGTAGATCGGAGGTGCGTTCGCCCAAATTCAAACCCATACCCCAATCTCCCTATATTCTCCTCTGCACAAAGTCCCCCAAGATCTCCAGCACTGCACTCACCTCCCCTCTCCCTCTCCACTCCCCATCCCTCAAAGCAACATCAACTAACCAAAAGGCCAAAAAGGAATTGGATCTTCCGCAAAGCCCTAACATCCCCCTTACCACCAACCCGAACAGCCACCCCACCACCACCACCACCCACCACAACCGAACTCCCCAAACCAGCTACCACCACCACCACGACAACAGGGAAAACCCACACGCGCACCCTACGCCAGACCCCCGTCACGCTCTTCCGGTTCTCGGCCCTGACCTTCAACCCGCACAAGATCCACTACTCGACGCCGTGGGCGCGCGAGGTCGAGGGCCATAGGGATATCGTGGTGCACGGCCCATTGAACCTGATTGCCATGCTGGATCTGTGGCGCGATACGCGATCCTCCCGAGAACTGTCGCTGCCGGAGAGGATCAGCTACCGCGCGACGAGTCCGCTGTATGTCGAGGAGGAGTATCGGGTGGTGCTGGATGAGGAGGCGGCGGATGGGGTGGGGCGGGTCCAGATCTTGGGGCCGGGGGAGGTGGTGGCTATGAAGGCTGAGATTCGGTAGCTGCTTCTGATTCCTCGCCTTTGCTAGGGGTGTTTTGAGGATACTATATAAGTATAAGTAATGAGGGGGGGAGGGGGTTGCTGAGGAACCTGCGCCTGCATTTCTTCCGTCCATGTATATAGTATGTCGGCGCTCTGTGGGCGTTGCTTTTTGGTGTGTCACCAGAGGATGAGCTTTAGAGGTCTGAAATATTGACTGGGTCGAAGCTAGGTACCAGCTCTCGAGTACCGTGGTTCTGTCTGTAGACACCTCCTGATCTCTGACTCTCGCCTATGGCCACCAGATACAGTAAATAACTTGCAGGCTTTGTACGACATCATATCCTCTATAATTGAGACATATATTCATGAGCCCGTCTAAGCATGACAGTGACTATATACCCCTAAACCCCCCTTCTTCCTCACGCTGAGAAAACCAAAATTCTCACCGAACATAGCCAGGGGCATATTCCATAACCACCCCCCTCCATCCCCACAAACCCGTAAAACAAACATATCCCACGGACAAGCAAACCCAGCCCACCACCTCACCTCGCCAACCTCTTCTCATGAATAAACAAACTCGAGACAAACGAACAAAACACGACCCCCACTACAAAGGCAAAGCTCTTATTGGTCGCCCAGCCGTAGCAGCTGCGCACCACCCTGGCCACGGCGGGGTCCAGCGTCTTGATGAAATCCAGACTCTGGCGGACGCCGGCCACAATGCGGTCAATGTCGTCGCTCTCGCGCAGGGCCCACTGCAGCCGGTCTCGGAGGACCTGCTGCACGACCGTCGAGGAGAGTGAGAGGCCGATGACGGAGCCGAGCGAGCGGAAGAGGTACGAGCAGGCTGTTACGACGGCTTGGTCTTCGGGGGTTGCGTTTGAGACTATTCCAGACAAATCAGCGGTGAGGGGGGGGGTTTGAGGATTACAGGGCTGGCTTACTCAGGCTGATCAGCGTGGATGTGACGCCGGTGCCGTTTCCAAAGGCACAGAAGACCGTGCCTAGGACCATGACGGTGGTGTTCTCGAACGCACCGCCGGAGGCGAGGGTGATAATCATCAAACCTAGCGTGAGCAGCGTGTACGCGAACACCGTCAGCCAGTAGAATTTGCCTGTCCACTTCATCACGAAGCCGGCGAAGAGCGAGCCGCTGACGCCGGCGAGGATGCTGGGCAGCAGGCGCAGGCCCGCGATCGTGGCCGAGACGCCGTCGACGGCCTGGAAGTACAGCGGGATGTAGAAGAGGGCGGCCAGCCAGCCGCCGAAGCTGAAGAAGTTGCAGCCGTAGGCGGCGAAGAAGGTCTTGTTGAAGATGATGTGGCCCGGTGCGAAGGGCTCGGCCGCGTAGAAGCACTCGACCACCACGAAGAGCACGAACAGCGCCCCGGACACGCTCAGCGAGATCACCGTGATCGGGATCGTCCATGAGACGTTGCTGCCGCGGTCCAGCCCCAGGAGGAACCCGAAGACCGCTCCCACCAGAACGATCGCCCCGGGGAAGTCGATGCGCCCGAGTTTCGTCCCCCAGTGACTATCCTCCACGGCTGGCAGATGAAGCATCAAGGTAACGGCGACGAAAGCAAGGGCGCAGAGGGGTGCCTGCGCAATGAACGCCCTGGCGACTTAGGGTTAGAGGTCTGTTTTTGTTTGTCTGAAACAAGATAGTGGACTCACCAACGCCAGCCGATGTAATCGGCCAAGATGCCACCTGCAGTGACCGGTCAGACGAAAGCACAAGATAGCAGCGCGAAGGTCTTACCGAGAGGTGCGCCAACTCCAGCACCGGTCGCGTAAATCATGTTGATGATCCCTTGCCACACACCCCGTTCGCGGAGAGGCACGATATCGCTCATAAGGATGCTCACTACAGTCGTCATACCGCCGCCTCCGACACCTTGGAAAACCTGTAGTAGGGTCTCTCATTAGCATATAGCAAATACGAAGGAAAAGGATCGCTTACGCGTGCAGCGATGAGCTGGTTGATATCCTGCGCAAGACCACAGAACAGACAGCCGATCCCGAAAATGGCATAGGCAAACAACAGGCAGGTTTTGCGACCAAAAATGTCACTCAGTTTCCCGTAGAGAGGTTGGAATGAAGTCAGAGTCAAGAAATACGAAGTAGCGATCCAATTTGTCAGATTCAGGGCCTTGAGATCGCTACCAATTTGACCATAACTGGCCATGATGATGGTCTGGTCGGCCGCAGACAGGAAAATCTAGCCAGATGCATTAGCACTATGTCTATTTGAATTACAAGGAAGGATACATACCCCTATAGAGATAGCGGGAAGAATATACTTCAGGTTTGGGCGTGCCTCCGACGCAAGTTTGGTCTGATTCTCCTCCTCGTCCCGCGCGGGGAGCTGTTGGGTGCCAGCCTCAACATCGCCGATATTGGAGATAGTCCCTGTGGATTGAGTGTTACTTTGAGACCCCAGCAGCGGAGATGTCTCCGTCGGGGTTCTTTCCGCTGACATCGTTGACTCCGACACTTTCTCCACTGATCAGAGACTAGCAAGCCAATATGCGCATGAATTGCAGGAACAAGAAAGGAAAAAAAGATGAGACGAGGGAGGCTTTTGGACTATGAGGTGCTTCATAGTGCTGCTCACGTGCTGATAAGCCTCCCCACCCATTCCTGACAAATCACCGTCGGATCAGGCTGCCACCCCCACTTTGCCTGAGGCCCTAATCGTGATAAGATGCATTACTATTCCCAATCAAGGTCCGACCGTCGGAGGTTATCCGCCTGCCATTAGTTATCTGCTATCATCATTAACTATTGGTTCTGCTCCTTATCCATCTGCCGCCCCATCCATCGCCGAGGTTGTTGTTCGGGCCGGTTGGGGTTGGAAGTGAAGCCATGCTGTAGAGAGATGACCAAGATCCATGGTATTATAGGTTCCTCCAAGAGAATAAACGGAAAGCTGATCATAATAGTTGTGGCTATGCATGTCTTCCAAGTATCACAATTCCAAAGGAGTGACGCCAATATCAAAGGACAGAAAACACACCGATTCGTTTACATGGACGTTACAGGATCTCTTCATGAATGCTCTACTCTATCGCCGTCTCTCTGACAACAATGTGAAAATCATGCGTCTGTCTTGGGTTCCTCAGCCACGGGAATGGGAATGGGGCCACCAGGCGAGTCCGGCAGGCGAGCGGTCAGGACCTCCACGCCATCCTCTGTCACCAGCAGCGTGTGCTCAAACTGAGCCGACAGCTTGCCATCGGCAGTGGAGCTGGTCCAGTCATCCGGCCACGTACGGTCGCGGTGAGTACCCAGGTTGATCATCGGCTCGATGGTGAAGCACATGCCGGGCTTGGCCGTGCCCACCGCCTTGTTCTTTGCGTAGTGGGGGACGTTGGGAGCGCAGTGGAAGAGCTGGTTGATACCGTGACCACAATAACTCTTGACCACACTGCAGTCGCGAGACTTGGCGTGCTTCTCGATCACATTACCGGGGTCTCGGAACAGCATGCCGGGCTTGACCAGCGCGATGGACTGGTCCAAGCACTCTCGCGCGGTCTCCACCACTCGCACGGCGTCCGGGTTAGCCTTGGCCTTGTCGCCGACGTAGTAGGTCTCGTTGATATCGCCGTGGAAGCCGTTGTGGTACAGGGTCACGTCGATGTTGACAATGTCGCCGTCCTCCAAGGGGCGCTGATCGGGGATACCGTGGCAGATGATCTCGTTGATTGAGGTACATACCGACTTGGGGAAGTTGACGTAGTTGAGCGGCGAGGGGTAGGACTAGGCCGCGTTAGTTTGAAGGTCACTCAAGCAACGCACTCTGTAGCATCCTTCGCGGGCAGACAATGACACCACTTACATCACGCTCAACGCAAGCCTTGTGAACCACCTCATCGATGTAGTCGGTTGTGACACCGGGCTTGATCTCCCGCGCAGCAATGTCCAGAACCTCACGAGCCAAGCGACACACTTTGCGCATACCCTCCTGCTCCTCCTTGTTCAGGATAGTGATGTTGTGACGACCAACGAACTTCTGCTCGGACCGGGGAATACCATCCTTGGCGTAGTCGGGGTGAGGAATGGATTTGGGGACGGTTCTCCGGGGGGACAGCGGGTATACGGGTCTCAAGTCTCCGGCGAAAGGATAGGAAGGGAAGGGGTTGTAGAGCCCCGTGGCTGGATCTGGTTCAGAAACTACTTTGGGTGTAAAGAGGTTGCTCAGGAAATTACTCTTCTTGTGAATCGTCTTGTGTTCGCTCTGTGCAGGGGGGATTAGCCATAGTCGGAGGACGAGCGTCGCAGAGAGGCAACAGGAATCCGTACCCAGCTCTTCTTGAAACAGTCCTGCGAGCAGAAGAAGCTATCCGTCCCTTGTTTAAGGCAAGTCGGACACTGTAGCGTTCCGGCATTCTTATCGCAATCCACACCGATGCATTTCCGGGCAGCGACTTCGGCAGTCATCTTGGATATGTCTAGAATGCAGAGAAGGAGGTAGAGAAACAGAAATAGCGATGCTTCCGAAGGGATATGGAAATGTTCCGCAGCGCAAAGAGGGAAAAAATGGGACAATCCCCCGCGGCTGAGCGGCGCCAATCGCCGTTCCGCCAACCCAGGCAGAAAACTAGGTACCATTCCAAAGACAGTCTAGCGCAGGACATGGGACCGCTATCCCGACAGAGACTAGCGGCTGATCTAGAAGCGCGCGTCTACATCACGTGCCTCGGAAACGTAGATCGGAGAATAGTGGCTGATTGGAGGAGATGAATGGCAGAAAACGGCATGTGGGGCTCCGCCGTCTTTTCTTCTTCCGAGTTTGTGACGCATCAAAACCAGTCTGGAACCAGTCAACATCTCAATTTGTAATCTGTTGTATCACGCCACACTGTGACTTTTCGAGCCAAGAGCTGCAGAAGCACAGAACTGCCTGAGGTTGTATACCTACATCTCTAGGGTCTGTGACCTTTGACTTCAAAAGCTGTCGTGAGATTCTTTCTTTCTGACTCACCCATTGATCGTCACTTCGCCCCCCGCCATGGCACATTCCACACCTGCCAAACAAAAAGTTGTCATCGTGGGCGCAGGCCCGGTGGGGTCCCTTGCAGCTCTCTATGCAGCAGCCCGAGGCGACGTTGTTGAAGTATATGAGCTACGTGGAGGTGAGTCTGTCGCTATCGTTTCTATTTGATGCATTTTCCTTGTCACAAATTCGACCTGTGTTCGCCGTTTCTGCCATATGGCGACCCTGATCCACTTCTTATCGACCCCACTTCGACATCTATAACTGCGCTCTCATAAGCCTCAACGACTCGGCTCAATAACATGACCTACAGATCTGCGTGACCCGGCGACTATCCCGTTGAACTTCACCAAGTCTATCAATTTAGCACTGTCGGAGCGAGGCATCAACGCCATGAGGGAGTCGCACCGCGATGAACTCATCGACCGGGTTCTCGCGGATTCAATCCCCATGCATGGACGCATGATCCACGGCCGGACGGATGGCAAGCTTTGGGAAGCTGCTCAAGCATACGATGTTCACGGCCGAGTACGTTGCTCCCCTCCATGCCCTACATCCCCGTCCACATGCCCCTCAACCAAACCCATCCAGCATCCAGCAAAAGCTCCCGTCTAACAACACATCATCAGGCAATCAACGCAGTCGACCGCGGCACCCTGAACAACGCCCTTCTGGATGAGTTGGAGCAGACCCCCAACGTGCGACTCTTCTTCAACCACAAGCTCGTCGGGGCCGACTTCCGCGCCAACCGGGCCTGGTTCGAACGGCGCGACCCCGGGAGCAATCCCTACGACAAAGCTACAGAAGTCGAAGCGACCTTCGACCTCCTCATCGGCGCGGACGGGGCCCACTCGGCGGCGCGCTACCACATGATGAAGTTCGCCCGCGTCGACTACCAGCAAGAGTACATCGACACGCTGTGGTGCGAGTTCCGCATCCCGCCGTCCCCGACGACCAACGACTTCCTCATCTCCCCGAACCACCTGCACATCTGGCCCGGCAAGGAATTCATGTTCATTGCCATCCCGTCGGCCGATCGGTCCTTCACCTGCACGCTCTTCGCGCCCGCCGACCACTACGATACCCTCTCGGCCAGCTCCCCCGACCGACTAATCGAGTTCTTCGACACCAACTTCCCCGGGGTGTGCCCGGACCTCATCACCCCGGAGGCCCTGCACGAACAGTTCACGACCAACCAGCACCTGCCCCTCATCAGCCTCAAATGCAAACCCCACCACTACGACGCCAGCGTCGTCGTCGTCGGCGACGCCGCGCACGCTGTCCTCCCGTTCTACGGCCAGGGCCTCAACGCCGGGTTGGAGGACATCCGGACGCTGTTCGACATCCTGGATCGACACGGGGTCTACAGCAACAGCTTCAGCCCGGGGATGCAGGACGACCCCGAGCGCCGCCGGGAGGCCCGCCGGCGCGCGCTGCAGGCCTACACGGACCAGCGCGCGGCCGACACGCACGCCATCAACGACCTCTCGAAGCAGAACTTCCTCGAGATGCGCTGGGGCGTCAAGTCCCCGCTGTACAGGCTGCGCAAGGCCGTCGAGGAGTCCATGGACCGCTACCTGCCCGGTCTGGGCTGGCAGACGCAGTACACCCGCGTCAGCTTCAGCAACCAGCGGTACTCGGAGGTGGTGCAGGCCGTGCGCAGACAAGGTCGCCTGCTGGGCTTGGGGCTCGGCGCCGCGGCCCTGGTGGCCGGTCTGTCGGCGGTGGCGGTGAGTCTGCAGTTCTGGAGGCGACGGCCGGCTCCCCGCTCGCTGTGGGCGGTTCTTCGCAATGTCTGGCGCGAGGCAGGAGCGTGGCTTTGATTTTTCGGTTATAGACGCTTCCTTCCCACTCCCCTCATTTCCCTGGCCTTTGTTCCTTTCCGAATCTCTACGATCCCTGCTGCTGCGGGATGCTGATGACTGCGTGATCTATCTGTAACATTATTCTCCTTTTCTTCCCCATTTAGATGCTGATCTAGAGGTCTAATTATGAGCAATTTCCTATTCATGCTTACAGCAGCCCCCCGATGAAGCCAGTTTTCTGCACAGCACCATCATGTACCTTTCGAAGCACAGCACACTTTTGCCTTGCACTTCAGCCATACCATAGAATCAGATACGTATTATTTGGACACTCTGAGGTGCTTAGAAGTCCGGTAAAGACAGCTAGCCTCGTTCACGGCCCCAGCCGCCTGCCTCTTGGCTATCTCGCTTGCTCACTGACTGTATGTCCTTCTGTCCCAAATGTACAGTACACCTAGATTGCTTTGTCTTCGTCCTTCTGTCACGCACATTCCAGACATAATCTTACTGTGCGCGCCCATTACCAATTAGCAGACAATACATCGGGCGTCCGTCTAGGTTTCTAGACAAATAGAGTGATAGAAAAAAAGAAATACATCCATATTCTGTGATAAGTCTCAGTGACCCCGGGTTTATGTTGATGGACAAGAGGAGTTCCTTCCGCCTCAGCACTGAGAGACACAGCCGGTCTTAGACTGATAGGCTAAGGCACGGGGCTTCAATATTTGAAAAAAAAGCTGGTAGGATGGAAGCCAGCAACATGAACAATTTGAACTTGAACCCACAGAAGGGCAAGAATGGCAAGAGGCAAATGAGAAAGCCACCACAATCCACCTGAAGGGTGTAGTACAAGACAAAGTGAACAGAAATATGCAGCTCGGGCTGATTGACAATAGCTGTCACCGAGTGAAAAGTCAAAACCGAAAATTGTTTCTCACATGAACAACGGAAAAGGCCGAAATGAAAAGAAAAGAACGCATATAGGCCGTAATCATGATCAGGATAGAAGAGAGTCCTAGTCAATAGATGCAAAGGGCTGTGAATACTCTTGATCGCGTAAAGATTTATCAAGTAGCGGCATAGTTTCATCCTTATCATCAGGCCAAGTCAGTCCCCAGACCAAGGATTGTCTGGGAATGGGAATCTCTAGTTGGATTTCGGCCGCCGGTGTCATAGCTTTGCTCGCATAGACCGAATTCAGGTTCACCACTTCGGCAAAGTCACTGGGGAAGGGTCCATAAGGTCCATGAGAGACGAACGCACGTGGCTCCTGGAATAACTTCCTTGGGCTACCCTCCAATGGACAAGGGGAACGCCTGACGGAAACGGCAGAATGGCTTTTTCCAGCCGGATGGGTCTATAACATGGTGGAATCGTGGCCACGGCCAAAAGGGAAAACTCATTAACATCATCACTGAGGGTCCAATATCCGAGGTCAAGGGCCGGCAAATTTCACTCGACGACTGCGCCGGTCCTGAATACGCTTCTCCGTGTCAAGATAAAGATTGTCAAGGTACTCCATCGCAGCGGCATCCTTCAAGATTTTGGCCACCTGCGTGCCGGCGGAGATAAGCTGAAGGACGTTGCGATCGTCCTTGATGGGCCTGGATTGATGCTTGGCAGCATGGCGCATCTCCAAGGAGTTCTCCAGTATGGTGACTAACTGCTTGATCTGGCCATTATACAGGACCCTGGCGGGGATCCGCCGCTTGGTGGCCAGTCTTTTGAGGAGGTATACCCACTCAGTCCATTCACGGTCTGAGGGAACTCTCACCTGTCTCTTGTCAGGCTCCAGTGGGATTGGAAACTGGTACTTTGCAACAAAGTCAAACGCGCACTGCGATAGTCGGTCGTTCACCGAGGACAGGATACGATCTTGTTCTGAAACATCAAGATTAGTAGGTAGATGAGGCAAGTCCCTTCCTTGTGCCGCGATCACACGCGGAGAGGGAGGCTCAAGTAATTGGTGGGGGCCATCAAACTCATCCCGGTTCGATGGTCTTCTCTGTGAATGATATCGGGTTGTGCCCTTAAACTTTTCACCAAACCGTCGGCTGTTCCTCTCAACCATGTATTCCGGCGTCTCGAAAGACCTGGCAAAGTCAAATTCCCGTCTCAAAGACTCCGCCGGCAAGCGAGCAGGATGATCCCACTCCGGATAATGAGGGGCGGGGCGTGGTAGTGAAGTTCCTGATGGTGCAGCTATATTGGCATTGATCTGGGAAGTCACTGGCAGCCCGCTGTACGGCATGGAGAAGTTAAAATCCGGTGAAATAGGTTTGGGGCCTCTAGCGGCAGCACTCGGGACGTTCATGGGTCCGCGTTCAATGTGGGGTGGTGACATCCTTGTAGCGCTGCTTATGAGTGAGTTTTCCCTCGGTAAACAGTGCTTCTGGAGAGGATGATGAATGGTAATACAAGATGAATTGGTACCTTGGGTGGTAAATGATAGGACTTTCGCTCGGGGTCCCATACATCGGCGGCTGTTGGGGCGCAATCCCACTGCAAGAGGTGAGCTCTACACATGACTTACATGTCTCGACAAAGACGAGATACAGATCTCGGTTCGTGCTAACCTGTGATGGGACCAAGAATCATCGCTGCCAATGGACTGCGTACAAGAGCCACTGCTTCCTGTTACCCGCGAGAAGTAACTGAGGCCCGATGACATGGTGATCAATGGAGGCGAAAGAACAGATGGCATGAAGTTCAAAAGCTATAGTGACTGGTATCAGAGCGTGACGAACTATACTGGGAAGCTGAGTGGTTGTGGAAGTGAAGGACGGTGGCGAGTCAGTCCAGACCATCGGAGACTGAATCTAACAACAAATAGAGAAGACGTTTATAAGAATAACCCTGACTTGAATGAATTGCAGGTACAAGAACAATTTGTTGTAGGCGCCAGATAAGCTTTTTATCTCTGGACCGCGTGAGGTACGAAGAAGGAGAGGACATGAAGAGCTCCACAGCAGTGGCAACTGGGAGACTCCATCAGCCTGGAAGGCAACCCGTCCTTGTCAGAGAGCAACCGCGTGCCCACTGGTAGTCATATAGGTCAGTTGTATATACGGCGACAAAGGATCTATCTCGGACCCATATCCAATCGAGGTTCGACCCCACAGTGCTCCATTCGATTGACAGGGCAAGCTAGTAGGATCGATTGAGCCAGAGACGCCCGGCACGGCTAGGTCGACGATAATTAGGCCATGGTAATAAGCAAAGCGGCATTCACGACAATAAAAGCAGAGAGAGTGGGGAGCTGCACAGGCACATTGGGGTACAGGGCCATGGATGAACCCGGCTGCAAGAGGCAGCCAAACTACCCATCAGCAGGCTCTCGCCAACTCTCATGCGCTGATCTCATCCCCAACCGTGGTTGTCAAAAGTAAACGTAAGAGAAGAGGAGTTGAAGGATTCGGTGATGCGTAGGGTTTTGGGCAGCAAAAAACCGGCCGGATTGCGCAGGGAAGATGCATCCACTCGATGGAGGGAGGACGACATATCCAGGCAATTGACCCAATGCAGGTTCTAGGTATTCAATGGCAGTTTGGCGCGGGAAACTGCTTCTGTTTAGAGTTCCTGGGCACAGAGTGGATGATCCCATTTGGTCCCTCTTTCGTCTTGCCTGTCGCCAGCATTTCCATTGTCTCCACTTACGTCGAAGAGGACTAGAGTGGGTGAGTGGCTGGATACAGAGCATCTAAAGAAGAAGAAAAAAAAGGGGGGAAGGGGGGGGAGCGGAGATGGGATGGTGGGGAGAAGCACGGTGTGTACTCCATAGTTGACAGTTTGAGGATGATTGCACACTGCAGCCACCATCCCTTTCGGGAAAGGGCAATGGAGTGGATGCCTCAGTCCGCCGACAGCCTGCCTGCCTGCATGCCTCGCCCTGAAGCAATATCAGACTACAGTACCTACTAGGTACCTACCTAGTAGTCATTGTCGCTGAATCAAAGCAAGCAATTGAAGCAAGCAAACCAGCCAGCTAACCTGGTACAATCCCAATCCCCACCATAGCCTGATATTTCAGTTCCCCATTACGGTCTCCGTCTCCACTGACCATCTATCTATTCATAGATCCTTCATTGCCAACCCGCCGATAACTATGCAATCTATCCAGGCACTGACCTGAACGCCATGATAGATAACCACAGTCATCACCAGCATTGATTCCACCAATACCACCACGGACCCTCGCTGGGAGATTGCTTTGAAAGCCTTTCCATGTAGCATTTAAAAACGACCACGGCGCACGCAGACTACCCTACAGCACAAAGCGCAATGATAATGAACACACTAGAAATACAATGAGGGGTGGGTCGGAAGCAGATATCAACTGCTGCTCCATACCACACGGGTGGCGGCCCAACAGTCGAGGTTTGAGTGTGGGGAGGGAAGCTTGCAATTCTCAACCTGACTGCCATTGATCCCTCGAGGATGTTGGGCAGACACTTTGCTGCACGCCTGGTCGCCCAAGCCCAGAGCGGATGTGTTGGCCAACCCTCTATTGGCGCGGGCAATCATTTTGCGGCCGCAGTGCTCGCCTAGGCCACCGACACGCAGCAATAGCTTCACTGAGTTATTGGCTATAAATCCATGCTTTTCTGATCCTGAAAGACGGAATGGAGGCATCTCATACTAAGGGTATCCTGGGATCACTGACAAGATGGGTAGTGTCCGTAACCATCATTACCCATTGACCCCGGTATGGGTGAGGTTGGCATTAGCAGGAGATCCTCAATCCGAACATCATGATGGTGATCGAGAATCAAGGAAAACGCGAGAAGGGAACGAATAAGCTCTTGTTATCCAAGTTGACCGATGATCCGATCGATTGATCCAGACGCCAATGGTGAGACAATGCCGGAGTACGGGATTTTTCAAAAATGGTGTACGTTATTGCGACCCAACGAGAGGTCGCTAAAGGTAACTTGCCGACAAGGGAGCGAAACTGATTCGTGGGTGTGCCATTCCCGGGCAATGAACTTCTCCTCTGCCATGCTTAATGCCAAAATCAACTGGAGCCTCCGTCTTATGTCATTTCTCTTACAACCCCCAGTTTCACTGTCCTACATATGGCCAGCCTTCGATAACTCGTTCCGCAAGGAACGATCCGTTTCCCGTTGCTCGAGTCAGTCAGCAGCATGTCGAGTCTCGGTAGATACGCATTTGTTCCGAAACAACCACCGCAGGTCGAATACGGGACCTAACACGAGCTCCGTAATACAATTATCGCCTCGACCTGTCGACGATCACGGCAAATACCAACTGGCACCACATCTACGAGCGTCTGGTGGCGGCCTAAAGCTATCATTCCATGAAATCTCACCGGCATCACCTCCCGACAACAAACTCCCATAGGCTTGGCTGCTATATGGGCGGAGATCGAGCGACACTACATTCCTAGGCTGCTTCGCAAGACAAGGAACCTCCGTCGAGCCGGGCATAACAGGCAGACTGGCTGATGAGACGTTGCGGCATTAACAGCATGCTACAGCCGGAATGAAGAATCCAGAACAACATAGCCGGTCCCGACGGGTCTATCCGATGAACAACTGTTCAGATGCTGTCATGTACCCAGTCATAAGACTGGAAGCGATCGTAGAAAAAGTTTCTCTAGTTTCAAAAGCAAGTTGCGATCAGACGACCTCTCGCGGGGTCCGAGATTAGCCCAGCAGCAGAAAAAGAAAAGAACCATCGTCCATACTGAAGCAGAGAAACAACAAAATCCCGAGCTATGATGGTAGAACAGATCTCAGCAGACTGGTCCATAGTCGGTTATCGTGTCTTTTGGGCTGCATTCGGCCAATCGCAAGTGGTTGAAGACAAAGCAGCGACTTTAGCAAGCACATGGAGGCAGCAATGCTAGATGCTATCGATTAATGAAGTCGCTAAATACATAGTCCAGAGACAACCCAGAACAACTCAGCGGGCGCCTTCACAGCTCATGGCTGCCGGATTGTGCATGGCATGCGATGGTCGAAGCTCGCCAGTCGCATGACTTCTAATACACACCCGGAATCAGAAGGATGACCGACTCGAGTACTGAGCATCTTCCAGTGCCTGCTGACCAGCAGGCACCTCAGTCCAGACTTCGATCGCCTGCATCGTCACGATGCGACCCATAAAGAGAAGCTCGACCGAGCAATATAGATAATGCATCAAAGGAAATGAGTTATGTTACTATACAAGGTATCCAACAGCAGTCGCAAATAATAAGAAAATATGAAAATACACGGCATGCGAGGAGACACTGCGACTGGCCAAACTCCGGTTAAAATGCAAAGCCCAAGCGACTCTCAGACATGGAAGCTCTTCTTCACCCTCCCAGCTTACTTGATCCGGCACAGGACCAGACCGCCGCTCTTCTTTTCAACGCACTCTCTCGCCTCCATGATGCCCTTATCCGTCGAGATGTATAAGCTCTCACCCGGCGACCGCAGACCCTCGATGTAGGGAGTGTTGTGGCCTTGGACCACGCGCCGAAGATCCTGGAGCTTGGCGGTCACTCTCCGTTTAGGCGTGCTGATCATCTTCATCTTGCCCAGAACCGGCTCGCTGCGCCAGTACTTCATTCCGAGCCAGAGACGTCTGGTGGCGACGTTGGCTTGAGTCACAGGTTCGATGTCCTTGGAGCTGGGGTGGCCAAGGAGCTCATGCGGAGCGGGGGGAGTCGGGCCGCCACGAACAACGGTAGAGATGAATCCGTCATTTTGCAGCGCAAGGCAGAGCTTCAGGTGTAGCTTGGTGTTGGGGATCGAGGTGAGACCGAGGCGGGCCTTGGTGACATTGTTTAGGTGGGAAATAACGTGAGAAAGGTTGGAGAGAGACATTTTGTATCGTGAGACCGGATATCGGTGGTCGATTCCCAATGCAAGACAGGATACACGGTGCGGGAAAGCAGGATAGACCGCTGGCGGGGAGAAGCGTGAGCGACACAGCACGGAGCACTACCACAAGGTGAATACCGGGATGAATCGTACCTGCGAGAAGCCAAATCGAGGATTGGCGTCAAGACTGATGCGATGGTAAATTGATCGGGCTCTGCTGCAGTCAGCCAAAGGTATGGTCGTCAATCGCGTTCGCGGTAACCAGAGTACATGCGGCGGGAAGCTCAGATGAAATTTTCGGAGAAACAAAATCACGGCTTCCGGGTGGTGCCTGGTGAGATGCCTGGGGTTCCAGGCATACATCTAAGGTACCTATACACAAGTTGCCGAAGCGGCAACCAATTAAAGATCGGAGGTAGTACTTCTGTAGCCGCCAGGCTTCTGCACGCTGCATCTCCTCACCTTGTCACAAGCCAGTCAGGTCTTCCCCTCTGATGGGGTTTCCGATGTTTAAAATGACGCCCACTGCCTTGCACTTAGTCGATGGGCCTTCTTTCCCCTTACTTTCATCTACAATTGACCTTATGGTGTATCACTTTCTCTTGAACTTAGCAACATCGACATCCACTAACAATGCCACCACTGCCGGGTGAGGAGCGAGTGCTGACAGTGTAAGTTCAAGCTTGCGATGTTTCTTACCCCGCCAATTTTGCCACTAGCAATCGTATGAATGAGCTGACGCGCCTGTAGCTTCGCCGACATCCATTACTATTTCGCGCAACCAAGTCCAAGGACTCGTCGTCACCGATTCGACAAAGGTTCCTATCTATATCTCTTCCAGAGCGCCGCCCAGCGCAGGATCAGAATTGAAGTTGCGAATAACCCGGGTACCCCGGCCCAAGACGCTTTCAATGGAGGTTAGCTAAGATTGCCTCCTTTCCACGCTGTGCTTAGATTTACTGATCGGTTCGTAGCTCTGGATAAAATCCATGTGCGACACTCAACCCAATTTCCGACCCTATGCACAGTAACGGTAGACGGACAGTCGCAAGCTGCGGCGCAGAATGCACCTGCTTTCCCTCCCCCACCAGGCACTGCGGCTGAATGGGAGCTAGTCGAAGATGATACGCAGAATTTGATGCGCCTGCACACGCTGGACATCTACTTCTGGACCGTGGAGGATGCGAACCAGTTTCTCGATATCATTGAGCGGGATTTACCCGCGGCGCAGATTGAAACCGATCGACACCCATATCCCCCTCCGCCTCAGAGTACCGTCAGCTCGGTAGTCCAACAGCTGGAGACAGTGGCCATCACTGACCCCGCATATCAGAACGGACAGACGCGCAACTCTCAGGCAGAAGTGGTCGCCAACCCTGCGTCAAATTATCAAGCCATCACCCCGTCAAGCACTCTCCCTCCTCCACCTCCGCTGTCGTCCACCCTTGCTCCCACTGGCTCTCACTTTGCTGCGACTGAACAGCAACATCAAGACCCGGCCCCTCAGTCCGCCCCCCTTCCATACAACCCCGCCGCGCCCGCCGCTCCGGAGCCGATCAAGCACCGTGAAAAGACTCCGCCTCCAGAAGACTACGCGAATGGCACGGGTCTCGCGGCTGCCGCCGCTGCACCGGATCAAGGATTCCCGTTCCCCTCTTCTGCTGCTCCAGCGTCACCGGGACTTTCTTCTCTGATCTCTTCGCCTGCGTCACCAGGCCCCCACACTACCATGCCAGGAACCTACGCATCTCCACCCCCAAGCACGGGGCTGAGCTTTTCTCCCTCGGTGACACGATCCGCATCCATCTCCAGCCCCCCTGGAGTCCCGTCGTACACCACAGCCTTCCTCTCCGGCGAAAGCCCGGGATATCAGCACCAGCCCCGCAGCTCGCTCAGCAGCACGGGCTCCCTCCCTGGACCGCCCGGACCGCCGCAAGCAACCACCATGACGTTCGCACCACCACCCACCACCGACGCAACAGCCCAGAATGCAAACCCAGCTGCCGCTGCAGCCACCATGAGCTTTGCACCTCCTCCTACCGAGCCCCTCTCACCCCCTTCACAAACTCAACCCCAAACCCAGCCCCCGTACACAAACCAATATCAGTACCAACACCAGCACCAACACCAACACCCCCAGACCACCCCACCGCCTCCCATCCACCCCGCCGTAGCGATAGCCGGCTACTCGAACTACTCGTACGAGCAACCGGGCGCCGTGGCTGGCGGCAACGCACCGGCCGAGTACGACATCCACCGACAGATGTACCGGCCCACGGAGGCGGAGGCGACCTCACGCCACCAGAAGTACGCGAAGGAGGCGATGAAGAACCCTGGGGATCGGCCGCAGACATTTGTGAAGAGCGCGTACCGGGTGGAGAACAGTGTGAACCGGTTTTTGAAGAAGTTGGAGAAGAGACTGTAGCTGCTGCTGCTGCTGCTGCTGCTGTTGTAGCCGGTGCTGTTGTAGCCGGTGCACGACCCTATCCAAGGGTGTGATTCTGGTTGGGTGGTCGGTGTATATTTGCTCCTGTCATGATCGGATTGGGTTGTACGGTTATTTCGGCTGTTCTACGGTTGATATTATGCTCTGGAAACACCTTTCCTCGTATGAAGTTGAAAATCGAGAACAATGTATAAAAACGGACCCACATATACAATACGACCCCCACACAACCCAACCACAACCCATATCGACAGTAGTACGTAGTATATACAAACACCCAACAACCCAAAAACCCTACACACAAGATAACCCCCCTACTAAACCCCCCCAATCCACACCCAACCCACCAACACAAAGGGTCCTCCCCCACCGTCCCCAATCCCATTGAAAGAAAACACCCCTAATCCCTCTTCAACCCCACCCTCCCCGTCTTCCTCAACCCGGCAAACCCGACAACCGTACAAACAACCATAAACCCAAACATGGTCCAAAAGCTCGCCCGATAGCCCGCCATCAACGCCTGCTTTTCTTCCCGGGAAGAATTCTCAGCGGCCACCACCGTCGAAATCACCTGCAACACGGCCATGCCCAGCGCACTACCAAACTGCGCCGAGGTGTTGAACACCGCGCCGGCCAGCGCCTGCGTCGTATCGGGAAAACTATCCGTGATAATGATCAGACCGACGGTGTACAACGCGTCGAAGCTGACGGGCTGCAGGAGCTGGGCGATGAAGGCGTTGGCCCAGTAGGGCCAGGAAGGCTGGATTAGGGCCATAAGAAGCGGGGAGCCGGCGCAGAGGATTGAGGTCACCGTCACGATCCAGAAGGCGGGGACGCGGTGGACGAAGATTCCGATTACGAAGTTCATGAGAACGCCGATTACCAGGCTGGGGAGGATGCGGATGGAGGCTTGAAGGGCGGAGAGGGATTGGATTTCTTGGAAGCTGTTTTTTTTTCGGAGGGGAGGGGTTAGTTGTTGTTGTTTTGGGGGGGGGTGGAGGGGTGGACTTTGAGCATTGCTGGGTTTAGGGGGCTAAGGGGAGACGTACTATAGACTGGCGAAGAGTTCCATGGAGTTGATCACTGCGTTGGATACGGCGATTGTCACGCTGATGCTGCTGAATGACTTGTTGCGCCAGAGGGAGTTGGGGATGAGAGCCGGTTTGTTCCGCTTGACCTGGTGGTGCATCCAGTAGACGAACGCGGGAAGGGCGACGGCCGCCACGCAGAGGATGACGATTGCTTCGGCGGAGCGGATGCGCGATGGATCGGCGCTCAGGATGCTTCGGAAGTTATGTAATTAGTTAGGTGTTGGGTTGAAATAAAAGTAGATTCCAGACGGGGGCCCGGCAAGTTACTCACGCCAACAGATAGCACACCAACGCCATAAAGGCCGAGGCGAGCCCAGCGCCAACCCAGTCAATCTGCGTCTTGACATTGTGCATCAAGTCCGCGTGTCGATGGGTCTCGCTCTGCGGGACAGCCCACAGACCGACGACTGCGAAAAACAGGGTGATTCCACCGGCCAGATACCAGCCCGCACGCCAGCCGATGGTGTCCACGAGTACACCTCCGACGACCAGCCCTAAAGAAAAGCCAAGGGGCTGGCTGAGACCCAGACAGGAGAAGGCGAGGTTGCGGCCCTGGCCGGGAGGCAGGAGCTGCGTGATGATGGAGATCGACGAGGCGAGATGGAACGCCAGCCCGACGCCCTGCAGGGCGCGCAGCACGACCAGCTCGTCCCCGTTGCGCGACAGCCCTTGCCCGATCATCAGCAGGCCGCTGGCGAACGAGCCGACGAGCTCAACCCATCGTGGGCCGATGGCATCGGCGATGGACCCCGCCAGTAACAGAGTAGACGCGGTGGCCAGGCTGCTCACGGACGAGGGCCAGAAGGAGAGCGAGGACGGCAGCTGAAGGTCCTTGGTGATCGTCGGCAGACCGACCACGACCAGCCCATTGATGACACTGGCGGTAAGCGTGACGGCCGACAGCTGGGCGATCACCACCGACTGTTGGAGGCGGAACTTCCGTGCAGTGGGTGAGCGTGTGCTATCGTTCTCGGAGGACAGGACATCGCTACCTTCCAGCAGCACCGACTGTGCTGGAGGAGTCTTGGTGATGGTGGTGGTTGCCATCTCGGTGTGTGTCGCAGTCAGAGCGTAGAATGCTGGTTGCTACCAGGTTCTTTTGCACACAAAAGGTGGAGTAAGTAGATTTTTGACTCTGGGGAAGCGAGGTGGACTGGTGGAGTCGAAAACCGCTTGATCCACTCTCTCAGGCTCACGGATCATAGAACGACCGAGCGAATCGAGGGTGGATAGCACCTGAAGAGAATGTGCGCTGTTCACGAAGCAGACTCTCTGAATCCATGCGAAATGCCCTCAGACTCTTAGGTGATGGCGTGAACAAATTTCTTGCGATTGACCCACCGGGCCCATCTTCCCCAGCCAGAACCATGATTCCTTGCTCTCGGATCAGCCTTCCTCCCGCCATTGTGCTAACCGATCCAGGTAGGACACCGGCGAATAAGTGAGAACAATAACCCAGCCTGTGCTGCTTCGATGGATTTGAGGTAGAAGATAGGAAGTGAAATGCTCGAGCTCTTGAGAACAGGAGAGAGCAGGCAGGAACAAGTCAACTGTTTTTTGTTTTGGGCTCCGGGCCATTTCGGCGCTAAGCCCTATCTCGATCTTATCTTGCAGGAACCCCAGGAACCCCCGGGCCCCAACTGGAACATTCCATTTTCCACAACTAATGTACTCCTCTAGATTAGTGCCTTCAACAATGATTTCATGTGGGCAGTAAGTAGAGTTATTTTGGTGGAACAATTAGTAAAAATACAGTTGATTGAAACTCAGTCCAATAATTCAACATAGTTGCTAAAGGCTTCCTACAATCCACTACCAAACCGAATACGCAGCACGAGCAAGATCAAAAACCTGTCGGAAAACCCCAGTACATATGCAAGACGCAGTACTCCGTACACAGCGCTAACTATCAAGAGCAACGAATCCCGAAACAACTCCACCGGACAATGCTCCGACATGCAACCATCGTCGGTCTTGCTCCTTGGAGAGAAACAAGAGGCTCGCTGGAACCGAAAGAAGAGAAGTAGAAATGAGGAATGGGGCAGGGGAAAATCAAGAAGAAAAAAAACAGATGATGAACTATTGAGAAGACACATGTGAAAACATGCACATGTGCCTAGTCACATCGCAATTACCAAGGGTATAAGAAAGGTATGTCAGGAGAAAAGAAGAGTAGATTGTTTTATTCGACCCCGGGGCAGCTACCGTGCATCGTTACGACGATCGGGATCATGGCCCTGCCTCAGTTGAGGGCAAGCTTGTCCATGTCAAGATTGACCTCGTTCGAAGCCTCCAGGAGGATCTTCTCAGAAGTCTCGGTAGCAATGTCCGCAGGAGTCTCGATAGGCACAACCTCATCAGCCAGATCTTCCGGCTCAGAGGCGTCCTCTGTGGCTGGCTCAGCGGAAGAGACAGCGTGATCCTCTGGAACGGAAGAAAGAGGCTCAGTAGCGTGCTCCTCGACAACAGCTGGCTCCTCGCTGGCCTCGTCGCCATTGGGGGTGGGAGTAGTCTCAGCAGGTGCTTCAGTCATAGGAGCAACCACCTCTTCAACCACTGACTCCCTAGCCTCCTCAGGCTCCTTGGGCTCCTTGGGCTCCTTCTCAACGGCAGGTGCCTCAACAGGAGTCTCTTCGGGAACGCTGGGCTCGGGCTCTGCAAGCTTCTCCTGAAGGGCCACATGCGAAGCCAGTGTTTCCTTTGGAGCAGCATCCTGCTCTGGCTTGGGCTGAGGCTTCTGAGGCTCTGCAGAAGCTCCACGCTGCTTGCCATGATCAGGCTTAGTCAGACGGGGTGGGCGACTTTCGAGCTTCGACGGAACACGGCGCGGAGCTTGAGCAGTCCGGGTGGTGCGGGGCGGACTCTTGATATCAACCTTGTCGTGCGACTTGCTGGCAGAACTTGCCGTCGGGCGCATCATTCTTGCCAGGAAACCCTCATCCACGGGCTTGGAGCTGGTGTTGCTTGTCCGTGAGTGCGGCCTCTCGGGAGGAGAAGCACGAGGGGCTTGTTTGCGAAGGCTCGCAGCCGTTGGGGTGATGGCGCGGCGCTGGGTTGTGGCGCTTGCATTCTTCAATGTAGATGGCTTGCGCGACAGAGGAGCAGAGGGTGCTGCGGTAGGTTCCTTCTTGGCCGTTGTAGATGTTGTCGATGTGGTTGCCGCAGGCCGAGCGGAGGTAGACACCGTTCTAGTAGTGCGAGAAACGCTCGACGCTGTCGGCTTAGTCAAGTCCCGAGCCGACGCAGAAGCACGCACAGTTCTGGTAGCAGGCTTAGCCGTGGGGTTCAGGGATGCCCGGCTCGGCTTCTGTGTTGCAACTTTCACGGGCTCATGCGGAGTGGGCTTTGCGGTGGTAGATGGCCTAGACGCCCGGGTAGTCTTGGCTGTGTGATCAACAGTCTTGGCTGGGGACGTTGGCCTACGGGGGTGAGTGGGCGACTTCGTAGCAGGCTTCACAGGAGACGACCTTTTCGCCACCTGGATCGCAGCTGGGCGCGGGGTTGCAGTTTTCTTGGGAGAAGGGGGGTTCGACGCCGCTGCTGTGGGCGCGGTGGTGTTCTCGGCAGGGGTGTTCTCCTTATCTTCCAGCGGCTTGGCCTCCTCTACTAGAGGCGTAGCGACTTTCTCCATGGTTGGCTTCGGTGCCACCTCTGACTCCGTCGTTGATGGAGCAGAGGTCCTCCATGGGAAGCCATTGCCCGTGGGTGACAAAGGGCTCTTCAAACCACCTTCCATGTCATCCGAATGAAAGCTCCGCACTCTAGTTGGGCCGGCGGGGCTGTCGCTGCGCACACTGACACTGCGCAAGCCTGCGAGAGGGTTGGGCTGAGTGGCACCGTCAACAGCGACGAAACTCGCACGGATTTTGGACAGAGGCCGAGCAGAGCCCGAGTTGTCAGAGCCGGCAGGGGATCGACCTCGCGAGGGTGGTGAGGGAGCGCTGGTTTGGTTGGTTTCGAACTTAGCAAGCAGGCTCCGCACGCCTGGATGACCACCGGTGTCATTCATGATGAATTTGGGTCGGTAATAAAGGAGCGCGGGCGCAGAGTGTCAGGAGAGAGCTGGGGTGCGGATCGTGCCGGACCGGATGCCTGGGGATCGACAGAGGAGCGGAGTTGACTGAGGGGAGAAAAGGGAGGTAGGCAAGGGCGTGAACAATATTTAGTGGCGATCGATGGCGGAGGGGTAGCAGCGATGCCACCAAGTAGGGAGTTCAGACGCGCTCCTGAAGGGGAGGGAGAAGAGAGAGAGCGTGTGACGTGATATAAACAGAGGCCAACAACAAAAACAAACGGGAGGGAGACGTGGTTTGGTTTGGGCTGGTGGGGGGGGTCAAAGCTAGTGAGACAGGTCAGAGGTGGGAGGAGGAGATAGAACCATGGTGGTGAGCAACAACAACACAGAGAGTAGATGCAGAAGAGGAAAGCATTGAGTGATTTGGGCCAGTAATCAAGGGCGACTATATCCAATAACCATGATTTGAGCTGAGGAGTGAAAGAAGAATGTAAAGAAGGAGGAGGAGGCCTGGAGAGAGAATAGAGAGGAGAAAGAGGAGAAAGGCAGAAACAGCAGCCGAAGCAGCAGAAGAAGAGGAAGAGAAGGAAGCCAGAAGGCGAGAACGGGTCGAAAAGTGGAGATGACTGGATGACGGCCTCAGGCACAGGCTTGGTTTTCAGGGGTCGGATCCGCGGCTTCACTTTGATTGAAACAAGAAACAGAACAGAACAGAACAGAACAATTATTATTATTCCAATTATCACTTCCATCCATCCCTCTCTCCTTCTTCTTCCATTTCTTCCTTCTAGTGGATACTCCTGCATAATAGTTCCACGTACTATTGACCTCCTCAGAGAGTAAAATCCCAACGGTGCAGTGGTTAACAAACACATTCATATGCAGGCGCCTGTTTATTCTCACACTTGTTCCTCGCCCTTGAATCAGCCATCAATCGACAACAATGATGGCGGTGCGCCCTTGCCAACAGTCTTTTTGCCTTTCCCTACCAGAACTTTATTGCTAACGCAGATCGAAGCAAGCCCGCCTGAAACGACCCCTCTCTGGGGGGGCCCCTATGAAACGTCAACCAGTGTGCTTGGAACTTGAACCAATTTCTCCCTTTCTTCCTGTCCCAAACAAGGTTGACCCTACACCCATTGTCACATCCTCCTGGTTTTTCCCTTCCCCTCCAATCCCCGATAGAATCTCTCGATACAGAGGCGCGCTATCCTCTACGTACTTCGCACTTGTACTCAGTATTACTCACTAGTGGCCGAGCTCCCTGCAATCTCCTGCAGTCGCGCCGAAAAGTCACCCCACGCCCCTAGACTAAAGGCCAGCTTGCAGCTCCCCACGAGCGAATCAGCGGTTCTGGGCATTCACCACTGCCCGAAAGGCACACCATGCATAGGATCCCAGCACTTGCAGACAACTCCCGAGCCAGCATGGCCTTTTGGGAGGACAAGTAGTCTGCCGCAGGGTGATCAGGAGGCATGTGCGCCCAAACGCTCCATAACTTCTGTATCGACATCGTTGGCAGTTGGCACTGACTGACAATGTGTCTGTCTGTCCGTCCGTCTGCCCCGTCCCGCATGGCTTATGCATTGCAGCTCACTCCTCCCTCCATCTGCCATCGTGTCCCTGCATGGAAGAGGGGTCGCAGGAATTAGGACCAACCGATCGGGGGGGAGGGGGGAAGACGATCGTAATACCATTGACACCGGACTGTGCTTTAGCGCTCTTCTAGAATCATTCGTGGAAGGACTCTGCTGGCTTAGTGCTTCCTCTAGTTAGCTGGGTTGTCCGACCCCGGTCGGTCGGTGACATGACTTACCTGTAACTATACGAAGAAACTCCGCATCCCCTTTTTTTCCGCGCTGTTTGCTGGCTGCCTTGTCCACCGACCTCTTGTTCGTTCGCCCAGTGCAAGGTCCTTGTATGCCACGTGCTATAGCATTCATCACTGTTCCTGTGTTGACTTGAGTCAACTTAGACAGAATTGACCTTCCTAGAAGCAGACAACCGTAATTTGCCGGGGCAACCAAACCCCCCAACAGTCGGGGCAGGGACACCTTCCGCCCCCACGCGGGATCAACCTTATCCTAAGGCATGAACGGCTTCTTACTATGTACTATACTATTGTCTATACTGATGCTCGAGCTATCTACAGCGCTTATTCTTGTAGTGCAGGAAAATACTTAATTCATCGCTATGTTATTCCCAGCTCGTACGACCTGCAAAGCCTACGGCTCACAGCGTCTGACTCAAATGTTTTACACGTGGCCAAGATGAGAGCAAAGGATATATTCCGAAACAAAAACCAGACCCCATTAGCAAGACACCCAAACAGGACCAAAACACAGATCGTATCATCCAAAACCGAACTGGTACACGCATGCAAGTCAGACGGTACATAGTCTAGCTGTAAATAGTGTAGTGAATGGACAACGCTCATAGGTCAGCCGGGTCCGAGGGCAGCAACATCTGCATATCCGCGCCCGCAGCTGCATCCTCCTCGGGCTCATCGGTGAGAATCCCAATGCCACTGTCCAGACGCTTACGGTGCTCGCCCCGTCCGGCCTCCACATCGATAAATCTGGTCATGCTGACCGGCGTGATAGGCTCGCTACCCAGTGTGGTACTATCCGACTGCAGTTCATCAGACTGAAGCTGCCAATTGGCGGCTCGGACCTTGGCCTTGCGGCGTTCGTTGCTGACAGTTTCTTTCATTCGAGCAAATGAGCGTGCTTGCTCCGCAGCCCATGTCTCCAGAAGAGTATCCCTAGCTTCGGTCTCAAGCTGCAGCTGGTGCTCCAAGCCCACGTTGCTCCGCCGTAAACTATCGATCTCTGACTTGGCACCCGCGAGCGAGGTGTTGAGCTCTGCAACGACAACATTGAGGGTTCCGATTTCCTTCTCACATTGTTCAAGTTGCTCAGCCGCTTCCTGCTTGAGACTTTCAATTGCCTTCTGACGCTCCAACTCCAGCTCCTCCACTCTGACGCTCAGTTGGTACGATCGAGCACGGTTTTGTTCAACAGTGTCTTCCAATTCGCGGATGCGGGCTTCACGCTCCGCAACTGTGCCTTCAGCGACGCGACGCGCGTTTTCCTGTTCTGTGACTTGCAGTTGAAGCTTCGACACCTGTTGACTGTAAATGTCGCTGTTCGTGACTTTATCTGATTCTAACTCCGTGACAAGTGTTTCTAGGCCCCTGATCTCCTCGCGATACCTGTTGAGCGCCGCATTGAGTCTGTCAATACCTACAGCTTGCTCCTCCCCTTCCTTTTCTAGCTCCTGCATCCGCATTCGTGTATGGAGCATGTCGCTAGCAGAGCCGGCAATAGACTCTTCAAGGCCGCTGATCTTCCTGCTCGCATCTTCGTAGCGAGCCAGGAGCTTATCGAATTGAACACGAAGGGCTCGTTCCCTATCACTAGATCCCATAGCCCTTGCGCGCTCATCTGCTAAGTTTTTAATCAGGATCTCAATTCTTTTGATCAGAGCACTAAGAGTCGCGCAGCCGTCATTCAAGCCTATATTCGGTGTCTCTCCAGGAATCGCTCGTTCAAGACGCAAGCGTGCGGAGCGGAACTGATTGCGCATATCTGCAATGATCTCTTCGGCATGTACTCCTGGAAATCCCAATTCTGACAGCTCCTCTTTGATAGAATTTAATGACTGCGTGGCATCCGAAGCTCGACCAAGGGTCTCAGCCAGACTTGGTATCAGTTGATCCACGAAATCTGGCGGTGGGGACGCCCGATGAAGATGAGGCTCAAGCGTGGTTCCACCAAAGGACGCAATGCGAAAGCGGCATGCTTCGAACAGGGCGCGTTTCTCTTTCCTAGCAGTTTCAAGGTCTGCGAAGAGGGCATTGATTTCTGCCTCTGAGTCATGGTCAGGAAGAGACAATTGGGTTTCCGCATCCGCATTCGGGCTCCCGCTTCGCAAGAGTTCACAACCATCTATGCCAAAGCGTGGAGTTTTCCATAGAGATCTGAGATCAGGTGAGTCCGAGATAAGCATCGTTTCTCCGTCAAACCCGCTTTCATTGACGATGATCGTGTCGTTCTCGGTGTTGGCCACACTGGAGCTGTCTACGAGATCATCTCTGGAAAAAGATAGCTCCTGTCTCATTCGATGAGTCTCGGACTCCAGACGCTCGGCTAGTGACCGAGGGGAATCGCACGAGGGTCCGTCAGCCGGTTCTAGCGATACACCTTTCGGCAGGCGCTCGATTCGCTTGACCGAATCCAGCTCTTGCTTCAAAGAGTCACGTTCCCGCAGCAATGTCTGCAAGGTTCGCTCATAACGTGCTGCGTCCCTCTTCTCGCGCTCCAACTGGTTGATCTCATCACTCAACCCAACTCGCCGGATTCTTCGTTGCGTCCGTGAGTCCAGAAGCTGTCGAAGTGGCGTGAATTGAAACACCTGTTCCACACCGGCGGACGAAGAGGAGGCCGGGGAGTGAGGCTGAGAGCGGGTCTTCCAAAGTGGCGTGGAATGGCGTCGCGAGCGGCGACTTGGGGAGCTAGTCAAAGGATCTATATCCGCCCGTTCTTCAAAGGAGGTGCGTAGCATGGCGGGGGTGAGTCCAGTTCCATAGTCCGAGCCGGCGTGTAGCTGAGGGCCTGGATCGGAGAAGCGGACCTTCTTTCTAGGCTGTCGCCGATTCTTGGAAGGAGTAGCTATGGCATGAGAGTTATTGGACTGACGAATCGTTTGTTGAGTGGAAGCTGAGAGTTGAGGCTCTGGACCGGAGACAGAACCGACCCGGCGTTTGCGCCCGGACTGCTGTCTTGTTTCAACGACCATTGCGTCTTGGCCCGGCGGGGTACAGTACGCGCTTAGGTCGTACAACAAAGGAAGATCAGTAATATAGATATAGTATCTACCAGTAGGTTCCGCCCGGACAGACTAATAATGATAGAAACGTATTGCAATCCGAATGAAAGTGCAGTGGTGCAGTTGAGTGCATGAAAGGCGATATATTACCGAGCAACGAAGGGCAACAAAGCGCGACAAAGTATGGAACCGCAACCTGGAGGCAACAGGGGCCAGAGTATATTTTGATATGATTTTTCTACATTCGGCAAGGGGTCGATCGTGCCGAGGGCGAGTGCGTGCCTTCCTTACGCGTGATGGACCCAGGGCCATGTCTCAATTGGGAAAGCGTAAACAACATCCCGAGCTGGGCTTAGGCTGGAGCCTGGAGCCTCCCGGGGATGCCTTGCGCCCGTCAGGTGACTGTCTCTGTGCCTGGCGATAGAGGCGGTTTTGGGGTTGTGTGTGTGTGTGTGTGTGTGTGTGTGTGTGTGTGTGTGTGTGTGTGTGTGTGAGACATGTGAAAGGTTCACAGCCATTTGCTCGTTCATAATGACCGCAAGCTACTGTACTGACTTCAGTTATCACTTCTGCGTCATCAGTTCAGCTCCATTGATGGATGATTGCAGTGGATCAACCATAGTTCGGGCACTTATCAGTCCTAAGCCTGAGGACAAAGGCTTCCCTCCCCCTGTCAGACTACACACTCTACCGCGGCAGTGCGGTAGTTGCTATCTTATCGCTCCCAGGGAACGAAATTTGGCTCTGCACATCACACTCTCTGGCCGGAGTAAATGACCGTCGTTCCCAAACTTCATCCCAAAAATCCCAACATTTGGGTTCCTTTCCATGCGAGACACTGCAGGCTACCAATTGATCAGGCTCCCTTACTTCTCCTGACTCAAATGTCCCAAATGTCCTGGTAACAGCGTTGCACGGTCTCTGCTGCGTGGATGATGAGGTGATGCGGGCCTGCTGCGGGTGATGTCATGCGATCTGACTCTCCCCTCGCCAGTCGAAGAAGCAACAATCCCTAACACTAACTTAAAACATGCAGATCACCTTTGTCTCGATATCTTTTTCCTCCCCGGCACCCTCTGCGAGCTGTCATTTCTGAAGTTGACTGCGCCCTCGACACACGCTCCACAGTCCTTCTCCACGCCTAAGCCACTGCGATGGCCACTGCGTCAGCCAGTTGGTATTCGAGCCAGGCTGCTTTGGGCGAACCACGACAGACTTCAACAGAGCAGAAGAACGGGCTACAGTCCTCCATAGCCGACCTTACCTCCGAGACTGAAGACATTATGGAAAGTCCCATCCTAAAGCTCCCCCCAGAACTCGTCCAGCAGATTCTGGCTTACCTGTCAGCCCAAGAGCTTGCTCGTGTAGCCGTTACCTGTCGCTCTCTCGCGGATCACGTCAATAACGAGCTACTGTGGTTGAATCTGATCAACTCTTACTTACCCGAGCCTATTCATGACCCTGGCCTTTTCGACTCCTTCCGTAGCCTCTACATTGCCCACCATCCCTGCTGGTTTATTCCTAAGCATAAAGTCTGGTTCTCCGACACAGAACATACAGGAAATCTGATTCTGGCGCGGTACGATCATCGACGCGGAGTGATCGAGGCATACCGGGTCATCGCAGAGCGACGCTCTCACCAATTCCAAATATGGGACTGGAACCCAGATGTCATCATACAAAGCTTTGATCCGAGGGTCAGTCTATGGTTGGACGACCCTGTCCTTTTGTTAAAGCCCCAGCGCGAGGGGCGGTCACGCTATCTGCAGGGAGAGATTCGCATGCCCATGGCTCTTGAGATGCAGCATGTCTTCAATGCCTTTGCACCCTGCTCAAAATATCTGCCTCCAGACCTCGGTGGCAGTAAGCAGTGGCCACCACCAACCATCCCGAGCGATCATCGAGTCTATCGGGATGTCGAGCAACAACTCCCAGAGTGGGAGCGCAATCCTCGACAGCTGGAGGAGATGTCAGAGTATGGTTTCCGGATCCGAAGGTGGGCGCATTTTCGTCTGGGGGTTCCCATATTCGCCGCAGGTCGGAATGAGACCCTCTCGACATTTGCCACGCTCGACCCTGACGTGTACACGCCAACACCGCGCAAGCCATACCAAGGCATTTGGGTTGGCGATTATTCGGCGCACGGCTGCGAATTTCTACTTGTTCTGCAACGCGACCGCGATGAATCGCTCGCGGCGGCCGAGCCGACTGATAGCGAAGCGACGCTACAGGGAAGCCTAGAGGCTATCAAGCTGACCGGTGACCCAAACGTACCACGAGGGGAGATCTCCTTTGCAGCGGATGACATCGGTCCTGGCGGCCTGGTGCGGATTGCTGACGAGGGCCTTTTCCAAGGAGCACGAATTGTGCGCAGCCGAGGCCATGTGGCGGGCCTTGGCTTCCGTGATGGTAAGAACCATCATTCCGAATCAAGTGTTTGTCTACTCTGACCCGAGTTTCTAGATACTTTTATCTCGTCCCAGCTGATCCTGCTCTCAACCGACTGTGTGGCTCACTATTGGGAAACAATGGGCCACATCTCTTACTACCGCCGACTCGATGTTGATGCACTACTCCAGACGTGAGGCTGAGTTATCCCAAACATTACGTATGGGCGCATCATGTCATTTATCTACTTTTCTCCAATCTTGAAACCTACCCAATAGCATTGCTTTGGTGTCTTACATTGAAGCACGTTGCCACTTCATCAACGGACGTGGGCCAGAGCTCAGCATCGGGGCGGCGGAGTGATCGTCCCCTCCATGGCAGAGCAACCATTGGCTCTTGGGATGGGTGGCTCAAATCTCACAGTGGTATCGCTTGCATTCTCAGCCCAGCCGCACTGCGAAGGATGACTGTAGTCGAGATATGCATCGGTTGTTGCGGATGAACCAGGCGTGGTACGATAACTGTTTGCTATCGACATGAGTTTATGTACATTGGTAATGTCAAGGAGAGCGCCAGTGTCAAGTACACGAGTGAAGAGACGACTCAAGGTGCACAGATAATGAAGGATATTCCTAACGCCATGATTTGCTGTTGCAACACCAACCGAGCGGGATCCCCGCCGTACCATCACCATGCATATAAGAAACCGAGCCGGACGCGTGGAGGATCACCCGGGCTTGACGGGGAAGAAGGAGGGGGGGGGGGGGGAGTTCGTTGCTCTATCCTGCCGACCACAACCGAAACAGGCATGTAAAAGGGCGCTGCAACCGAGTCCGGTATCGAAATTCCAAGTTCAACGACCCTGTCACTTCATCTTCGCCGAGACAGGAGAGAAAGAGGGGGCAGCCGACTCAGCCGCCGACGATGATCAAAACTCTACCGTCTCCGCTCGAACCAGCTGGTCGACCCGAGAACCGCAACGGACTGGTCCATCACCCACTCGCCCACCCCGAGATACTTGTCGATCCACTGCTTGAAGTCCTTGTTATCGGTGATTTTGTCGGTTTCGAGACTGGGGCTGTGAAGAACCCCCACGCACAACCCGGGACAGGGGCAGGCGTGAGGAATATGAGTTAGCGTGATGTACGAGGTCGAATACAACCCAGCCTCAATCCTCGGAGGTTGAGGTTGCGCAGGCTTGCACATGCGAGGGAAGCGGGACGGGGATTTATTACGTTAATCCAGTCGACCGCTTGATGCCGGCCAGGAAGGCGGAGACTGATAGAAGCGAAGGCGGGTTAGCATCTTTTACTGTTTGAGGGCAATCGCATCCGACTTGGGAACTTCTGCCTCCTGCTTGGGTCACGAGGAGAGAATGAGAAAGAGAAACGTACTGAGCACCGCATCAAAAGCGTAATGACTGAGACGACCCAACTGGTAGCCCCGACCAACAGGTCATAAATCAGTACACTTATCTCCCCGGTTCGCATATGCTATCCCCCTGTTTCATATCTCGGCGAGTAGGAAGATAAACCCACCATCTTGAATTGTGCGTGGGTGCGTGGTACGGTACGATCGAAGTAGCGGCTAGATAGATCGACAATCGACAATCGACAACCCGGGAGAGAGAGGGGAAGACACTGGATATCTGCGCCGTTAGCTACACACACTCTCTCTCTCTCTGTCTCTCTCTCTCTCTCATCCAAACAATACCCGAGTCCACTCACAGTACTAAGAAACGTTGGCTGAGAACTCAGGCGCTGCCTGTAGGCTATGCTATCGGGTAAGTTCAGCAGTGGACGGTACTGCTCGGAGCGGAGAAATGAGGAGTTGGAAAGATGGTGGAGAAAGGGAACTGCAGTGGACGGGTTCACGTGCTTCGAGGGCACATGACGTGGGCGAGTGATTTGTCCAGACTTCTACTGTGTAGTGGTTTAGGCACCGGTGGAAAGGCGGTGAGGAATCGGAGGCTGGGTTGGGGGCTGGTTCACACTTCACCTACTGTTGGTGGGGGGGGGGTTTGGCTGGGAGATGGGTGGCTGATGGCTATGGCTGAGGGAGGGAAGGGAGGGGTTGTTGTGGCTGTGTCACTCGCTTTTGTTGGTGTCTCTTTGGGGGGATGGGCTGCAGAGGGGGTGGGGTTTGAAGTGAGGTAGGTATCTTGATGTGTGAGATGTGGAATTCGACATTAAGATGCTATCAATTGTCTTTGGGCTGCTTTTGATCGAGGAACTGAGTGTTATGCTTTACAGTACATTGCAGGAGTCTTGTAGACAATACTTTGTACGGTATCTCTTGTCTGAGAGATTGGGAAAGTTCGAGTAGGTCTAATGGAAAACCTGCACTGATGCACTATATCAACTGTGATCAGGAAGACAGCTTAGTATAGTACTGTGGTAAGTCAGTAACTGCCCGCTGAATACAAGTGCTTGATGGGCAGTTTGGGATCCTCAACCGAGAACCTAGGAGGTTGCGCTGAACCAGACAAATGCGCCAAGAATCAATAAATAGAACGCAATACAACTCATGAGGGATCCGTTGCTCTTATCTTCCATACGAACTACATATGGACTGACAGGCCACGAATACCTTCGCCAGACACCAAGACTACTGACTACAGTGTTAGTCCACTAATCTACGCAGTACAAACCAAGACGCAATAGCTCACTCCCATCCCAAACCCAAAGACACCCGACGGAAACAACAACCACCTATCTCCGAGTCCAGATCCAACTGCAAAGTAAATACACCCAACCTGTGTGGACCGGAGTAACTGCCGTGCGTGCCGGACAGACAAGAAACTCCGCGCACGGAGGCTTAAAGTCTCTGAACGGAGAAAGCCAAGTGCGGGCCGCCGCGGAGAGTATGCCGCAAAGTGCCTGAGGCAGTTTGCGGCCTGGTCTCTGAGGCAACACAGTTAATGTGGTTTCAATGGGTTCACCGGGAGTCCCGAGTCGGCAACCGAAGCCTGGGCTCTCGCTATCAAGACATCGGAGATGCCTGGTTGGCGAGGTTCCTCTGGCCAATCGGAGTTGGATGAGTATAGATGATGTTGAGGACGGAAGTACAGTACAGCTAGCTATACACAGTACGGATGTACATAAGTATGATCAAAGAATGAAGTAGTGATGATCGGATGTGCATGGTTGGCTTGCGTAAGGAGACGAGACACCACTAAACGGCCATGTAGATTGATGCTGCTCTTGGTCGCCCGAGAGTGTGGGTGACGGAGGTCTCCGATCACCAGTTCCCGGAACGGGAGTCACACACACGAAATCTGTTTGCATGCCATCGGACACGACCATGTTTTGAAATTGGACTGATTGTGACTACTGAGTACTGTGCTGAGGCATATTGTTCAGCCCTACGGGTTTGGTCTCATCCACTTCGGCTCCATGTTCCCAGCAAAAAGATGGGAGATTCATCCTCTGCGGCACCTGATTGATCGAGGTGATGGGCATGGTGGGGATGGAGTCTCCTCCAGTCGTTTTGTCATGTGGTCCATGATCCATCGGGGCAAGCTGGTTCAGGACGGAAAGCACCAAGAGACAATTGTTGGCGATGGACTAGGAGGATACTACGGAGTTGATAGGGCAAATATCATGGATCATGGATCCCTCAACGTGGAACCGAATTGGGAGAGTCGCCGGGGAGGTGTGCCTGAGGATTCCGCTCCGGTTGGCGGCGGGGTTCCAGTACAGATTTACCTAGTACTGGATGTACACTGTAGCTGGCAGACTGGATGCTGGTCAAGCAAAGGATGATCCCTGTTTTATGAGATTTACATATGTGCTCGTGGGCCGTAGATAAGTTAGAGTTGCCATCAAAAACAACAACCAAAGCCATTAATAATAGCAATGAGCTCAGTTACGTAGAAACGAAGGGGCTTGGGGCAACTGGAAGACCAGCTACCCGTGGGGAACCGACCGAGAAGCTGAAAAGGGAGCTGGCAAAAACGGCTGCCAACATTTTTCCAGACCGAAGAACGGACCACTCATCCTCACCCACACCCCTCTTGACCTGCTCTGCTCTAGTCGGTCGGTCACTCACCGGATCCGCCGCTGTTAATCTTTTCTTTCCTATCTTTCCTCCCACCCCACCCCACTCTCTCTTCTTCCCCTTCTTGCTTCTTCTCTTCCTCTTCTTCTCTTCCTTTCTCTCCAAACCTCTCCTCCCTCTCCAATTTCACTCACCTCTTCTGATACTTTTTGTTATCCCGGTTCAGTAGAGACACTTTATTCAAAATGGCCGCCAGTTCCTCTCTTGACCATCTGAGCAACCGTATGAAGCTGGAGTGGCACTCCAAGCTCAACACGGAGATGGTCCCCTCCAAGAACTTCCGCCGCACCTCCATCATCGGAACCATCGGTACGCTCATCTCCCAGGCGCATTGCATCGATTGTCTTGCCGTAGAGCTTCAGCAACCATGATTTCGTCGGTTACTGACATTGCCCCGCTTCTAGGTCCCAAGACCAACTCCGCCGAGAAGATCAACATGCTCCGCAGAGGTACGTTGGATAGCATTCGACTCGGGGCGCTCCTGAGAATTAACCTGTGATCCAGCTGGTCTTAACGTTGTTCGCATGAACTTCTCCCACGGTTCTTACGAGGTGAGTACTTGGTCTGCAGCCACCGCTCGGTCCTGATGCTGATTTTGACAGTACCACCAATCCGTTATCGACAACGCCCGCGAGGCTGCTCGCACCCAGGAGGGCCGGCCTCTGGCTATTGCTCTCGATACTGTAAGTGCTTCTAACCAGGCTTCACGATCAACGCATCTGACCCGACCGTAGAAAGGACCTGAGATCCGTACCGGAAACACCGTCGGCGACGCCGATATCCCCATCAAGGCTGGCCACGAGCTGAACATCACCACTGATGAGCAATATGCTACTGCCAGTGATGACAAGAACATGTAAGTCATTCCGCCGTGGGTGATCTCCGCGAGTCATCACCACGTCATTTGTGGGCACCCGAGTCAACGGAGACTGATCTGCATCCCCGTAGGTACCTTGACTACAAGAACATCACCAAGGTGATTGCTCCCGGCAAGCTCATCTACGTCGATGACGGTATCCTGTCTTTCGAGGTTCTGGAGGTCGTCGATGACAAGACCCTGCGCGTCAAGTGCTTGAACAACGGCAACATCTCCTCCCGCAAGGGTGTCAACTTGCCCGGCACTGATGTCGACCTTCCCGCTCTGTCCGAGAAGGATATTGCCGACTTGAAGTTCGGTGTCAAGAACGACGTCGACATGGTCTTTGCTTCCTTCATCCGCCGCGGCAGCGACATCCGTCAGATCCGTGAGGTCCTCGGCGAGGAGGGCAAGGAGATCCAGATCATTGCCAAGATTGAGAACCAGCAGGGTGTCAACAACTTCGACGAGATTCTCGAGGAGACCGACGGTGTCATGGTTGCGCGTGGTGACCTTGGTATCGAGATCCCCGCCCCCAAGGTGTTCATCGCCCAGAAGATGATGATCGCCAAGTGTAACATCAAGGGTAAGCCCGTCATCTGCGCCACCCAGATGCTCGAGTCCATGACCTACAACCCCCGCCCCACTCGTGCTGAGGTGTCCGATGTCGCCAACGCCGTTCTCGACGGTGCCGACTGTGTCATGTTGTCCGGTGAGACCGCCAAGGGTTCCTACCCCGCTGAGGCCGTCAAGATGATGTCCGAGACCTGCTTGCTCGCCGAAGTTGCCATCCCCCACTTCAACGTCTTCGATGAGCTTCGTAACCTTGCTCCCCGCCCCACCGACACTGTCGAGTCCATCGCCATGGCCGCCGTCAGCGCCAGTCTGGAACTTAATGCTGGTGCCATCGTGGTCCTGACCACTAGGTAAGTGTCGCGCCTCGGTTGGATCGAATAATGTGCTGACATGCGATGTAGCGGCCAAACCGCTCGTTATGTCTCCAAGTACCGCCCCGTCTGCCCCATCATCATGGTCTCCCGCAACGCCAAGGCCTCCCGGGTAAGTCCATGTGTTCTGTGTGACAAGCATGTGATTTGTGCTGACTCGATCCATCGCAGTACTCCCACCTCTACCGTGGTGTCTGGCCCTTCCTCTTCCCCGAGAAGAAGCCCGACTTCAACGTCAAGATCTGGCAGGAGGATGTTGACCGCCGTCTCAAGTGGGGTATCAACCACGGTCTCAAGCTCGGCATCATCAACAAGGGCGACAACATCGTCTGTGTCCAGGGCTGGCGCGGTGGCCAGGGCCACACCAACACCGTCCGTGTGGTCCCTGCTGAGGAGAACCTTGGCCTGTCTGAGTAAATTCTCGATCCCAGGATACCGGCACTCGACCGGTGGATGATGCGATGAACGACAACGATTGGATATTAACGCGCCAAGGGTGTTGTGCCTCTGGATATATCGTAGCACACGGTCTTCTCTCATTTTCAAACGTGACGATGACGCACGACGGAAGACCCCGAGTAGTGGACACCCGACCGCGAGTGTCCACTGGGTCGGGGTTCGTTTCATGAGTCGGGGCGAGGTATGACCGAGCCGCACCTGGAGTGCGTGTCGGTTTTTGCTAGACGCCTATTCTTCTTTTGCTCCCCGACCGCGCGCACTGGAGTGGGAACCAGACTGGAGGTATCAGTTGTAATCTGCCTGCCATCTCTTTTGACCAGATCGAAATCTTAGCCAGTTCATATTCGGGTGGTATTTTTCGCTTTGCTCCAGATGCTGCGATCCCCAAAAAGCTAGAATTAATGAGTTCCTTCTTGCACATGTCAATGATTGATCTGCTTCAGTATGATGCATTCTTCTTTCCCGTTATTCACTTGTAGTCGATCGAGCTGCGTGTGTGTTAGTATCCCACCTGGTTCCTAGATTAGTATTCAACAAGGAAGAGCAAGCACGCTGCATCTCACGCCAGCTTCCAGGTTCATATCCCGAGGTGTATTGGGGATAGTGAGAAACGGAAAACACAGCAGGACGGTAGCAGTTGCAGTTTAAGAAAGAATGTAAGAATAGAAAGATGAACTTGCGGGGGGCACAAGAATAAGGAAGGGGCGAGGGGGGGTTTGATTATGGAAAACCGATTACCCCGAAAGACCGAGGCCAATTTGCCAATCCCACTCCCATTCTCAGCTTGTTCTCTCACATGGAAACATTCGGGATGTGGTTAGTATGACTCCTGAGTATACGGGTGGTGGTGTACGCGCCCCCGGGGGCATGCAAACACACATCCATACCCAGAAATCTCAGCAGCAAAGAACGAGGTGAACGAGACAACGGAGAGAAAGAACCAACGATTGTCAGCAAGTTGACAATGCGACAAGGAAGAAAAAAGAAAAAGTTCCCTTGCATGTGGGTGTGGGTGTGGACGGTGTTGGAGGGGCAAATCAAATTCCCGCGTTGATGCAACCCGAGTTTTCCCGGGATCAGCCGGTAAAAGGTGCCTGCGCACGTTGGAGCAGTCGGAAGAACGGAAGTTTTGGTTTCGGTCACTGTAGGTTTTGCTGCTGGCCCGGCCCGGGGCCCGGTTGGGTTGGGAGTGAACTACCTACTAAATCACCGGTGAAGGGATTCTTCAGTCTTCTTGTCATAGTAAAGTACGACGTGGATTTAGGATTCTATAATAACTCCTATGGTAGAAAGTAGTGTTTCATTCAATGTTCATGATCATGCCCAAGTTGGTCGCTGGCTAATCTATCAATATTACATTAAGGAGAGGGACCGAGTCAGTCGCCCGCTTGGGGCGAGCTCGGGTTATATGCAAATGCAAACAAAGCCGCTTCGTGTTTTCCATGCTCAGTCGCTCACATATCATAGCAAACTGAATCAAAAAGTAGGTCAATGCGGAAAGAAGGCAGTAAGTAATGAAGAAGGAACGTCGGCTCTTTTATACATCACTTCGTGTCGTATCGTCGTGTCCGTTATGTATGCATGCTGGTGGTAATGTTCATATAGAAGGTGATGCGCAAATAGATAAGTGTTGTCGTTCTTAGGAAGCTGGCAGATCGGTTCAGTGTGGCGTTTCGTCAGCGGTCTCACCGTCGATGACTGAATGACTGGCCTGGTTCGGGTAGTGCTCGACCGGAGCGTATCTGAAGGCCTGGGGTTGTTGGAATTGGTGCCAGCAACTGTTAAGCAGTTAGCATCGTCCCGCGAGCATGATCCCAGTGAACCGTAACCTACCTCGGTGCTTGAAGTACATAGCGGGCCATCGCCTCCCTGAAGCGACTCTTATACTCCTTGGGACTGGTGACAGTAGGTCGGTTTTTGCCACCACCGGCAAAGCCACGATCCTTGATCCAGGATTCCAGCTTCTTGTCCCACGTGTAGGTGCGAATGCAATCGATGACTCCAACAACCAGTTCCGACCGATTCTCGTCGATGGCGATCATGAGAGAATAGTCCATCACATTTTGACGACCCAAAAAGAGGGTATCGTTCCAAACGCTTTGGCTAAGCAGCTTCTTTGAATGCTCACGGACAAACAACGGCGTTTCATAGATGAAGTCGACCATGTTCTCGTCGAGAAGCACCTCGTTGCGTTCTCCGGTGCTTTGCACCTTGCGGTTCCTCATCGAGCCCTTGAGGTCGAAGATCCGCGTAGGGACTCGGTCGTAGAACAGGTTCTCCATCAACAGTAAGAACCAATTGAACTCCGTCCCCGTGGCAGGATTCTTGATAATCACCTGGTAGAACCCGAACATCTTGGCGATTGCGGAGGGCAATTCGTGGAATAAAGCCTCAGACATGATCTGGAAGTATGCAGGGGCGAACTTCAAGAACGCCTGGGTTTCAATCGGCGACAATGACTTGAGGATGAAACGGTCATCAAGGGTCTTCAGGAACAAAGACTTCGTCTTGCCTCCTTTCGAGTCCCACTTCGCACAACGGGAGAGGGACTCCACGATCCGCTCCGCGACACCGCACTTTCTCCGGAGCGCGTCGAACTGTTCGGCGTAGAAGATTTTACAAAGCATCTTGGCCTGGCCTTCTTGAAATTGATACTTGAGATGCGTGCCGGTAGACCGCAGCAGGGCGTGTTCCACCCTGGTTTCTTCAAAGGCCTCTATGCCCTGTTCTTCTGGGCTTGCGCCCTTCTCCTCTGGTTCCTCAAAGCGTCGCTGAATGGCCGTGAGCTTCTCCTTGTAATCGGACGAGTCGAGCGCGAACGCTATCAGTGAGCTTGGTTCATCCTCACGAACGATAATGTCACAATCAGCGAAGACATGGTCGGACATGGTGAGTGGGTAGTCGAGCGGAGTCCATCCACTGGCAGAGCGCTCGGACCAGAAGTTCGTCAGCATTTTTAAAAGAGTGCTTCTTTCATGTTTCGGGAACTCCTTGAGGTCCATTTGCTCATCTTCAGGAGACCCCTTGATCTCGTCATTCGAATCGGTCCGCTGCAAATCATCGGTTGATGCTCCTCTATCTTCATCACTGTGCGCATCTGCTTCAGCGTCTGACAAGTTGTGCTCCTCATGAGTACCATCCTCAATGCATGGCTTGGTATCAGGAAGCTCCTGAGAAATGGAGTCTTTCCTGCCATCTTCCAATTCCTTCCCGAGTATGTCTTCACTGTTTCTGCTTGACTGGTCCAGAGGAATGCGCGACAAGAGCTCGTCGCCTTCGCCAGATGGCTCCCGCTCCTCTACTGCTTCCCTGACGTTCTTATAGACTTCCACGATGGGCTTGGAGGAGGCCAGAGGGAAAGCCCGGGAATGCGCTCCTTTAGCGGCACGCTGAGCTCTTTCACGTTGACGTTCCTTTTCGAACTCTCGGCTCAGTTGCTCAAAATGCCTCGCCAGGTTTGAGACCCGCGAGTTTCTCCGATTGGGAATTGAGCGTGGAATGAAAGATGGCCCGGGTGTCATCCTCCCGTTCCGCATGGCGTTGAAGCCAAACAATTTCTTGTCTCCGGGCTTGAACTTGGAATCTAAGGGAGGACTGGGCGTACCATCCAGCGGGCTCAACTTTCCCAGCCCAAGCTTCATGCCCCTGATAGGAACACCGTCGTACGCTAGCTCCTTTTGCGGCTGAACTGGTTGTGTTTGAGAGCGGAACAAAGGCGGAGAAGCTGACTTCCCACTACGCCGAAGGAGACTTTCGGCCGGTCGTGGAATTGCCGACGGCAATCGGCTCGGAGGAGTGACTTTGGATACGTCTTCGCTCTTCTTCCTTGTGTGAGTGTTTGATTCATCGGGAGGTGGAGTCTCCGTCGGTATCGCATCTGTCGCTGTGGGGATGACCATAGGAGGATGGGCTTCCACCGTCTCCAAAGAGCTTGCCACAGAAGGCACCAAGACTGACGGTTCAGGCTGAGCCAATGGCGTTGCGAGATCGAGATGTTGGACCTCCTTTTCTGCCGCGAGCTCGGCTTGGGGAGGAGAGAAACGTGTGCTTACGGGGCTAGTTGAGATAGCCGAGGAGTCAATGTCCTCTCTGCTTAAGTCACTTCCCTGGCTGTGAGCAACATCCTTTCTGTTCGAGTGTTCCTCGACAACCGAAACGAGAACGTCCTGAGCCTTCTCGGGGGAAAGGGTCATGCGACGTGCTTGACGGATCTTTTCTGATTCGGGACTTTGTCCGCATTCGGTTTCGGTTGGGGTTGTTGGAGGCTCTTCGTTAGAGGAGATGGAAGTAGCATCCCTATCCAAGAATATTTTCTTGAGCTGCAAAGTTGCTAGACGTCGGATATCTTTCTCCGAAGGGAAGAAATTCTTCTCGAATTCGGCGAAAGCTGTGTCCCATTCAACAACCTTTTCCTGGACCGCTCGGAGGACTTCATTCAGAGGTATGACCTCCCAATACTGGGAATTGGTGTACTTCTCTTGAAGCTGCTTGACAATCATGGCGCTATCCTCATTTGCCTTTCGGTTCAGGTTCTCAATCTCCTTCTTGCAGTCTTCCGCCAATTTTGGAATCACGCTTTCAACGTTGATGCCCTTCAACCTGGCCTTTACCGAGGTCATGAATCTGCTGATGCGTTGCTCCATTCTTTGATAGATCTCGTTCCTGAGTTTGAGGTCGTTGTCCACTTTCCAAGTGACCCGAGTCCGAGGAACAATGATCTCAAGCAAATTAATGGTATCGTAGTGAATGCGGATGGCAACATCCTTGAAACCGAAGAAACGGAGATGATCCCGCTGCAAGTCATGAGGGCAAACGCCCGCTCGGGCATGCAAATTCTTGTTCCAGAATGAAAGCTCTAAATATTTCCCGAAGGAATACTTCCAGGTGCTTTCGGACATGGGAAAGACCTGGGTTTCATTGCCGCAGATCTTGCAGCAGCTCCACATCAGAATGGTGTCCTGAAGGCCGCGGAGCTTCGAGGGATATGGCTGGGTGAATATGCTTATCTGGGCCTCGCCGTGAACGTACTGACGGTGGTGCTCGAACATCCTCTTCTCGCAGCTGTTTGCAGTACAAACTGCGTTGGCATGTAGACAGATATCCTCTACATACTGCCCCAGCGTACAATCCGGTTCGAAAATTGCGTCACCGCCATGTTCATTGTAGTATTCCAAGGCGAGAAGATCTGGACCAGAACACGGAATCGATGTCGTAGTGCAGACAAGGCTGAACAGAACGACGATGTTCTGGTGAGCATAAGGATCAAAAAGACCGACGCTGCCAGCAACATAAGCCTCCCACTGTCGTTTCTGTGTTTGATAATGGTGGAGCGCTCGGTCATATTCAGCATCATGGGCTGCGCGCAAAACCTCCTTGACCATTAGCGGAGCTCCTTGCGGTGCTTCGTGAACCATTTCGGGAGTAATGAGAATAAACTTTTGCGCCTTGGCCTTTTCATCTACGGACAATCCGGAGTCGGGATCTTGGTCGCGGAGACGCTTCAGGTAGGCCAGTCTGCGCTCCATCTCCCGAGCCCTCGCGAGCAAATAAGGAGGCTCAAATTTGACAAATGGCGAGGCAGACAAGATCTTTGTTTCATGGTCGTGGATGATCTCTTCGTAGTACGTCGGCATGGGAACATCATCTGGTACTTCGCTGACCTCGCTAGGAGCCAACAATGCTTCTTGCGACGAATTGCTGGATTTCTTCTCGCCAGAGTCTCGGTCAAGTTCGCTTTTCTTGTCGGTCTCGGTATCTGGCAACGACGGCATCTGCGCGAATTCGTCTCGCATCAGACATGTTTCGAGCTTGAGGTTGTAAACAACATATGCCATAAATTCAGTGATCCGTTTGACCTTGGCAAGGACATTTCCGTCTCCCCCTCGCAGGACAATCGTACAGCCGAGTTCTTTGCGGCAGCCCGACAGGTACATGTATGTCTTCTTCCGGCCATTGTACACATAAGTCTTGACGTCGAAGCTGCCACAGTCACTCGTCACAGGTGTGGTCACAAGCTTATCCATCGAAGTTATGATTCGCGTTTGAGTACAGCGAGAAACAGCTTCGAGGACCGACGATTTCACATTGTACGCAGTTGCGATATTGGCTTTGTCCAACAGTTCGAGAGCCAGCCCAGACACGTTCTTCTCAACAAGGAGCAAGTTTGGTCGGAGAGCAGCAATGCGACTAACAAGATTCTCGAGGAACTCCCGTTCTTGACGAATCACGGGCTCTAAGCTCATAAAGTGCTGTTGATGCCGTGCGTACTCCAGTGGAAACGCGATAATCAAGATTTTAGGTTGCGGGATGCTTCGAGGCATACTCTTGAGTGCGAGGTTCTTGGTGAAGACGAGACCCGAGACATATGAGGTGTCCCCGGGCCTACCACCTGAGATCTTCTTGAGCTTGATGTAGTGACGAATGTCCATATCATCGCCACCCTGCACATCGGGAACAACCTCATCAGCTGCCTTCAAGAGGATCGGTAGGAGTGCAGTTTCCCACTTTGACGCATTCGGCACCGAAGCATCTTTCAGGAGTTGTTGTAGAAGTCTTCGAACGTGGTGCAGACTAGCCTTGTTCAATTCAACCGGCGGCGCCCCTGCTCCCCTCATGGAGGAGCTTCTCGTCATTTTGAACCCACTTGGAGCAATCCCGATGGAAAAGACATGAGCGACATTTGTCGGTTCATGTGGGTTGAAGACACTGTCTTTGGATGCTCTCGGGGAGTGACGCTGATGAACACTACTCGCAACGCTCAAATTGCGACGCCGAGAAGCCCGGGGCAAATTTACGGCTCTCGAGCTACTGAGACTTCCTTCATCACCGTCACGGTAAGAGAAATTCAGATTCGTGGTGCTTCGATCTCCGAAAGCAGACCGGCCCTTTTTCATCGCGGCGAGTAGCCCGCCAAAGGTGGTTCTCTCGCTTTCACCGCCGCTTTTAGACAAGGATCCTTCGGAGACTGCAGACAATAAGTTGGGCTGTTCATCAGCGCTGGAGGCGTCATCAGAAAGATACTGTGCCAAGTCTGGATCAATGATATTATCTTTATGGAACGCGGGAAGACGCTGTTCGCGGGTAGAGTCATCTGCATGGCGTCGTTGAAATGGGGCTCTATCATCATGAAACGGTTTAAAGTTGCGAATATATTGCTGACGCGAGTGATGGCGCTTGTGGCCCATAGAATGAGGTCTTCCGCTCAAGGTAGACTTCAGCGATCTCGAGGAGGTAGGCCTAGTCAGTGGCCTGTCAGAACTAATCTCAAGAACGGCAGAGCGGCGGTTGTGCCCTTCGCCTGCACGTCTCGTTGCTGGAATGGCCATGGTAGGAGTCTTCATGACATGTTCGATGGACTGAGAGACTATAGAGGACGTGTCGTCATCCTCCGGCGGCATGCGTGAGTATATACTCGCACCAAGCTCAGAGACCCGAGGATTTATCACAATGGGGCTTTGTTCACTATCTGAAAACTCCGAGGAATCATCGTCATGACCATTGATCATAGCCTCACAGGGTTTGCAGACACGAATGGTACCAGGTTGACCGAACCTGTCACCCGGAATGAGAAGTGTACATTTCGAATCAAAGATCTGGCCACAGGTCCGACAGTGATGTTTGCGTCGGAAAGTGGAAAATGTTTCTCCACAATGGAAACAATCCTTTGCATTCTCATCTCGCATCCAAAACTCCTTGCTGAGTAGTTTGCTCCTTAGCTGAGACATGACGCCGTCGCCTCCACCGTGAGATCGTCGGCTTCGCCCATCTTGACTGGAAACTCGTTCCACGCCCGTATTCAATGGAGGTAGTATGGGCGTCCCAGAGGTAGACTCTGCTGTTGAAGCCTGAGAAGCCACATAGCCGGGTAAGCGACTGGCGCTCGATATAGAGAGCCTGTCGCCGGGTTTCTGTTTGACAGTAGCCTTCGCTGGTTCTTTTGACTGGGAGCTACCATCAGTTAGAGGCACTGAGACGTTAATGCCCGATGGCAATTTCCCTTCGGTCAGAGATCCTTCGCCGTGATTGGAGACTTGGCTGACGCTGTTTGTCCTTGATCCAGAGGCAACAGTTGATCTTTCAGGCTTGAAAGAAGCGGCTGAGTTTGACCTCAATCGTTCATGGGGCAACGATATCCCATCTGGACCAAGATCAACCGACCTCTTAGCCTTACGCAATGGGCCAGGTAAGTTGGCTTCTATATGTCCCTCCGACCTTCTGAAATAATCAGGGGGTTGACTGCCCGCTGTGGAAGATCTGCTAATTTCCGGGCCATCGTAGGCACTAGAATGCGACTTGATCTGCATAAGCGGGGAGTTAGGCAGACGTTGGCTCCAGCCTGACGAGCTTAGAGATGCAGTGTGAAAACCTTCTTCCTTGTCCGTACCAGCGGAGTCAACTGTCTGCAAACTGTTGGTAGAGAAGTTGGCTGATGCATTACCTGAGTGAGGTGGTTCTTTGACAGCGTTGACATGAATCTCCGTGACTGTAGGGTCGACGGCCAATGCACTGCCTGTGGTCTTCGGCAAGGGCGGAACGGGAGATTTCAGAGCCGGTTGTGGTAAGATGGAAGCTTTTGAGGATATACTCGTTGTCTTAGATGAAACCTTGGAGCTCTTCGCCAGTCCCGACGGGGGCGGACCGTTTTGGGCGGAGAGGTTCCCAGGCACCGGCGAGTGTAACCTTGACCCTTGAGATGAACCCGGATGGTACTGCTGCGACTCCGCGACCGAGTCCGGGGCCGATCTGGGGAACGAACGTTCTGACGGAAGCGGGCTTTTGAGGCCAGAGTCTTCGGCCAAAGTGTTGTTCGATGTTTTGCCCACCCCACCAACAATCCCACCCACAGATGTTCGGAACCTAGTATACAGTCCACTCAAACCTCCTTGCAGCTCGCCTGACAAGGTCTTCTCGTCGACGACCGAAGTCGGGGCTGGTGGACTGGTGAAGTCGTTGAAGACGGTGAGGGTATCGGACTGGTAGGCGGCGCTATGAATTTGATCGAGGGTCGCATTTAGGCTTTCGCGTTCAGCCTGCGTTGAGATAGATGCTCGAGAGCCTCGGCGACCCAGAGGAAGAAAGACCGACGATGCAGATGGACTCGACGTCCCCTGGGATCGTTGGGACGCCATCCAAGCTCCGTCACGTCTACACACACACACACGGGCGGCACAGAGAAAAGTATCTCCCGCGGGGGGAGCTTATCGGGTTGACCTCACAAGTTTAGGAGGAGTAAGGGGTGGCAAACATTGGAAGTATCTTGCTGGGGCGGAGCTGGGTTGCTCGGTGATCGGAGTCTGTGCGGTGAGGATCCATGCATGAAGAGGTTGACTCCACATTATCTGGAGATGTTTATAACGAGTGGGTTTCTCGGGAAGAGGGTCGGACAGTCAGACAGTCAGACAGTCAGACAATTCAGTTTCGCGTTCAGTCGAGGGACAAGAGGCAGACAAAAGGCAAAGTTTTGACTTTTGCTATGACAACGGGGGGGGGACAGGTGGAGAAGGCGACTCGGGAGGAAATTGGAAGATAATTCGGTGATTCATTGTCTAGACTCGGCGACAGAGAGACAGAGAGGAGGCACAAGCAGAAAAGCCGCAAGGATTGGGACGAAGCCCATGACATGTGCCGCTGCCCAATGACGTGGTTTGTGGCACCGGCACCGGGAGGGGCTGTGGCTGGTGAGTACCGTACTCACTACGTACTCCGAGCACAGTAAGATTCAACTGATAAGTGTGCGCCATATGGAAGGCGGTCAGACGCGTCAAATCGGCAAAGCTCGCGTTACACGGCGATCAAGCTTAAAGGAAAAAAAAGCATGGTTTCTAGGAGAAGGGGTGTTTGTCGTACTGCTCTCGACTTTTCAATCTCATATGAGCTTAATGGCTGCTGCTGTGGACCTTAGTGATTCGGACGGCTCAGTGACTGTCACGCTACTTGCATATCTAAAGCATTCCCGTATGCAGACACCTAATGCCAGTTCTTTTGTTTGATTTGTATCACCGCCCAGACTACTATGCGCTGCTGTAGCAGCACACTAGACGAGTATCCTCCTCCATGATGGATACCCCGACGAAATGGATAACCTCGACGATTGAACGCCTCTTGGGCTCCTATTTGAATAAATCTTCGATCAAAATCCCTTTTGAGAACGATCAGAGCAACCTCCGCTTCCGCACCGATGTCGTCAAGAGCGTTCTGGTGAACAGTGTGAGCCCAGCTTCCACTTTCTAAATTTCGCAGCACTAACAAGAAACTCTTCCGGTAGTGTACGGAAGACCGCCACTTTCACAAACTCAATGTAACCGACTCGGATGCCCAAATCGAAGCGATCTTTTCCAGAGAGGCGCTGGAGGACTATCAGAAGAGATACCCACAGCATCCGTTCAGCAAAGAGGAGGTACGGGGATACCGTGTTCAGCTGGAGGACTTTGAGCTGGTCTTAGAGTATACCACGGCCACCCCGAAGGTTCATCTCTATGTTCAACGTTTCAAGGTAGAATGGGGCTCGGCCAGGGTCAAGACCCCCCCAAAGGGGAAGACCCTTCGGAAACATCCGGTTTATAAGTTGATGCAAGATGCGTCCAGAGACGCCAAGCAATCACTGCAGCATATTATGGCGCCTGCCCCTCGACGCAATGATTCTTTCTCTTCGCAGACCTATCAACCGTTCCAGTTGCCTGCCTCGCAGAATGGCTTCATGTCCCAGGTTTATCCAGCTCCTCAGGCACAGGCTATGCAGCATCCGCCTCACCCGGACAGAAGTGCCAGGGTCTCTACTCTACTTGCAATGCTAGATCAGCGGGCTGGGATTAACATTCCATCGGATCAACTGGGTCGCGTGCCTTCCCTCCCTCCGATTCCTGATCACCAGCATGGAATTGCGGTACCTGCAGCAATGGCAAACATACCATCTGCCAGGTACTATACTGCAGAGCCTTCCAGGGTCAATATAGACAACGCGCCTTTGCCCTTTACCGTGCCGAGTGCAGCCGCGCAACCCGTCCCGCGCCCATCGAGCAACCAGTTCCTTCGGTTGGCTTCGCAGCCTCCTCTCGCCAAGGACAGCGTATCTCTGTCCAGAGTATCAAGGAACTCTGCGCCACCACATAGTGAATTTGAAGCGGAGCGAATGCCACAGCTAGCAGGTTTGTCTCAAAAAGGCACGGAGAAACAAACTAGTTCCCCACTACAGATGATCCAACAACCTCACAGGGCTGTAGTCAAGGAGAAGCAGCCGTTAGAGAAACTGGGACTTTGCCTTGAAGACCCTTGGAAGGACTTGACGCGGATTGAGGAACGGGATATTCGTATACCCAAGGACCAAAAGGATTTACTAGGGTTATATAAGCGCCGCTGGATACCACCTCTACCCGGGGAAAGCAAACCACAAGGCCACGTACCACCTCGTCTACTTGCCCAGTGGAACACTATTGTGACGCGAAGAAGCCGGGCCGCTGGCGAAAGGTCACTGGAAAAAGCAAAACCGGAAGCGCTTCCATTAGAACGGCCTTCACTTGGTCCTCCCAGTCCTACCCCTCGAGCCGATTCAGACTCAGAAGGCGAACCTTTAACGTCGCAGTGGTCAGAAAGCTCCCCTGAACAGACTATACGTCGACGTCCAGCCCTGCCTGAAGACAGTAGCCCTATAAGAGGGAGCCCGCGCAGGCTAGGGCGCAATGTACCGGTGGCAGATAGACCTAAAGTGCAAGCTGATCGTATCACCGAAGAGTCTATTCTAGAATCCGATCAGCGTGCTCTAAGCACGGTATCTGAGAAACCGGCGGGCATTGCTGGCCAGGCCAAAACATGTATACATCCTGCTAGGCGAAGCATCACAGTCCGAGCCCAAAGTCTACGAGATGACTCGGATGGCGACAGCGATGACTCCATGATGGATACCTCTGTGCCCTGTCCACTAGGGGTCGAGTTATCTCAGTCGCAGTTTTCAAGTCAGTTGGAGCGGGAGATAACCAGCTCAGGTCCGTCTCTTCCTGCGCCCGCTACACAGGATCAGGTGCAGGTCGTTGATACTCCCGAGACAAACCTTGGACGGTTCCGCCATTCTCAACCCGAACTGGGTAGCAAAGCCCCGGGAACGCAGCCCTTTAGTACCCAGTCACCCAGCGTAGACAAATCGTCGTCTCAGTCACGCATCCTGAATTCAGTTGGGAGTAGCACCAACAAAGTGTCTTCCTCTCAAAGTCTTCCACATGATCAATCTAGGGGCACTAACGCGGAAATCCGGGTAGATATTGCTGGGACACAGATGAGCAATCAAGACCTGTCAACGCAGGACCCGACACCCGTTTCTACCGCGGACATGGTTCTAGATTCAAGTGCCCCAAGACTGCGTGAAGCGAGTGAGATCATGGAAGTCGCAATGCCCTCATCTCTACCGCTCGAGACCAGTGGTCAAAAAGAAGCTAGCTCCGAAGTCCTGGCGCAGAGATCGTCAAACAGGCATTCCGTGGGAGTGATCTCGAAACGTTCTGCATCTGCGCTCGAAGACGAGGCATGTGGTCCATCCAAACGACATCGAACGCAGCCGCCTGAAGCAGCTCATGAACCAGCTTCCAGCGCATTACATCGAGAGAGCCCCCGCAATCCCGCTGATAGCTGGGAAGCTCAGCAGATTTATGGGAAGTTCTGTCGGAATTATCCAAATTATACTGGCGAGTTTCATCACTTCACCACGCTCTGCTCCAAGCTTCAGGCTGTGCGAGCCAAGGGGCACCTGCAACGGTCGTTCTTATGGGATGATTTCATTATCAAGCATCTCGAAGAGTTTCCCGGCTATATACAGCAAACCCAGATGTCAGAATCCAAGTCCATGGATTACGAGGACTATTTTGCATCTACGTTTTCCCGACCTGTTTACAAGAAGCGAAGCCTGACAGTGCAGGGTATCGCGATTGCAGCAGCACAGGATGACTCAGCCAGGGAAGACCAGGAGCCTGCTCCTGTACATGCTTCGCCATCCAGACCAGACACTTCGTTCACCGGCAGCCTTGTGAACCGCTTCACTAATCTACATGCTCACTCTTTCGAGCCAGGGAGTCAGGCCACCTTATCCGACACTGACATGGATATATCGTCTGTAATGTCGTCGCCCACTCCCCATCGCCAGCCCCAGTCTGTCGCCCAGGAAGGCGATTGGAATATGACACGCCATACAGAGCAAATGCTCACCGAGGAAGATGCGTCTTCTGACCTTGCGTCAGCAGAGCGGCTCGTAATACCTACAAGCTCGGCCAGCGCTTACGAGTCTGCCCTAGAATATGCCCCCATACACGAAGATATTACCGTCTTCGAGAAGGGGGATACCTCGGAGTCTAGTGGCCTAGAAGGTGGGGAGATAGCTGAGGCAGCGACACCAACTCCAGGCAACCAAGTTTCAGCGGTTGGAACTGCGCAGCACGAACAGCATACTGGGAATCATGACATGGATGATCGAGATACCACTCAAACACCAGCTGACCCAACTACCGTGGCTGAGTCCGAGCAGCACGCTTCGCAAGTCGAGGAAAGTTCGATGGCTGTTCGCGACGCAACTGCAACACCCGCAGAACCGATGACAGTGGCTGAATCCGAGCAGCACGCTTCGCAAGCCGAGGATAATTCGATGGTCGATCGGGACGCCACTCCAACACCAGCGGAGTCAGTCCCTGTGGTTGAGTCCGAGCAGCATGCTTCGCAAGTCGAGGATAGATCGATGGCCGATCGCGACGTCACGCCAATACTAGCGGAGCCAATTCTCGCTGTTCAGTCTCAGCATGAATCGCAAACTAAGGGTCAGACTGTAGCGGACCAAGCTGCGGAGACAACAGTGTTCGAGCATGTGGAGATCAGCCAAATAGACGAGCTTGAAGGCAACCAAGATGTCTCAATGGGCGAACCGGAAAGCCCAGATGGATCGATCATGGAAGATGCTGACAATATGGTTGGCCAAAAGTCGGAACCGGTGGCCCCAGAAGAACACCTGGAAGTGATCAGTGCAACGAACGCAGCACCTTCAGCGCTTGAGGCGCATGCCAAGGTACCTGCTGAAGACGCCCACGCCGCCGTCGATCAAGGGGTAGAAGAAATGGACACAGAAGAACACCCGGCATCAGTGATTGCACCTAAAGAAGTTACTCTGGAAGAACAGAACGAGTTGATTGTGGAAGACATCCCTGACACAGTCGGCCAGGAAGCCGAAGAAATTGACTTAGCGGAGCACCTCCCACCCGTCGCTGCAGCGGACCAAGCAGGGCCCCCCGCCGTGGGGGAACAGGATCAACCTCAGTCCCACGACACACCTGACCAAGAAAGCCAAGATGTCGATATGGCAGTAGAAAGTCAAGAGTCGTCGATTCTAATCACGCAAGATCCTGATGGCCATGGAACTGCGCCATTGGACTTAGCAGAACAGTCACAGGCTATTCTTGCAGAGGACCAGGCTAGGTCTCCCGAACCAGAACAGCATAATGGGTCGACAGGGCAAAGCTTACACAACACTATTGACAAGGAGGTCGAAAGAGCCAGTTCAGCGAAGCACCTGCTATCTCATGCAGCAGGGGAGCTAAATCACTCCCAGTCGGAACAACAAGATGCGCCAATTAATCAAGACGCTCCCACAGTTGATCACAGAAGTCGGGCCTCCAAAGAACAGGGAGAATACGACAAATCGGTCATCCAAGGCATCCAAGACTCATTTGACCGAGAAAATGGAGCAATGGACTCAGCAGGAACCCTGCATTCTATTGTTGCAGAGGATGGAGTAAGGCTCGCCCAGCCGGAAGTGCAAGAGGCGCCCTTTGCTGGAGGCACCAATGATGTGCCTGCTCAAAAGGCGGATGCGATAAATTTGGCTGAGCTAGGCGCTGTTGTTGCAGGAGATGAAACAGTATCTGCCAAGCAACCTCTGCTAGAACAACCGGAGCCTTCGGACGCTGAAACTGAGAGCGCGGACGAGGAGCCGCGCTACCCCATGGTTGCGGTCGAAGTAAGAGCCGTCGAAAATCGTTCAGTTAAGTCAGAAGCGCCCTCCGATGCTGATGTGGAGAGCGATGTTGAGCAGGTGCACTCTGTTCTTATAGGGGATGAAGCCAGCGCTGCCGAACAAGCTTTGCCAGGTCCAGCAGCACACTCGGATATTGATATGGAGAGCGATACCGAGATTCTGCCCTTTGTCCTGGCGGAGCACGCAGCCAGCTCGGCCGAAGATGCTCTAGTAGAACCGGCCGAGCACTCAGATATTGTTATGGAGAGCGAAGTGGAGCTGCTGCTCTTCGACGATAAAGAGGACCATGCTAGCTCAACTGAGCAGGCACCAGTATCTCCACAAATACATTCCGAGATCGAGACTGCGGGCCCAGCCGATCCCAACGCGACCACCGAGTCCGAGTCCGAGGACGACGAAGAAAACGATGATTCCATGGACATTGGGAACCACCACGAGACCGCCAGCATCGAACTAGGCGACGAACCGCTGTCCCCGCCGCCTACTACTCGACCGCCGGCGCAGCCCGAGACCGTATCCGAGTCGGAGAGTGACACTGATGATGATGATGAGATTAACGAGAATTGGTTCCTGTCCCTCCGCCATCTCCGTCCGACAGCACCGGTCTGGTCGGACGACCCCAACACCCCTTTCAAGCAGTGGGTTCGAGCCGACCAAGCGATTCTGAGCGAGCGTGACCGCCGCGGCGGGGCGTACCTTCCTGTCGATGCGAAAGGGGTGATTCAACGACCGGGCTATCGATAACTTTGCATTTTCGCGGGCTTATCTTCTACTTTTCATTTCGGGGTCTATCTCTTACTCTCCTTTCCCTTTCGGTGTACATCATTACGTGGGATTTATTTGTTATTCTGCTGATAAAAAGCGGGCGACATGAATTCGATGATGATCCTCTGATTCGTTGAGAGAGTTTAAGGCGGTTTAAGTTCGGATATGGATCCAGGTTTATGACTACTACATATTGTATACTATTGAAATGCTGCTGGTTCGCATCGCACCGACCAGATCCAACCGGAATGGCCCTCAAATGTCTGTAGATTTGAGCTCCAGGAGTATTCTACCGCTGTTCTAGCTGCCAGTTGGCCTTCAACTTTCCCATGAAATACCTGCTTTATAATACTTCTGGTCGGTGCAAATACAAGACCAGCGCGTTAGAGCTGTAAGGCGTATTCCTCCTGTGTCTTTGTATTCAAACCCATGAAAAGGGGAAGCACAGAATCGGATAGTGAGACTCCTCACAATTTTGACATGCCTCTCACTAAACAGGAGCGCTGCTAATCCGGCCACACATTTCTCCATCCACGCATGGTCGGACATTGTGTCAGGCTGTAGATGTCAAGTTTTAGAACTATCGCGATGGATTACTTCATATCTAATATCTTTTGTTTCAGCTTGAAATAATACTTTCGTGCGGTTCTGCAAGAATTGCTGACTGAGAATGGTATAATCCGAGAGAAAAGTGAGAAACAGAGCAAGGTCGACGGTCAAATGAGGGGATTCGTGGCTCCGCGAGTTGCTGGGCTATTAATCTAGTTATTTGAAGCGGCGGCGCCGCACAGTGGGCAAGCCGCGTGTATAGCCTCATATCACAAAGTTAGGGTAAATCCTTCTTGTCATGATTGACAGAGCTCGGTTTATCGAGTAAGCCTTTTCATGTAACTTTCGGGCATGATCAACTTACCACTGACATCCTGCATTAGTGTATGCGGCAGTATCACAAGTCTGCATCTTCTCAAGAACAGGAATTGCTGCACCCCGAAGAGTTCGATACCAAGCGACCAGTGGCGCAGTCCGCTCGCTGGAGCTCCATAGCCCTTGACTCATGGTTCTACGAAAGTGTGGCCGTTTGCTTTAGCATTGCTTGCCTGATAGCTATCGTCTGCATACTGCTGGTCTACGATCAGCAGAAAACACCGAGCCTCTCCTACGGACTGACCTTGAACGCGATCGTATCTATTCTGGCGACCGGCGCCAAATCTGCACTGCTGTTCTTCGTGGGCGCATGTATTTCTCAGCTTCGGTGGATTTCGTTCAAAAGGCGCTACAGACCACTCTCCGATGCTCAAGTCTATGATAGTGCGAGCCGTGGACCCTGGGGCTCACTGATCTTCTCAGAGATCAGGGACGCTCGTTTGCCACGCTGGGAGCCCTAGTGACGATCCTCAGCCTCGTCTTTGATCCCTTTGTGTAGCAGATCCTGACGTATCCGGTTCGAGAAGTGAGACACAATTCATCGGCCGCCGCCGTGCAACAGAGGGTGAAGCTGAGGCTGTCGGATAAGGAGAAAAGAGTCATGCTCCGACAGGCTTGGAAGGGGCAGGGCATATCGGCCACGGATAGCAGTGTCTCAAGTGCTGCCCATACTGTCGGATAGACCGGCCACTGATAACACGACGTAAGTCCTGTTAACTTTGGATGCAATGCGCTGCACCCCTCTGCCTGGTTCACCTCGCTCTGGGCCCTGCATGATGGCGAGCTGGCCGAGAATACCGAATATGCGTCCTCACGAGGCGAAGATGACGTGCGGCTTGATTAATCATATTATAATAACTAAGCTATAAAATATATTGTCAGTATATAACGTGTGGAATCAAAATACCCAAATTGTAGTTGGGCCGTGGATACTTCTTCTCCATAATCAAGGCGATGATCGATCATGGTCTGGCCGCTTGCCGGATTCCGATTCCGGATTTTGATGCGGTGCGGAAGATCCGTGCGCAAGGCATCGATAATGAAGTAAGCATAAAGTCCCAACTCTGAGCCGGAACAGATGTAAATCCGCTTCCGTAAGCTCCGTCGCCAGCTCCCCCGGGCCCTTCTCCATCTTTCCTTTTCTCCCCATCTCACCTGCATCCTCTCACTTGACAACATCCAGCCCACATAAAGGAAGTATTTGCTGCTTGCTGTTCTCGCCGCCAGGCCTGCCATTCCTGTGTTCTCATAGGACTCTCTGATTTCATTTATTGAATTCAGATTGGGCACGTTCTCGTGACCAGGCCGCAAGAAGCTTTTACTCCCTTTATGTGTCTCATTTTCGTTGTTGATTTCATGCACGTATTTCGAGTCAGGGCTGCTCACTTGCTTTCCAAAGCCTGGGTGGGAAAGGGCAAACTCGATTCTTCGAGGGTTTTCGTCTTCAAAGTGATTTATCTTGCAACGGCAGCACCATGACCGACTCATCATCGACAAATCCGCCGTGGGCCACACGTGTGAAGGCCGTCCTGGTCTCTTCATCTACTCGCGAGAATCCCTCTGTTGCTGGTTTTCGTCTTGCGTATGATAGAATTACTAACCAAGGATGCATTTCTCTCAGTATCAAGGCAAATCTATCGAATCGTCCGAGCGGCGAAGAAGATACGCTGATATTGAGAATCCCTCCCGAGTCAGTCAAGACATGTAGCTTAATCTCGGCGAGCGACGAAACACTCTGTTCGGATTATTTTGCTTCGAAGCTTCCGACAAGAGTAAAAAACGTTCGAGACGTCTCAACACTGACACTGGAACTTGTACGGGCGCCTGCGGAGGGGACGGTTCTTTGCTCGTCTGAGATGTCATCTCTACTCCCTGCGGCTCATGGAGACTGGAACTTCGCTGCTTTTGCAAGGGTTTGTGAATTCACATCTCTACGTATCCACTTTGCCGCGCGACAATTCGTGGGTGGTGAACTCGGGATCTTGAAGACCTTGGTCCGTGGCCTTGAGACAAGAAGCCTTAGGGCAGTATCTTTCGATAACTCTCGCCAAGGTCTGGTGGAGATAGTTTGGAAGGACCTGAATGTGTCGCTTGAGCGACCGCCAGATTATGAGGAGCCTGCGCCCGAGCAGGTCAAGCAAGTGGATCCACCCCCATATAATGAGGAACCCAAGTCAGCGCATGTAGGCGGGAAACGGGCCCGAGGTATTCTATCATCTTGTAGTCCTTTGTACTTTAAACCTTGTACAACAGCGTTGTTGATTGTATATAGACTACTCGTTAATGCCATCATCCGAGGATGACAGACGAAAGAGACCACTCTTTACCTCCCCGGAACCGCCCTGCTGTCCCACCGAAGTCAATACGCCGAGTACTCTCCCCCCGTCACCGGCCTCAATTCGTCCCACCGAGTTCACACGCCGTTCCTCTCCAAGCCGTACAGAGCGTGACACACTTGCACGTCTTGAACATATGCTCAGTGGTGCTTCCGCTGACCTGATCCGCAAACTATTGATTCGATTAGCATATCGATGCCTACAGGCTCCACCTGGAGACCCCGAGGATCATCTGCTGTCTGACTTCGAGAAATTTCCTTCTGCCCGGATGGAATCCATGGAACGCCGCCTCGAACGCATTGTCGAGGAGAAGATGAAGTTTTTCATCGAACCACACATCCTCGATGCGATCATCGATAGTGCTGTAAGCGAGTGCCGGGATCAGTTCCTGGATGAATGCCACCTTCACGAGACCGAGTTTCGCGACCAGGTCGAGGACGGTAACGCCGAGGTTCGTATTACAGCCAACGACTGCATGAAGGAAATGGAAGAACAAGCCCAACGGCATCTGGAGGAGATCAGAGAGCAAGCGCAGCAGCATATGCATAAAATCGAGGACCAGGGAATAGAGGCGGAGATATCCGTGGAGAACAAGGTCGCGAAATTAAAGCATGAGTTAAAGATGTCGGCGCGGTCTTTACCCGGTCGCGAGGCAAGGCTTACTAGCCAGGAAATAAGTAGCCCCAAGGGCAGACGCAGCTCTATTTAGTGCCTTGGTTAGTAGGCATGCATGCATCACTTCCAGTTAGCATTGTTGTCGTGGACTTATGTTTATAGGCTCACTGGTTTGTTGGTGAAAGGGCTAGCGGGGGCAGCATCCAATCGCAAAATCCCATCTCTTGTTTCTATCTGCCAGATTATAGGAGGGATATCCGAAACTCGAGATTGATGAATGTCTTGTAAGTCCAGGCCATGGGTACTGGCTGCTCCCTGCAGTTCCCGCCAATTATACTACTAGGTAATGGATCTTCCGGCTAGCCCTAAGTAAAACATGACGACTAAGGCCTAGGATGTTTAAAGCATACTATAAGCAAGCCTAGAGCCTAGGTGCCTACTACCTAAGTACTCTAATGAATCTCGGGTTTGCTCGCTGCGCGTTTAGAAATCAGCGTTTTAGGAGAAGTAGGCTCTGGTGTGGAAGGCATCTTTGCAACAACAAGAAATATATATATTGAATATTACGCGCTCACGGCTGTATAAATTCAATACGTAGCTTGATAGGGAAGGCGGTGCGTGGTGGAAGACACACCGCCTAAAGGATTCAAGTCCCTGCACCTTCCTACCGTACTAACAAAATCACCAGGGTCAACCGGAGTATACTAAATAGCTTTATAGCTGCCCGTTTCGGCTTCTGCGGCGAACTCAGGGGAGAGGGGGGGGGGGGCGGGTGTAATGAAATCCTGGCCTCCTCTTTTTAGCTGGGCAGCTCGCCGCCCTGGTCGCCCACGTAGTTAGTTTCTCGGTTTCTTGGAGATCGTCTGAACCTATTCCTTCTTCACGCTCCATCAGTTTCCGTTGCTAACAACACACACAAGAATGAGCCCTCCTCAGCTGAGCATGATCAAGACGCTCGCTGATCGTCACCGGGAAGGTTCTTATCATCCGTTCCCGGATCCAGAGATCTCGGTCCCGAGATGCGCAAGCGACTCCGCCAACTAAGCCAGTCAAGGGTTATCTGACGGAAAAGATCATCCTCTCGGCCCCGATCAAGCATATTCGGTCCCGAACTGCCTCCCCCATACTTCCGCACAAGCCGTCTTGCCGTTCCCTTCGGGATTTAGAATGATGGGACGAGACTAACTTCCGCGATGACGACTACTAGAGCAATCGATATGAATAATCCTATTCGGGCAATGTTGGCAGGAATGCTCCAAGGGCATTCCGCTCTCTCCCATGAGTCGCATCAACTCTTTCCCACACACGGCTACGGTGACGCTCCGACCTGACTGAACTTCTTGACGCATGCGGCAAACATCGGCCAAACACAATCTTCGGAACCAGTGTTTGCTCTTTGCTCTAGGCGCTTGCAAATAGGCAAAAGACAAACTGGACGGAGAAATTTAGAATAAGAGACCCTTTGTAGCGACCCCTAAACTTTTAGTCACGAGTTCAATGGTGGGAATGGCACCACGACTAGTAAGAGAACAGTCGATAGTTCGAGGATTAGGCTTCTCTAGGTATTTTGGGGTCACTCGGGCCGCCCGCTTTGCTTTCGGGCCCGAGATGCCGACCTTACTTGTATATAAGAACCTAGCCAGTTTACCCGTTTGCCTTTCACATGCATTTACCTACCATTGCAATTTTTTTGGTCATATATCATCCTGGCTGATACGCAAAATGTCGCTCCGAACCAAGGCTTTGAGCGCTACGCCTCCAGTCATCATAGTGGGAGCCAGTCTAGTCGGTCTTTCAGCAGCCCTATCCCTAGCCACCAGAGGCATTCCCACCATCACCCTCGAACGCCATGAGCAAATTTGTCCCCATCCACGTGCCCTTGGATTTACATCCCGAACAATGGAAATCTATCAATCCCTCGGAATTGCTCATCAAATCCCTCAAGCTCCCGCAGACTTCAAACTCCTCCGTGCCCATGTCCATACCGTTTTCGGGAAGTGGCACGAGCAAACCACATGGAACGACCCGGCCAAATCCGACAAGGACAACAGCAGTGCCTCTGAAGAAAACACGGCACCGATCGCTTCAAGACACCCAAAAAGAGAATACAGCCCCTTTCCCGGTGCTGCAATCCCGCAAGACACTCTCGAGCGCATCCTTGAATCCACGGCCATTGCACGGGGAGCCGACATTCGTCGCGGCTATACCGCCCTTTCCGCTACAGAGACGCCTTCTGGAGTCGAAGTGACCATCAGGGCGAACTCCAACGAGGAAGGCCAAGCGACGGCCACTATCCGAGGAAGCTACCTCATCGCCGCCGATGGCAGTAGGAGTCTGATTCGATCCATCCACAACATCCCTCGACACGGTCGCGGTCTGATTCAGACCATGCGAAGCGTACTTTTCCGCTCTCAGACTTTGTCGGATCTCCTCGCGACTTGTGAAGCCAAACAATTCCAAATCGAACAAGACTCCCTCAAGGCATTTTTGACGACTTATACGGACGGACGATGGGTGTTGATGTTCTACGACGACGTTGACCGGTCAGAAATCGAGCTGTTGAATGCGATTACCCAGGTCCTTGGAAGGACTGATATCCCAGTGGAGATCATCGCGACCGGACGCTGGGATTTAGCCGGGCTGGTGGCCGACAGGTTCCGTGCCGGGAAAAGAATGTTTCTTGCGGGGGATGCGGCGCATACCCTCCCACCGAATCGTGGTGGGTACGGGGCTAATACCGGGATCGGGGATGTGGACAATCTGGCATGGAAGCTTGATATGGTACTTAGGGGACAGGCTGGGGAGAGGTTGTTGGATACTTATGAGAGCGAAAGAATGCCGGTCGCGTGGTTGAGGCATGATCAAATATTCTGCCGAAAAGACTACAAGGTTCAAGTCGCGGCTGATCAGACACAATCAGGACTAAACCTGGCTGGCAAAGCTGGGAAGGAGGTCTTGAATGATCAGGCTATGGAGTTCGGGCAGGTTTATGTATCGAAGGGCATTATCGGGGGCTTGCAGGGAGAAGGAGAGGAAGCTATTATGGCTAAGCGGCCGGAAGAATGGGCTGGTCTGCCTGGCACTCGAGTGCCGCATATTTGGTTGGAGACCGAGGCCGGTGAGAAGATTGCTATCGGGGAAGTTGTGGATGGAAAGGGATGGTCGATCCTGGCTGCACAAGAGACCTGGGAGGAAGCCGTTGCGGAATACAACCAAAAGTCGCAGATCCAGTTGCAGCATGTCACTATTCGGGATCTTGATTTCTTCCGGACTGCTTTTAGTGTTGAGGAGTCTGGAGCAGTGCTGGTTCGTCCGGATGGTTTCATCGCTTGGAGAACGACAGAAAGACCTGAGCAAGCCACGCAGGCCTTGGAACAGATCTTGGCTCAGGTTAACTTCACGCGATAATCCTCTCCCCACACGAGAATGAGATATAATTAGGCTTTCTCAGCTAGCATCCACTCCTAGCGTGCCCTATCTTCTCTTTTAGCATGTTCTCTACCTGGCGTTCATGGCTAATGGGCCAAATGTTGACACTAACTTAGAACTAACTAGTATATATTATCTAAATTCCTGTGCACGTGAGCCGTGCCATTCTCCACAAATTCTGCTTCAAAGAAATGGTCAATATGAAAATCCACTCTTCACGCCAAGTTTCAAGCTCAGGCGAGATGAAATACATGTAGTAGTCATAAGACAGAAACCAGAAAAAGCGATCCTGCAGCAACCGAGACCTGACTCGGATCTAGCTCAAAAAACATAGTCATGACCCCTTAAAACCTCGCGGTAAATATAACCTACACGTTACTCGCTCCATCAGTAGCTGGTACTATTTAGACCAGAACCGAGCAAATTGAAGGAGCTCCTGCCGATCAGATTCTATACCGGGCACAAGGTTGGCAGATAAACTGCGGGCATTTTAGCAGACGGTGCTCGGCCTCGGGACACTTAATCTTCCAGATAATTCAAGCAGCGCTTGATCTTTATACCTATAGATAGCCAGAATCACTGGCTCCTACTAAATACTCAGTAGCGACGTAGTTCAACATTTTCGCCAAGCAGTAGGGTTCTGAACACGTCGCCGTGCCGCAATATCGGAAATCTAAGTGCAATCCTCGATAGAATAAGCAGGCGAACTAGGAAGCGAGCTGGTACGATTGCGCACGAGAATCAAATTACATCTTATTGCATCTGCCCCTTTCTCTGTTCTCAGAGATTAAGAAGCTTTGTATATATTCATTCAGGTCTAGATTACTACTAGAAGGGTTTACTGGCACAAGTGAAATAACAGTACTCTAGGGAGACTAAAGGCCCGATTGAAAGTAGACTTGGGATACCAGAGATACTCTAGAGAGATCCTAAGATAAGAAGTACAATATACATCGCTGTGGTAGGTTAACTATCTCGGTCCCATTCAAGTAAGTCGGAAGGCTCCAGCCCCTGGACCTCAATGTTCGTCAAATGGGGATAGCACGAGTATTAGAGACTGTACAAAAATAGACGCGTAGCTGAAAAATACACAAATTGAGGCATATTTCAACCGTGACGGGTTTCCTTCTTCTTCTTCACGAAGGATGTGAGCATTCATCGCTTACTGGGGAGTCTCCCAGTATCGCAGAAGCGAGACCCGGGACCGCGCGCCGAATCAGTATAAAGTTCCACAGTGCCAGTTCTGGGCCTCGTTGACGTCGCCGGAGCCCGAGTACTGAGCCAGCTGAGGGTACGGGCAGATCGGCCGCTGCTTTTCTACTCCATCTGCCGGGTTGTCGTTCTCGTACTTGGTGGGAATGAGATACGCGGGGGCCGTGCCGTTCTCCACCCACGCCATTATAGCCAGCACCAAGTCATGCTTAGGGTCGTTGAAGCCCGGCACGCCGAAAACATTACCCGTCAGGGAATCAGCTTGGTCACCACCGTTCATAGAAGGGGGCCGCCTGGTCGGTGGGGATATTGGTACAGTGCTCCATTCCCGGCACGAGGAAGAAGCGGTAGAAATCATCGAGATTAATGTCTTGCGGCTTCAGGGTTTCCTCGATGTGGTTGTACAGGTAGATCGAGGAGCCCGTGGCAATAGAGGGGTCGGCGTATCCGTGGTAGTGAATAAGTTTCCTGCCTTTCTGGTAAAAGGGAGCGATGTCGAAGTTATCAGCCGTCGCGTTACCGGGATTCAAGCGATCCGACAAGGCGATCAAAGACGGGTTCCAGTCCTCCCACGTCCATTCACCCCCAACTTGCAGCATATATTGGATATAAGTCACGAAGGTAGAAGAGATCGAGGGGCTGCCGACCTCGGTACCCAAGGTATAACCGGGAAAGACATAGGTGTCGTTGGCCTCAATCCACGGCGAGAACAGCTTCTTGACCGTGGTAATCTGCGCCTGGGTCAAACAGGTCGAGTTACTGGTCGCCCCACAGCTCAGAGTCTCTGGCCGGAAAACGCAGCCCAGTGGATTCTGCAGGATATTGTCAACCACACCGTCCTGTGGGTCACATTGACGTAAGACCTCTGTCGCCACAGCCGCCATCTGGCATGTTCCAGATGCCCGTGACCACGTTCCAGAGCTGCTGGTGCGTCATCCACCAGGCGGGCGCCCCCGCAATCACCCCGTCAAAGTCGTCAGGGAACATCTGCACCTCCTTGAATCCTTGCTTACCAGCTGCGGAGCAGCCGCGGTAGTAGCTATACGCGATATCGTGGTTATAGTACCCCCGAGTCACCTTCTTGCCGTTGACCACCGCGTTGTGCAGCGCACGATAACCCCAATTGGCCAATGCCGCCTCGTTGTGGTAGCCGAAACTGCCATTGTTGCCCTCATGGCCGGTATCGGTGGAGAAACTCGCGAAGCCGTACCACATGGTGTTGATGATTGCCGACCAGCCTACCGAGCCTGAAAACTCCCCGTTGCCTACCGCCATAAAGCGGCCGTTCCAGTCATCCGGCAGGACCATGCCCACGCTGTGTTGGGTGTTGTTCGGCAGGGTGAAATTGGCCTGCGCGATACAGCCCGCCACTGGGATTTCGTAAGTGCTTATGCCGGACTAGTGGTCGATCCATAGTTCAGATCAGCAGGAGGAGTGAAGTTAGCCCCTTGGGCGTAGTGTTCGGCGTAGTAGACAGTAGCATTTTTAGGCAAGAAGGCGGAGATGCTGGTCACGCTGCAGTTGCGCGCGGGGGACAAGGCGCCGGCGAGGGCGGCAGTGCCTAGAATGATCGCAGGAGACTTCATACTCCTTGAGAAGGCAGAGCTTGTCGATGGACTAGGGAAGAAATCACGCCGTCCGAAGAAAAGCAAGGTGGTCAACTTCAGGAATGAAGGTGCATTTAAGCTACCTTTATATTCGGTAACCGCTGGCCAAGGCAGCAAGCAAGCATGAGAGCTCAACGCAGGGCTACATACTGCAGGAGTACAGACTCTTGCGGGTGCTGCATGCACTTACTACACAATCCCTGATAAACAAGCGGCTTGTGTCAGCGCACTGACGCATGCCATGATGGAGGACGCGCAAGTGACGATGATTGCGCTGCGGATCACCCCGTTTTCCGGAGAATGGCAAAGTGTGGGACTAGACTGGATTGCGTTTAGTCTCCGCATCCTAACGGGAGTTTAATCAAAACAGAATTTATTCACGGCACGAAGACTGGCTTTTCCCGTGTCCCTGAAGGGTCAGAGGTTTGTCTATGGTCCGATAGTTTCATCAACGGAACGAGCCCTGCAAGGAACGCCGCATAACATTACCCGCAAGCGAGCCACAGACCCAAATGCGCCGAAGATCGGAGCGATTGGGAGTACACTAGGGTGAAGACCGACAGCTGCCGAGGTTACAAAGACACCTTCATGTTTTGACCTCTTAGCTGATTCAAAGAGCCAAATCTACGTCAGGAGACGTATCTTCTACAACGCTGTGCGCGCGAGGTAGGATTCCCATTATCTAAGTCAAAGCCCTGTGCGTGAGGCAACTAACTCTCACAACCGTTGAGAGCGGGCGGTTACTCAATAAGAATGGGCCCGAAACGGCGGCTTACAATCCAGCCCCACATCTCAGATACGCACGCTGAAACGCCCGCAGCGGATCGGCGGTCACTCACTCCACTTACAGGCAATAAGCCTGTTCATGGGGCAGATTTAGCATGAAAGAGAAAGCTTAGCCTACTTGCAAGGATGATCACCGAGATTTACAAGGTTAAGTATGATGTTTCATACGATACATACAGTAAATTCTAAGGACTTCAACGGTCCATCCAGATTTTCCCTGCGAAATGCAGCAACACGAAGCTCGATAGAGTAGAGTATTCCTTCCCACGGTACAGGGAAACAATTTCCGTCAAAATAAGTTTCCGCTACGTTGACTGTTCAAGATGTGAACCGTCAGTGGAGCTCTCTAGCTTCGGCTGACGACTACAATCAAATCACCATTTATTTGTAACCCCAACAGCACGACACTCTCAACTCGAAAAAGCTCATGGAGTCTGTAGAATCAGGGATATGTAAACTCAGTCTCCCGTCCCAGAGACTGCTGTATCTGATTCGTTTCCCATCTCTTATTGTGCGCGCAATTTCCGTTACATTCTTTTCAAAAAAAAAAAAAGTCCTGTTCAGCAGTTACATTCTTTGACACGTTGATTGTATACTTCCCGCAAATATGCCTTCTCCCCAGACCTTCACGGCTGGTCTGGTAGCTCTCGCCGGGCTCGTTACTGGGGCGCTCGGTCAAGTCAGCCTGCTGTCAAGCAGGCAATCCGTGCAGGTTGCCGAGTCCACGGGCGTCTGGCCATGGCTGCAGTATCAGACGGAGCCCTCCTTCAACCCCCCTCAGCTCTCTATCTCTTGGAATGGAGAGATCCTCGAAGAGGGAGTGATTCTCCTGGAGCCTCGCAACTTTGACGGCAGCAAAGCCGGTAAGCAGGCGGGTCCATTGATCATGACCTCCTTTGGCGACCTCGTCTGGAACGGTCCCAAGGGCAATCTCTCGGGCACGCAGGAGTACAGCAACTTCCGCATCCAGGAGCTCAATGAAACGCAATATTTGACCTACTGGCATGGAGTTCGTCAGGAAGGACTGAACGCTAGTACCGGGTACGGCAAGGTCTCATTTCTCGACTCCTCCTATGAGACGGAATTCACCGTCTGCCCTAAGCTCGGCCTTGCCACGATCGACGGCAAGGAACACGACTGTGAGATCGACTACAATGAGCAATTCGTCACCCCTTGGGGAACCCTGCTGGTAACCGCCTACAACCTGACCCAGGTTGATCTGACCTCAGTCAACGGCTCGGCCAATGGCTGGGTGCTGGACTCGCAGATCCACGAGGTTGACATTGCCACCTCGGAGTCGGTTTGGAAATGGAGCGCTTTGGACCACATCCCCCTCAACGCCTCGGGCTTGCCCCTTACCAACGGCGCCAGCACTCCCGCTGATGCTTGGGACTACGTGCACCTAGACTCTGTCTCCCCTTACGGCGACAACCTCTTGTTGAACGGCCGCCATACTTGGGAGGTGTATGCTGTGGAGCGCCCCAGCGGTGAGGTTATGTGGACTTTCAACGGTGAGACCGGTGGTGACTGGGGTATTATTCCCGAGGAGTCTTCTTTCGTAAGGATACCTTTACCCCCCCCCCCCCCGGCTTGGCCGCTGATCGATTTTTCCTCGAAGCTTGAGGCTGACCAATCTCTCCCCAGCGCTGGCAATATCACACTCGGGTTCGCGAGATAGGCGACGACTTCGTCATCTTCTCCATGTTCGTTAACCACAACTACGAAGGCGCCAACGCAACCTCTGGCACCGCTCCCACCGTCGGTCGCGAATTCCACCTCTCCCTGCCCCCAACCAAGGATATGTCCCCACTTACTCTGAACACCTTCAACGAATCCGTCAGCCTGTGGAGCGACTCCTTTGGCTCAATGGACTACGTGCCCGACGTCCAGAACACGACCACACGATTTATCAGCTACGGTCAGCTGCCCCTTCTTCGCGAGTTCAAAGTCGGCCCCGGCGCCAACGTGACCGATCTCAAGTGGGAAGCCCGCTACGGCTCCGACAATGAAGTTGTGGGCTACCGCGCCTACAAGGGAGCCTGGACTGGTCTGCCCTCGGCGGCACCCAAGCTCTCTGTCGAGGCTAACGGCACCGCCTTTGTTAGCTGGAACGGTGCCACCGCGGTCACCGCTTGGAAGGTCTACCAGGCAGCTGACCGTAACGAGACTGCTCTGACCGAGATTGGAATCGCCCAATACCGCGGCTTCGAGACCGCTATTGATACCGGAGCAACCGGCTGCTTTGTGGTCGAGCCTGTCCTGGCCCTGAACACTACTGGCGTCAACTCCACCATGGTATGCTCATCCTAGGGTGAGGGGGGGGAGATATGAGCACTTTGACCTGTTTTATCCGGCCGGATTTATGATCCGCGCGCATAGCGGACTATTACCTCTGAGGTGTCAAAGATTTTGTTGAAGTAATATGGTTCGATATCTAGATTACAGTCCCGAAGCCACCAACGCCCGGCCTGGAGACGTGAGAGAAAAGAATAGAAAGGATGGGGAAGTGTGGAAACCAAAGAATTTATAGGCTCTACTTAATACTTCGAGTCAACCCAATCCACCTCTATATTACACCCCTTGCTTGACCTAGCTTGTGCATTCGTATCAGACAGTACCCATATCCCGTCTTCTCTTGCCTTGTTATAGCCGAATGGTACCCATTTATCTGGTCACTCCTGTGGGATAAATCTTCATAGACTATCACCAAACTCGATTCTAGCGAAGAGCCCCCCAACGGTGTACACTGTTGACGCATGCTAGCCTGGGGAATATTTGGCTCCTTTTCCTGCACGAAAGCATTTCGTTCGGGAAGCAGGATCACCAGACTAGTATATATTTATTAGTGATCCTGGAAATCGACTCGGATTAGGCGAGAGATATGATTGTTAGCCATGAAAAAGTAACTTTCTTTCAATAAAAGGTTTTCTCGGTGTCAACATTGCTACATTTAGGAACCACAGCCAGAAACAAATTCCGCGAAATTGCCGAGGTACGACTGAGCAAGATCGTGAGTATAGAGGAAAGGTCGGTTGAGATGAAGAACCTGTTAGCAACTCAAACGATGAAGCTCGCTTTGGGGCTATTGAATGAAGGTTCCGGTTGGAAAGATATTAGAAAAATTAACTTAGGCCTTGAGCTTGGTCGGACCTTGGAGTTGACAACGGCATTATCACTGAAGCGAGATAAGACTTTCGTTACCGTAGGGTGTGGGATTCTGTTTGCCTGTCATTCTCCGCAAGCGCCTGCTTCCAGCTCCAGTATTTTTCTCACCCATCTGACCTGTCGGGATTTTAACAGACTCTAAACCAAAATTCTGATTCAATCCGCCACCGTGTTGGTTCATTTCAGACATGTTCGTTCTATACCATCTCCCTCTTGAGCGCTTTAGACTAGAAGCTGGGAATGAGGGAGTTTTTTTTTTTTAGAAAAAGGGAAAGAAGGTGCGCCGGGCTAGGTAATGGGATCCTTTTGTCTGTACAGAGCGGCCAAAATTCCCTTCGTCAGCTTTGGTATACAGCTTAACGAGCAAGCCGTCGAATCTATCGACATAAGGCTCAGCTTGAAGTCTATCTACACCATGAAGTCTTCTTGCACTAACTAATATAAAACCATCATTCTCACTGGTAAACTCGAGCTAGGATCCATAATCCATGCTTTCAAACATGCTATATTGCAGCAGCTGCCGCCAGTCAATTTCCGTATACTCAGGCAACCCAGTCCATATATCGCCCCTCTGTGCATCCGGAATCGTTCCAGAACCCGGATCCATGCTTTCGAGCGGTTGCCTGCACGTGCTTTGACTAGCCCCAGTGTCACCTTCATGGGCTGTGGAAGTGTTCTGCGTCCGCGGATCCTCGGTAGACTCCTTGCGAAAACGTTGGCGCAGCGGCACTACAAACTCCGGAGGTTGTGCCAGGCGTCCTTGTCGGCGCTCGGCCTCCTCATGCCCGTCCCACGCCGAGAGAAGCATATTTGAGATGGCAGAATGTAAGGGACTCTGCATATTGCTGCCGATTTCCACATGATTAAAGTATTTACGCAGCGCCTTCCATGCGCGCTCACATAGCTCGCCCGTAGTGCGTTGTCGGAGCTCACTCGCAAGGAAAAGGTAGCCGGGCATCGGGACATGCATGTACAGGTACCAAAGAAAGCCTGAAAGGGCTTTGTTTGTACAGATCTCAGTCGTGTGTTCTAACATTTGAATAGCGGCGTTGAAGACCTGACCGCGCTCCGTCCTATCCAGGTCGGTCGTGAAAGGCCCTCGAGACATGAAGTCGACCACGCGTAGTCTGCATAGTGACAGACGTGTCATTAGAAGTGTGAAGAGATGGACTGGAATGGCGGGATCGCAATTTTCGAGGTAAGTGGTTTCAATGTACGCCCAGAACCCCTCCAGATCGTGCGGGCGTGTTAGGCCAGCGGCCCGTGGGTCTCGACTATGCCGCGTACCGCTGGGTGACAGTTTCACTGTGAGTTCGGTACGTGTGAGACTGAAGGTCGTCTCTGTTGCGCCGGCATGGGCGGTTGGAAAGGCCTTAGCATGAGGACTGAAGTCAGCGTCGTTGACATTCAAGGGCAGTGGGCAGTCTGCGATTGGGGATAAAAACGTGGGATTCATCAGCCCAGTCATCTCTGCAATCCGGGTATCAAAGATGGTGATCTGCCACCACAGTCTTCTCCGCTGCTCGGTTTCAAATGGCGACAAGCCGCCAGAGGGTTCATTCCGATGCAGGCCCATACGGGTGGCTATGCGAACCGCAATTCCAGTGAGGCAGGAAAGAGATCGCGGATCCATGAAGCTTCTCAGGCTGAACTGTACGTGGGTATCGAGTTAGTTACAGCATAAGATACCAATGCACCAAATAACTCACGAGGTATAAAAGGTAGGCCTGAAGCACCATCAGCTCACTCGACCTCATAAAATCAGCATTTACCAAGGCTTGCTGAGTTGTCCGCCGGTATTTGTTCAGAAGAACAGCCTTGCTCTCATCAAACATTCTGTGAGCTTCCTCATCGGCCAGTGAGAGTATAGACATGGAATATATCCCGAACATGAGAGCTTCGAGAGGTTTCGAGATTTTGGTTGTATCAGCGCCGGCGCCAACGACTTGCGCCTGAAAAGTTGGCACATGAAGGATCTTAATAAGAGGGTCGACGTTGTTGATAAAGATTTGCCATAATTGGAATATCTTGACTGCCGGCGGATGGACGCTGGTGACGGAAGGTGGTGCACTGCTCATGACAAGAGGGAAGCCATCCGTATTATCATACATCACATCGAAGGACTTTTGAATGGTCGAGCGGCCAGACTCATTTGTGGCAGACTCTTGCATGATTCTTTCGATGTTTCGATACTAGGCAGTACGTTAGGACAGAGCTTGGATTTGAATGTAGAAAAGGGTCTGGACAGGGACAAACCTCCTGGGAGTATGTATACCGTCCCGGACTACTGAGAAGACTTCAGCCCTGTTCTAGACAAACAGTGGTTTCTCGTGGCCTGGCAGATTATAGTACCTTTCTCTGCGGCGTTGAGCGCCACTGTCTGGTAAAGCTTCATCAGGACAAGGAGACTGGTGAGTATCAATAGCACGCCGCGGAACTGCAGAAACGTCTTCGATTACTCCGACGCGATCGAACTCAATCCCATGTTGAGACAGTAAAGTTTCACATTTTCGTAGACGTTCGATAAGTTCATGGCTTTGTAGTTTCCTTGCTCTTCTTCGTGGCGGCGCCGAGGGAACCACCCTGCACTCGGTCCGAGCCTTGACACAGTTGGAGCAAGGCTTTTGGTGGTCACAACGGACTTTGCGTTGATGGCATAGCACGCACGAACGGCCTCTAGTAAGCATCATATAGGTGCCGATCGCAGAATCAAAATAGGGCGGCAAGAGAGAGCATCAGTTTCGTCCGTTTTTGTCGTGTTACGACCCCTGGCGACGTTCGTGGCATTTAACGACTTTCGGTCCCGTCGAGCAATTTTTCCGGTACCGAAATGAAACCTCGAACTCCACTCTCGGTCTCTCGGTCCCGCGCGAAGAACCAGACGTGAGGAATATGCTCATAGTACGTAACGTTTATACCAGCTTCCCGAAACATATTTAGATGCGCTTCTATCGTCTCTTACTGAAAGCTACATCACTCTAGATACCAAATAAAACAATGTGTTCTACGGCACAGAACAACATACCTGATATGGAGAAGTCAGAAGCATCTTCGACAAAGACAGCATCGATGCCTGGAGGAGCTGAAGAACAAACAGCGAACCTTTACCGGCCTCGGACCATTAAGTTCTGGCTGGTGACCCCCAGAGCTTGAGCCATTTCTCGAATTTGAGCCGTTTCACACTCGTCTATCCCATCGAGGACGACATAGTACGCCCGCTCTTTGGCCATTCTCTTGAGAGGAGGAATTGCACAATTTCAATCGTGTCCAGACACTCACACTCCTGCTCTATCGAGAGCAGATCATCGTGACTACTCCCTTCAATCATCAAATCAAGCAGCTGGCGACAGATGCTGCCGACGATGTTTCGCGCAGAATGAAATGGTTGGTTGTCTGCTTGACAGAAGAAATGCACAACAGTCTTTTATCACGTCGTGCCGAATGTAGAAATGAGACCACATTAAACATCAGAGCAGTCTTTCCCATACCCATGGTCCCAGAGCACCCAAGATTAGATGTTTCTGGACTGGCCTTCCATTCAAGAAATCCGTTGTCATGCACTAACCACTCGGCCGTCGATTGGACTCGCTGCTTTAGAATTCGTTTCCAAGGTGGAATGTGGTCGACGGGGGACAGATGCTGTCGGATTTTGATCTTCAAAGACGCCTTTTCTCGCTTTATCTGGTTGATCTGCCACTGCCTCCCCTCTTCTTGGCGGTGGGCTGAATCGCTGAAACTCTTCAGAGCAGATGACCTGTACGAGGAGTTTTCCTTGCGCTCATATTCCAGCAGCATTTTGGCCTCTTGAGCAGCCCCTTTTGAGGCAAGAGAGACCTTCAACATCACCTGCTTCCTAGATGAAGCCAGTCACTCCAAATATGGATTGCATCGGATTCGAAGGGATTCCAAATCGAGGACATGGTTGAAAGGCTACGCCTCGGCGAGACACCTCAATGACCTTGCTACATAACTCGACTATCACGGCATAGTATTCACACAATGGACGCTGAAGACCGAGATGTCCGTGGTATAACTGCCCAAACCGTTGGATGGTCGGACATGCAAGACCAATGTCCTTGATCATGTTGGTGACCTTGTCGAAGTAAGAGGCGACATTGCTAGCCACGGGTTATGGCGGTTCTAATTCCACCCCATATTAGAGCCGCCGTCTCCGGATCGGAGCTGACGAAGGTTTCAACAGCCCCCGCAAATTGCTGCGTTGCGGTCAGGAAAGTACATAGTCGGGGGGCGATGCTTCGCCTTGTCTTGCTCGCGTTCTCAGCATCAAGCTGCGCAACAAAAAACAACACACTTCCCGCTTCGGGGACTGACGTGTTGTCTTCAAACTGTTTCCTCTACTCCGTCGTTAGGACTTGCTTGACACTGGCCAATGCCTTCATCAAAGGCTCCGTTGGATTCTCAGTTTCTCGGCGTTGTTTCCCTTTTCGCGATGGTTGGAGTTGGAGGGCCATGTGCGCGATCAGGGGCAAGCAATGAATAATCAAACTGACGACCCCGGCACAGCAATTTCAGATGCGCGACTCTCTCTGGGTGGCTACTATCTGATGCGTGTACAATAGACTTGATCGAGCAAATATTCGTGGGTAAAGGTGATGGGAAGGCATCGTCGTCGGGTATTCTCACCAGGTCGCGTGGGGGCGGTGCAGTCTTAGCGCCTCCTACCACCTTCTCGTTGAGCGAGGTATTTGAGCTCCTAATACAGGCCAAAATGCCGAGTGCACACCTGTGAGCTTTGTGTGGCTGTGACTAGGTGGTTTGCAATGAAGGTAGGATTACTGGATCGTAGATCTGCATGGCACAGCTCTTCGAATTCGATAATGAGCTCGATGGTATATGAAGCTGTCCGCTCTGATGTGGCTTTTGCCAGCGCCGGCGCTGTTAACGAGCACATCCAGCCGTCCTCCTGTTCGGTGCGCAACAGTATCGACTCGACAGATATCACTTCCATTTCGATGATCTTGATACCAACGATTCCAGCTGGCGATCTGCCCTTGGCTTGGTTGCACAGCTGACGAAGACGCGGAAGCCCTTCGACTGGTAGACTTTAGCTATGGCCGCTCTGAGGCGCTCATCGCTACAGCTGGTGATCAGAACCGCTTTGAGAATTCCACCACTTTGCGCAATGATGTGTGAAGATGGTAGAATGAGTCGAGCTGAGGGCATTGCTGGACGGCGCAGGCAGTAGGAAGTGATGGACGGACTCTGAAGAGTAGAATCAGTTGATATGGGCAGAGTCAAATTGAGAGAGTGAAGCAAGCGGAGGGCTTTCCACCGGGATAGGTCCATCATGGATGGATATTCACATCAACTGAAGAGCGCAAGATGCTGGCCCATGGGGTGGTGGATGAGCACCAGGGTTAAATCGAATCTGCGGAAGTTTGAGTGCGAAGGAGCGGAGGGAGGGGGGGTTTATACTCAGTCGAATTGCGCGCCTTCCTGAATTGGCACTGCCCGCACGCCCCGCTCAGCCAGTATGGTTGTACGATGGGAAGGAGCTAACTTGTGAGAGTGAATCCTTCATTGTGATCTTCGTGACGCCTGCCGAGGGACGGATCCAGACTAGATCATAAAGGTATAGAAAGTGATCACTGCAGCAGACTGAAACGAAGCTTCTAGCGTTGAAAGACAACAGACCCAGAAAGCCAGAGATATGCGTCTACCGACTTCCACGAGACACTACGAAACAACTCATGCGGTAAGATTCAAGTTTAAATTTTCCATCTATAGGCACAAAAACAATGCCGCGGAGCAGCAGGTATCACAAGATAAAAGCAATTGAAGCAATGTACAAATCAGAATGAACGTGAGGAGATAAGAAGTCTAGAGCGTATCAACCCTCAGGAGCAGATGCAGCTTGCATTAACGTCATTAGACCAACATGAGCCCCAGTCAACAGTTGACCAAGAGGCTTGTCGGCATGTCATCATGATGGTAAGAGGTCATTATCTCCGGATTCTTGCCACCGAAACGCCGTTTTCCCAGATATCATTCGATGAACGGAAGATAGAGCTTTGCAACGCAGCTTAGACGTGACGGAAAGGCTCGTACGCGTTAGTGCGGCCGTTCTGCTGCATGGGAACGTGGCCCGGGGGAGGAGGGGGCGGGTAGGCGGTGTTGGTGTAGGCGGGCTGCTGGGGCTGGCCGTAGGGGCCGAGGGGCTCGTAGGTGTAGGGGGCCTTTTCGGCCGTGACGGCGCGGGCGGTGTTGCGGTGGTTGTAGGGGGAGCGGCCGGAGCAGCAGCAGGTGCTCAGGAGCCAGAACAGGGAGGCACCGAGCGAGAAGGCGACGGCGAGCCAGGTGGCGACATACATGTTCTTGCCCATCTGGCCCTTGACGCCATATGATTCCAGCTCGGCCTTGAAGACGCCCTTGAGGACGGCGAACAAGGCGGTTGACGTCACGGAGGCGGCTGTCGTGAAGAGGAATGCGACCTGCAGGCGGATTGGTTAGTGGTGGGAAAGGAATGGAAGGAATGCGTCAGAACATACAGCTGAGACGAGAGTGGTCACGCAGCTTCCCCAGCGACTGCAGATGGCGAAGACACCCACGACCAGTTCGACGATGGTAGCGATGAATGCGATGATGTAGGCGATGAACATCCACTTGGAGACACTCTTGTAGACCTTCAGTTCCTTCTTCACGCTGCTGGAGAGCGCATTCTCGAGACCGGACTCTTCCAAGTTCCACACCTCCAACGGGTTGAACCAGAATTCAGCTTCGGGCTTCGAGCAGTTGGTCGTCTTGTAGTCGTCGCCGTTGGTGATGTTGCCCGAGCAGTAACCCCACAGACCGACAGTGTAGAAGTCCTGGATGTTGTACTGCTCCTCGATCTCCTCCAATGCGGCCGATAGGTCGCCATCCGAGACACCGGCAAGATCGCTGATGGCCGAGGTGATTTTCGCGGTCGTCGATGAGGTTCCGTTTGTGATGTTTTGGAGGTTGATCTGGATTGGGGTTAGTCTGGCATATGTAAATGCATGCAGGCGCATGGTATACATACTCTGAAGAAGTAGAGATTATCCAAGGTGCTGGAGCTGGATTTGGTACAGCCCAGCCCCACCATGATAATACATATTAAGGAGGCGATGGTGAGGACATATGGGGTGAAGATACAGACAATGCGACCGCCTTTACCCATGGTGCCGTTGACTGTTTGAAAGTGTGATGCTGTTTTTGGTATTTGAAAAACACTTGTCCAGGGAAGGTTGAGAGTGGACAGAGTTGGGGCAGGAAAGTTGATGAAAGTAAGAGAGTGAGAAAAGGCTGGATTCAGCGGACAGAGGCTGGGCTTTAAACAAGTAAATAAACGGGTGAGCCGAAGGATCGACGGGGATGATGTAGAGTTGAGAGAGAGAGAGAGAGAGAGAGGCGCAGTCAGCAGCAAGCAAATAATGCGGATGGTTGGGAGCAAATTTACAGCCAAGTCGATCAGCGGACCAATCACGAGATGTGCCGCACCAACTACGCCACGCTTGTTTCTATTTCAATAATGCAATGTTTCCACCGCAACACGGGAAGAGTGGGTCCCTTCACTGCTTTTTTCTTTTCTTGAGGGCTTTTGACACCGCCAGACCCTCGTGGCGGAGACTCACCAGCCCTACCGCCACGTCAGTTGTGGCTGCGTTAATACGCGTCTTATGGTCAGTCCTGCTTATCGAGATGTAGCAGACCCTGCCATTGTACAAGTACGGATAGCTAGAAACGGACTGCCTGGTTTGGGGGGAGCTCGAACCAACCCCCCAAGCCCTAGCTTTTAGCACAGTCGCAACACGACACTGCCAAAGTCAAATATCACAGACGAAGGATCCGAGCCCGCCCCAGAAGGTCAAACTTATCTGATACACAGTGGATCGGCTCCAGCGATCATCATGTTGATGAGTTTATTATTCATCGACCTTTCCACCCACATTTCACCGGAAGTTGGACGAGTCAGCCCATTGCCCAAGGCCCAGGACAAGCAAAACAGGAGTTTTAGGCCTCCCCGTTATCCTCTTGGCAACATTAATCTCGATGGTCACAGATAGACATCAACATTTCAATCCGGGGAGACGTACGTACCCCTCGCTGCAGATTCTGCGTCTAAGCCTCGACACACGCACCTCGCGTCTTGGCTTCATCTGCGGCGTTCCATGGAACCCAACAGGAACATTCGCCTGACTAAGCGGGGAGGATTTCTCCTGCACAATAAGAGAGCTTCAAGGCAGCTCGGCTCCAAAATTCCGATTTATTGCAGGGAACATGAATGCTTTCAACTTTCAGATATTGACAATGATGCTATGACAGGGAAGAGTCGTCGAGACCATCAGTGGCTGATCGACAAGCCGGTTACTGCCCTCCGGCAAACTTTGGCTGTCACCGGGAAGCTTACGTTGGCTGTCTCAGGCCGATGCCCTGGTTTAATGACTTCTATTCTGGGCACCTCCCCTCAATTCGATCCATGGAACTACACCCACATACTCAAGAGTTGTCTTCACACTCAAGAGTCAAAAGAACCAGCAGAGCTCAACTTCCCACCGAGCCAAGCTAGAGCATCCTTCCAGTAAGGCTGACAGGCTATGATGTCAGTTCCTTACATAACCATTCACAGGTCAACGCCAAGAACTTCCTTGAATATGTACAGCACCTCGTCCTCTACACCACGCAAGCTCACCCCAGATACGGCTCCAGAACGTCCAGCATCCCGCTATAAGCCGGCCCGCTGGGCGGCTCCATGCTGAACATGTAATCCGCCCACCACGGGCCAGCCGCCCACCAGACCGCGCCCTTCCACACGTCCGTGTTGTTGGCCATGTACTCCAGCATCCCCGCGATGGCCGAGCGACAGACATCGTTGGCCCCGCCGGCGTACTCCCCCAGGATGCCCACCTTGCCGTTGTCCTTCAGCCACTGCGTGGCGGCCTGCAGGCGCTCCGCGCCGATCGTCTCCGACACGCAGACGCCGGACGTCCCCGAGCCGTCCGAGTCCAGGTACTGATGCATCTCGTAGACGAGCTTGTCCTGCGGGTCGGTCAGCGCCTTCATGTTGTCGTTGATATCCGCCCAGGTCCACGCCCCGGACCACGAGTTGCCCTCCGCGAAGATGTACTGGGAGGTGGCGCCGGCGGCTCGGATGCCGTCGATCGCCGCCTGGTTGAGGTCCAGCACCAGGGTTTGGTCCATGGTGTTGTATTCGTTGTCTGTGATGTCAGTACGGACCGCCGGTGTGAGGGAGGGGGTGCTTACTCGTGTCGAAGATGACCAGGTCGTTGTCCTTGAACTGCCCGGCGAGGTTCTGCCAGAAGGTCTGGAAGTCCGCGGTGCTGGAGATGATCTCGTTGTTGCTGGGGCGGTTAGCGACGTTGGATTGCGGGATGAGGAGCTCGTCACTCACTATCGTCCATAGTTGTGAGGGTCTACGATAGCATGGACGCCCGCAGCCGTGATTGAGTTCACCACCTAGCCCTATCAGCCTCGACCATCATGGAGTGCTTGCTCGAACCCACCGTCGTGAGATTGTTCAGGTATGCCTCGTCATACGACCCCGTCATCGAGTTCGGGACCAATCTTTCCATCATGAACTGCACGCGGAAGATGTTCATGCCCTTGCTGACGAGAGTCGCGATGGCGGAGGTATCCGGGAAGATGTAGTCGATACCCTGGCCCAGTCAACGGGGTGAATCTTGTCATGGGGAGTGAACGCACCCAAGTTCCCGGAATGGCGGTGCCGAACTCGGCGCCCGACTCATTGGATCCGATCCCTATCGTTATGAGTACTCATCAACTGGGAGTATCTCTGGATGGGGACAACACACATTCGAAAACAGAAGCCCGCTTCGTGTGTTCGTGGGTCGGGGCCGCCACTGCACCGCCGGCCGCGGCAGCGGCAACAAGTAGGTTAATCAGCTTCATGGTGCCTGTCGACTGTGGAATCTTGTTGCTTCCGCTCCCAACAACACAACAGCGTCCGACTTTTATACTTCCATTCCGTGCGGATTCTTCCAAATGTAGAACGGAGCAGTCGACGGAACCTCTACCGTTGCACATCCATCAGTACCGCAACCTGACACAACGATCAGCGTGCCTGCAGCTGTTCAATGGTGCTGGTAGAAACTTTGGTCCTCGACGATCATCGGTGCCATTCCCGCCTTGGCATCTGGGCATTTGGCATCTGGGCCGGGCATCTGGGTTGTGAAACAGGCACGGAGATTACCAGTGATCCTTGTTCGCGGAGGTCCGTGGCAGTTCAGGCATGGATGTGCAGGTACTTAGTAACATGAGCGCATGGCTATAGTCTAACAGACTTGACAGAGAATGCCCAACAGCAGCTATATACTCATCAACCACCCTCTCCCTTCCTCTCCCATCCCATCCTCAACAACCAAACCCCAGCAACGCAGAAATGAAACACACCTACCACCCGCCGAGAACCCCCAAATACTTCTTCATATCCTCCGCCTGCAGCAAATGATACTTCATCCCCGGATGATAATTATTCCACCACACACAACTCACCCCATCATCATTGATGCACGTCGCATCCGGGAACCCATACGCCGTCGGATCATCCAGGATCTTGGTCATGAATGACCACGCGTCGTAGAACACGGTCGTGACCTACCCCCATGCCCCAGTTAGCCAGACCCCTACCCTCACCCCTCCCCCAAAAACCCCCCCTGAAGGAACAAAAAGAAAGAAAGGAAAAAACATACCCCCCCAAACTCCCCCCGCAACCCCTGCACCATCGCCTCCAGATTCCGATTGAACGTAGCCAGATACGCCGCATGCAACGCAACGGTGGCGTTTCCCTCCTCCAAAAACAACGGACTGCGGCTGGTGGGCGGGACATTCAGGAACAAAAACTTCCGGCCGCCGGCCGCATAAATCTGGGCGACTTGCTGCTTGAGGCGCGCGATGAGGCGCGGGGTGTAGGTTGCTGCGTCGGTGGTGGCGTAGACGTTGCCGATACTGTTGTTGGTTATCAGTATATCATACTGACTATCGAAGAAATGGGAGTGGGGGTTGGAGGTTGGGGGTTGGGGGTTGGGTACTCATTAATCCCAATCCAGATCCCAAATACCGCATCGCGCGATGTCCACGGCGCACTGGCCGGCTTGTCGCTGTAAACGGCCTCAAAAAGCCGGAGCTGGGCTGCGAGGTCGCCCGGGTAGGCGGGGACGAGGGCGTTGTCAATGGTGGCGCCGCCGGCGGCGAGGTTGTAGTTGAGCACGAGGGAGGCGTTCTCCTGCGTGGTTAGGTAGCCGATGTAGTTGGGGCCGTTGGTGGTGGTGCCGATGCCTTTTTGCGTTAATTCTGGTTTGGGTGGTGGTTGTGTATAACAGGGAGGAAGATGGCTGAGCTGGGATATACAGACATACCTAAATCCGGGTTCCCCATCGGCGCCGCAGCAGACGGTTGAGTCCCGGAGGCACTGAACCCGGTTTGGGAGTAGGAGTCGCCACTAGTTGCATGGTTTCAATCTCTTAGTATGCAGTATTTCTCAACCAGACAACAACAGCAACATACAAAGTGAAGAAATAAGTCGGACTGGTCGTCCCCGCGCGAGGCGATGGCCCGGCTCGAGCCGTGGCGAGCATGGCTGCTATCCCAAGCAATAACTTCATGGTGAGATGAGCTGGCTTATATCGGAGATGACGATGAGGAACGATTATCACCCCGAATGCCCTACATGATGGGTCGCCGCTGTCTTATATGCAAAGTGCTGTGGCTTCCTCTCTTCCCCTCGGACGGGGGGGGGGGGGGGGCTGCTCGATTGCTATTATCCCGAGACTACCTTGGCAGCTTGCTGCTGCTGCACAAGTCTGAACTGCATCGCACCACAAAGGCTGGCACTCAAAAACTGAATTTAACCGGCAACCCAACCACTTGCCAGCTCAACTCCTGCAGCTTTTGTTCCTGGGTGCGGGGTTCAAGCTCTTTGATCTGCAAGGGATCCCTGCGGTGAGGATGGGCTATACCCCTTTGGCTACGGGAGGTCCGTCTGGCATGATTGCTTGGATACGGCAGTAACGGTGGATTTCATTCCGTGAAATGTATTTGCTATGTGTCTAATTTTCTATCTCAAGGTATATGTGCAATTCCCATGGTAGCTGATTCTACACCCGCAGATCCAACATCTCCATGCCCGCCCCGCACACAACCAGTTTGGCTGCACCCGATACCTCGTCGTAGATGATATCCAACGACGAGATGTCCGCCACGCAGCTGTACCGCTCCACCGCTTGGTAGATCTGGAGCGTCTCCCGTCCGTGCCGGCGGGGGTCGACGTCGATCCACCAGATCTTGACTTGGTGATCGTTGCCCGAGGACGCAACGACGAACCTGCTAACCCCATCACCGTCAACGTGAACATGCTTGAGGACGCGGACCGTCGTGACGCATGCTGCATGCGCGTCGGGAATGGTCACGGTGGATGTCGCGTCGCTGGCGCCGGAGGTGTCCAGCAGAGTCGCGGTCACGGCGTTGTCGTCGCCACCGGCGACGATCAGCGCCAACGTGGCCGACAGGTCGGCCAGATCCATGGCCTTAATGCTGTTCCAGTGGATCTGGTACCGGTTCTCGCAGGAGATCGTCTCCGGCGCAATCGATGCTTCGCGGATGGCTTGCTTGAGGAGGAGCGGCGACGCGATGGTGTAGAATCGCTCGAGAACGGAGGTCAGGTTCCACAGGGTGAAGTATCCATCCGTCGCGGCCGTGATGAGATTCAAGGTATAGCCTTTCAGAAGGAATCGAGCCTGGGTGAGACAATTGCTCATATAGGTGCCACTGGCGAGAAGAGTGAAGCAGCCCTTGTCGGTGGACGAGTAATGGAAGATCTAGATCATTAGCACAGTGCATGAGGGATAGGAGGATAGTAAGTACCTTAATGGTGGAGTTGGAGTATGTCAGGCAAAGAAGGAATCCATTCTCCGCCTCTCCCTCGTCCACTTCTAACGTATCGAAGCTCGTCACCCGCAGATCGGAATTGGGGTCACTCTTGGGACACTCTCCCGCCAGCATGGTTCCCAGACCAAATCGGGGAATCGAGCACGCCCGCCAGACGAAGAATTGCTCATAGCCTCCGCTGGTAAAGAGGAATTTGCCATCCTTCGACCAGTTCACGCTTTGGATTCCAGTATGATGCATCCGCAACAGCCGGAGGCATTTGAACGCACCCCAGCGGGGCTCTGATCGCGGGTCTTGAGGTGCGAAAATCCGCACGTTGGTGTCTTCTGAGCCAGTCGCAAACAAGGGGCCTAGACCATCCGAGTTCTGCGTGGCACACATGTCCTTTACTTCCCGGCCATGGCTTCCGGAACGCAACGTGCGACTGGCGTCAGGCTGTATCGACAGGGCAGTCAACCCGGACTGAATCCAGATGAAGGATCCCGCCCAAGCAACATCTTGGCTGGGCTGGAACGCCCAGGATCGCCGGCCTCCGTTACAGTTGTGTCTGGCGACCTCCGTCTGAGCTGACTCGTTCCAAAGCACAAAGTCCATCGGCTGGAACCCATAGAACATCAAGTCTTTGGAGACATTGTCGATATAAGCGCCTGCTATCTCACAGTTGAACGCAAGGGAGGAACAGTGGAGCGTTCTCAAGGAGACCGAGGGGTCCGGGCCTGTGGAAAAGACCAGCTCATGAATGCTATACGTTCCATTCCGACCACAGGTCATAAAATATGGCAGGTCGGATCCTCTATCCCCGTAAAGCGATGCAAATGAAGTGATGAAGCTGAGTCCTTCGCGTCCGTGTACCTTGCACGAAGGCATGACTGGCTGCAGAATTTCTGACACTCGCACGGGATACACAGCAAAGGAGCCCGTCAAGGATCCCAGCGCGAGGTACTGGTCATCATGGATCAAGGCTGCAGTCGACACACCGAAACCGTGGGGCAGGTCAAGCTTGACCCTGTCCACGCATGGATCTGCGCCGTCTGCCATCGTAGCCAAGAACAGATCGGCCTTCTCGGCTTTCGGATAAACTGCGACGAACGACAAAGTTGCAGATTTCTCGGTCGTGCTGGACTGGTAATCGAGAGCGTACAATCCCACCGGCCTTTGGCCAGCATCGACCACTTTGGTGAGTGCTCCGGTACTGTGATCATATAGTCGTATTAAGCCTCGGGCGTTACCCAGGAGAGCTATTCCTTTCTGTGGCAAGCCCGTGATGACTGAATACGAGCGCAAGTCTTCTTCAGCCGTTAGAGTCTCTTTGAGGATATGCTGTGTAGTTGAGTTCCCCGTCCCAATCCGTCCGATTTGGATCTCACCGCGCACGGTCGTGGCGACGAATGAGTCCTGCGAGACAAATCCGAACCCTTTGATTGAAGTCTCGATGCGAGGTTCAGGACTAGAGGCATCTAGCGATGTTGCGATGCGGTTACGGAGATTGGGCAAAATGACATCTCTATCGCCATGTAGTTCGATGGTAAAGCTCTTCACGGCGCCATCAGCACCACCAGTATAGACAACCGTTTCCGTGTCGGTATGACGCATCTCAAGTGCCCAGATGTGCTTGCCTGTGTGTTTGCGAATAGACATGGTCTCCACCAGTTTAAATTGAGGCTTTTCTGTCGAAGACGGGTCCCAGGTCAGGTCCCAGAGCAAGCATGTAGCATCTTCGCCACGCGACAGCAAATTAACTTTCCCAGGGCCTTGCTTGACAGGCAGGAAATGAACACCCCAGATACGGGCCAAGTGACCAAACGCACTCGCAAGAATGGACTCGGACCCGAGCCCATTGTCACCAGCTCCTGCACCGAATCCTGTGCCGCGAAGTTCGAACCCATCGGTCGAATAGGCGGGAGTGTCGTGACGGGAAGTACGCTCGCAATCGGAGATGTCCCAGATCCTGACAGTCCTGTCGTCACTACAACTAGCCAGCAGTCGTCCATCACGACCCCCGTGCAGGGAAGGAATCAGAGGAGAAATCTGGACTCCAAAGATCGATCCTTCATGGCCTGTGAAAAAGTGGTGAATCGACCCAGTTGCACTTGTCAAATCATCCTCAGCCAAGAAGCACGACCAAACTATAATCTCGCCAAAAACCGTGCCAGCCGCAACAAGGATGTGGGAGTCGGACAGCGAAAGCACATTCGCCGAATAAAGAATAGACTTGACACCAGCCACAAGTTGGCGGATTTCAATCCGTTTCTCATAGTCAGCCCCGGCCTGCCTGACAATCTGCACACCCAAGAGCGCATTGTGGGCAGTCAGCATATAAGCATTTTCGATTTCGCCATCCGTATCAGGCGCGCATCCGGCCAGGATCCAATCCGGCGCGAGATACTCTGGGCTCACAGCTTGTACACTTGCGCTCGGCTCCTGGCTGTCGATGCGTATATTGAACGCTCGTACGGACTGCCCGCCCCACGCAAGAAAGTCCGCATGTTGTTCTTGTTCTGAGTGACCCAGCGCAACGATCCCATGCACGTGGTTTCGTTTGAACAATTTCAGCTCGGCGAGCAGACGCCCGCTTTCTTCATGAATGAGCCGGACATAGGTCCCTTGACTCTGGAGAAGAAGTTTAACATCCTTCAAGACCAGCGCCTTCAGCGCAGTTACCGGGACGCATGTGTCAATGTGCTTGGACGCATATTAGCAAACAGCCTCCGTCGCCGACGCAAAAAAAGAGCAACCACTCACCTCGAGGGAGGAAGTCATTGATGCTACCAGCGCGACACATTGGTTCGCTTGGTTCCAGATGGCTTGTCACTGACCTCTACCTTAAGCGGTGGCTTTTCCCCGCGTGGAGAATCATTTCCTCGCTCAAAATTCCAGAATTTCCACCCATTGGGAGTATGCTTAGGTAAGCCGTGCGGGATGCCCACTTTTCCCTATTGAGACGCCATGGCACGTGATGTGCTGCTGTGTAGGAGGACTGAGGATTCATCTCGTTCATTCATCCCTGAACAGAAACAATGAATCGATCATGTACCTTGCGCAAAGCCTGAATGTAAATCTGATGCTACAGGCTGCTTTCTCGGCTTCCTGTGCAATACAAGGTGTTCTACGATTTCCGTCATGCGCAAACCAATTCGCTTAATATGCTCCGTCGACCGTGGGGTCGTGCTTGACCTTGTCTTAGAGGATTTACAAGCTTTCTGAGGGATTTTCCGTGGCCTCAGTAATCTGGCAACTTAGGACGCAAGGAGCTACACATGCTTGCAGAACTAAAACTAATCTAAGACATGCGCGGATTGTCCCGAGAACTTGAAGACACTGATCAACAGGCACAGGGGGTAAGCATGCTGATCAAAGTCTCGCTCACAGAGTGCTGGGCGCAGTTTTCAAGCAGCAGATCTAGTGGTCTCGGTAGGAAGCCAAGAACTATCCTCTAGATAGAAATTGACTATGGGAAGAATAGAATGGGGGGTTCTCTAATTCCATCAGCTTTACCTCCAGTGCTAAGCTGACGCAGATAAGGGCTCTCCGGCAAGGTCAGATTGACCGCTTAAAGATGTCATCGGCGCCAGTCACTGCGAAAAGGCACATCCCCAGAGGCGCTGCTTGAACGGATGAGGACAACGAGGTACAAAACTCAATGGCTACTTCTCCTGGATCTTCACATCATAGCCTGCATGAAGGGGGAAAAATCATCTCTCGTCATGCGTCAACAACTAGTGATACCACCCCACCGTTCGTCATGATGTTGCAGTCCCGATTTTTTTTTTTTTTTTTTTTTGCCGCCAAGCAATGCGATGCCAGGAGATCGGTTCTGAATGGTCCAAATGCGGAGATGGTCGATCACTGCGACCAAAGAACACTGCATCTGTGCGTGCGGTATACGAGCTTAAATTATAGACCCGCATGGATCTGAGACTCGCAATTTATCTCGAATACTCAGTACTCAGTACTCTAGCCTCGCGAGCACGGTTTGGTGGGTAATTGTAATTTGTGGTCCGAGAGTCTCCATGGGGCTGGGAAGCACTGGATACACACTAGGTCAAGATTTTCCTGTTCTAAACAAACCGGAGGTGAAACCCATACTATTAGGCAGCCATGCAAACCTTGACTGAGTTAGCTTCCAAGTCGGTAGAGTCTGATTGCATCGTGCAAACTCTGAATTTGCAGCTTCATCTTCAGTGTATCGAGAGCAAAACGATCGATGACATCAGATATGGGGAAGGCGTTTTTCGGATCGCGATGACGTCGCGGATGGGATGATGGGGACGGAGGGTGGTATATCAGCCCTTCCTCGACGGTTTCGCTTTTTGTCTTTCCACTGCTTGTACCTCTGATCATTCTCATAAATTAACAGTGAGCATAACTGAGTGACTCTTCAAATTGCACGCTGTGATTTGCCAATTCGCCCTTCGATCAAGCTTCTTAACAGTATACGCACTTGTAGGTCGTTGGACTCATTCCTGCCCGACCGAGCTCAGCCGAATCGGGATTAGAGCGTTGTCTCCGCAGTCTCGACGTCACCAGCCTCCCTAAAGCGTTGCAATCACACCCACCTCAATTCTCTAGTGCTTCTATCTTGCACCGCTCGCACCGTAAGGGGAGATCCTCAGGACCCAGAGCGCCAGAGTGTCATCGATCCCTCCTTAACAGATCGCTTAACCGGTTAGTGTCTCGCTCAACCCACGGCTTTTAGTCGATCATTAGTCCACTAATCCAGATCTCGAACAGGTTGCAGTTCCCACCCATCCTTCGTCGGTCTCTCTTCCGTCGCATCCCGTCGCACTCAGTGCCACACGTCACTCCTGCGCAAAAAAAAAAAAAAGCTCTATCTTAGAAAGGATCCCGACCGTCCGATTCTCCTGCATTCCTTCTCCGCGATTCCTTCTCCTCACATCCTCACTTCGCCCTATCCTTTTCACTTCCCTTGAGCTTTCACAACAACAGCGAGCAACTTCGTCACCATGCATCGCACTTATTCTATGCGCCAGTCGCGCGTTCCCACCGCCTCGCAGATCGAGAACCCTCCCCGCCATTGTCCTCCACCAAGTCGAACAGACTCTCCGGAAAGGGTGGCTTCGGTGCGTGTTCTTCTTCACTTCGCATGGTGGACTGCCCATCCTGCT